>NC_090769.1:2404490-2461990 GCF_036898095.1 Palaemon carinicauda | reverse complement strand
TAGATAGCAGCTGATTGTTTGGTGAAAATAGCAATAGTATATTCAAGGTAAATAGCAATATACAAAAATGTACGTAGTTATATGATACCAGATAACGTGATATTACTGTATCTATTGTATCCGACTGTGTAATAGTTTCTTTTCACCTTGGTGCTTTTGTTGACAAGCAGATGTCATGTTTAATGCATGTCAGGTTATCCTGATAAGACAACCTGCCTAAAGGATGCATTGTAAGAAATCATTATATCAAGGAATAACCTTTTTATATTCATTTAAATATGTTCTTCATAAGCAATATCAGTTTCTATATCTATTAACCTATCATGGCTACTATCATTTTACTCCCAGTTAAGAAATCCAATCTTTGGCTTTTAAAAATTCATCTTGCTTTTCAACAAAAACATTACCCATTGTTAAGACGTCAAACATATTGTCAACTTTTCTAAGATCTGACTTAAACGAATATTTCCCAAAAGACTTTGATCAGTTCTCCCATAACCAATCACCTTTCCTTGAAGTTGAGTCGTTTCAGCAAGTGATGACTCAATGAATAAATAGCTTTCTCCCACAACTAATTACCTTTCCTTAAGGATGAGTCGTTTCAACATGTGATACCTGTATGAATTAGCTTTCTCCCACAACCAATTACCTTTCCTTAAAGATGAGTCGTTTCAACAAGTAATGACTCTGGATAAATAGCTATTTCGGTTTGCGATTGATATAAACACTCGAGATCCCTACCAGACTGCTATAAATGCTCAAGTGTCTATCTACCAAATGCAAAACACGTTCCAGTCTGCCTTCCAGATCATCACCCAGTCTATGATCCCCGACTTTCTCGGCCAATGTGACAAGCGACTATGCCGAGAAAAATGATTTCTTGCC
The DNA here is from genome assembly GCF_036898095.1 of Palaemon carinicauda. Lineage (NCBI taxonomy): Eukaryota > Metazoa > Arthropoda > Malacostraca > Decapoda > Palaemonidae > Palaemon > Palaemon carinicauda. Next base: position 2,461,105 of record NC_090769.1, on the reverse strand, counting down.
CAGTTGGCGCCGCTTGATAAATCTCGGATACTCTGACCATTGACAGATGTCTTTGGTATTATCATTGCGCAATGAAAATCACCAAGTCGATTCTTATTTTCCTCGGAATCAAAGCGATAAAGATCTGACCTTCTCGCAAATCTCTTCTTATCTTTCTCTTTGTGTCGGTTATTCGAAGTTTCGCTAAATCAAGGCACACTTATGTGCTTTTGAATTTCTAGAAATCTTTTATATTGTTTTTGGAATAGTTTTGCATTTAACTAAAAATGAATATATATATATATATATATATATATATATATATATATATATATATATATATTGCTACTTAAATTTTGTCGCATCAAATGAAAAAAAACTCAAGACCAACCATATTAGTAGAGCTTCTTTTTCTCGTTGTTACAGCTACAATTGTCTTAGGTTATTTCCATAATCAGCAAAATAGAGACGTCTAAGATAGAAAGAAACCGCGGAAGTACACATATGTAACAGAAGTGGAAGATACAAAAGAGGAAAAAGGAAATCGTATCTTTCCGTCTTTTTCAAAGTTATCGTCCGTGTATAATAGGAAAGAAAGAATCCTTAGCAAACCAAAAGATGAGAAAACTACAGAACTCGTAAAAAACCGTAATTTTAATCGGAAATTCAACGTAAAAATATACAGTTCTTAACCATATTTGATTAAAATACAAGTGACCATAATTTTACTTTACTTTGATATTATATTTTACGACCGTAATATCACTCCCTCACGTCAATATATCCGTTTTTAAAACGATAAAAATCTTGGAATATATATTGCCAGACATTTACCGAAAGTTTAATGCAAATTTTTAACAATGTACCTAAATGAAAATAGGAAAATAAAAGTAGCAGAGACGAAAATAAACAAAAAGCAACAGATTGCAATGTATTTTAAGGGGACTGTACTGTACTGTACGTGTTCCATACACGCTCATACAATGTAATGCTATTTCTTTCTTTATCTCTCGCTCTCTTCCGTACTGATAAGAGAAAACCCTGTTTCAGCATGCCATCATCGTCTCCTCCTAACACTATTGACGCAAAGGGCCTCCTGTTAGATTTCACCAGTCGTTTCTACCTTGAGCTTCAAATTCAACTCAATACTTCTCCAATATACATCTCATACTCCAGGTTTCATAGTCCTCTGAAGGTTTTGTTTTCAAATCTACTAAATCTATTGGAGATTGTTTCACTGTCATACCAAGACTCATGTCCATATAGTAACAGCGATCTCACTAAACTGATCGTATGTCATATTGGTTGAATTTTTGTGGCATTGTTGCCCGCAACTGCTTGTATATATGCTCGTTATCTTGTTGAATAAAGTCACATTCACCCCGCCTCTCTGTTAGTACATATCAGCTACCTCACGACAGAACTCAGTATTGATCAATGCTATTATATGTGCCTGAGCAAGAAATATCTATTTGACTAAACTAAATTACTATAGTTTCTTGAAACTATTATTCTATGATATAGCAGGAAACTCTAACATTGATAACAACGCTGCCATTTTATTGACAAACGGTTATTTGTATTGTTTGTGTATGTGTAATAAAAACAACAATAGCTGCCACGATATAATGCCTTTTATATAAGGAATCAGAATCACAAAGAATATCTATCAAATGTAAAAATACAAGGAATATCCCTGAATATGTAACAAAGGAATTTTTAAACTATATATTTCTATTTACATATATTTTTGTAAAATACTGTATAAGTTTATATCTATATTTCTGTAATAGAATAATTACGCAAATATTGAAAATTAATGCAATGCATTAATCACTTTTATTATAAGGAATAACTTTCAGCCTTGCATAAGAGATAGTGAATTTCTTTTCCGAAGTATTCAAAGGGATCTGGAAAACAAAAAATCTCAATAAAACTCTAGATAAGATATTGCAGTACGAAAAATAAATGAATATTAAAACTCCTGGCGAGTTCCAAGGTGTCACGCTTCCTTTACAACCAGGTTTAGAATAACAGGTTTTTAGACAGGAAATAAACAAACTACGTACAATTAAGGAGGTATTATGTGCCGTGGAGAGGTGAAGAGTTGAAAGTCTTGTAAAGAAAAAAAAAAGAAACGAAAAAACTTCTTTCCGAGCGTTCATAAAAACACACGCACACAAATAACCTTAATATACTTGTATGATTAATTGATATTATTACTATTATTATTACTAACCAAGCTACAACCCTAGTTGTAAAAGCAAGATGCTATAAGCGCAAGGGCTCCACTAGGGAAAAATAGCCCATTAAATAAAGGAAATAAGGAAATAAATAAATGATGAGAATAAATTAACAATAAATCATTCTAAAAACAGTAACAACGTCAAAACAGATATGCTCTATATAAACTATTAACAACGTCAAAAACAGATATGACATATATAAACTATAAAAAGACTCATGTCAGCCTGGTCAATATTTGCTCCACCTTTGAACTTTTCAAGTTCTACCGAATCAACCAACCGATTAGGAAGATCATTCCACAACTTGGTAACAGCTGGAATAAAACTTCTAGAATACTGTGTAGTATTGAGCCTCATGATGGAGAAGGCCTGGCTGTTAGAATTAACTGTCTGCCTAGTATTACGAACAGGATAGAATTGTCCAGGTATTATTCCCATAAAAGAAACACTAATGGAAGGCTCAGCTTTTCTTAACATTACTCTCTACCTATTGATTTAAAATGCAGTTTTCCTTGAACATCTATTTTGCAAAATCAAACCACCAAAATTGCTCTGAGTCTGCTGCTAGCTGTAAACTGGTACCAGCATCTGGTAGATTCAGGAAAATGGCAGTATAACAAATTACCTTACACATAAAGACTAGCTGAGAAACCAGAAGTCTGTGTGTGTACTTACACACATATCTATCTATCTGTCTATCTATCTACATAGACATATACGTAAATACACACACATATATATATATATATATATATATATATATATATATACATATATATCATGCACACACAAGTACTATAGTCCATTTCTTTTATCGAGGCAGATTTGCACCGACTCGCAGCGGTGCCCTTTTAGCTCGGAAAAGTTTCCTGATCGCTGATTGGTTAGAATTATCTCGTCCAACCAATCAGCGATCAGGAAACTTTTCCGACCTAAAAGGGCACCACTGCGAGTCGGTGCAAATCTACATCGCTAAAAGAAATTGGCTATAGTGTACATGAATCATTAAAAATAACTTCAAAATACTTAGATATGCACACACACCCACCAATTCAACCCTTCTCAACCCCTCGCCGTTTCCTAACTACTACATCTATCCCCCAGGTATGACTACCGAGTAGTTATACGTCTGGCACTACCGCTGAGTGTGACCGGAAAGATATATATATATATATATATATATATATATATATATATATATATATATATATATAATCAACCGTAACTAGTTCACAGCAGGACAAAGGTCTCACACATGTCAATTCACATCTGGGGATTAGCCCGTTTTCATCACGTTTATCAGAGCGGATTGGTGATGGGGGAGACTGCTGTGATCGTTCACAGCAAACCAAGCTAGTATGGAAGGCCATGAGTATAAATAGTACAGCTTAGCTGTACATGAAGCTACGTAAACACATTCACCACGTTAAGGTACCCATTCCGGAAAGTTAAATAGAAAAAATAAATTGTCACTTGTATTACAAGAATTTTTTTTTAAATGTTATTTTAAAAAAAGGACCTAAAATACGCATATGAAAATATATCAATAAAAAAAAATTCTTATTAGCAGTTAATTAGGAAAACGAATTTCACTCTAGAATTCAGCGAATTACGACCGTTTCGAAATCAGTCGGTAAATTGTATAAAAGTCGTCTGTAATGTATCGGGAGAAGTATGAAAGCAGAATTCGGCTTTTCTTTTTTCTTTTTTTTCATCTTTTGATCAGAAGAACTATACTATTATTATCATTATTATTATTATAATCATTAATAATGATAGTAGTAGTAGTATCATTATTATCATTACTAGCTAAGCTACAATCCTAGTTGGAAAAAAAGCCCAATGACGAGAAGGAATTAAGGAAATAAATAAACAAGAGAATGAATGAATAATTAGAATAAAATATTATAAGACCAGTAACAACATTAAAACAAATCTTTCATGTATAAAATAGGAAAACTTAAAAAAAAGAGGAAGAGAAATGCTGGCAAAGCATATAGCTTTTCTTTCCTAGAAACAACAGGCAAAACGTAGGTTGTCTTTCCCTGAAGCAACAGGCAAAGCTCTAATTTCTTTCCTTGGAGTAACAGGCAAAGCTCAATTTTCTTTTATTGGAGCAACGGGCAAAACGTAATTTTCTTTCCTTGAAGCAACAGGCGAAGCTCAATTTTCTTTCTTTGGAGCAACAAGCAAAACGTAATTTACTTTCCTTGAAGCAACAGGCAAAGCTAAATTTTCTTTTCTTAAAACAATAGGGAAAATGTAATTAGCTTTCCTAGAAGCAAAAGGCAAAGCTCAATCTTCTTTCCTTAAAGCAATAGAGAAAACGTAATTTGCTTTCCTTGAAGCAACAGGCAAAGCTCAATTTCATTTCCTTAAAACAAAAGGCAAAACGCAATTTACTTTCCTTAAAGCAACAGACAAAGCTCAATTTTCTTTCCTTAAAGCAATAGGGAAAACGTAATTTGCTTTCCTTGAAGCAACAGGCAAAGCTCAATTTCATTTCCTTAAAACAAAAGGCAAAACGTAATCTACTTTCCTTGAAGCAACAGGCAAGGCTAAATTTTCTTTTCTTAAAACAATAGGGAAAACGTAATTAGCTTTCCTTGAAGCAACAGGCAAAGCTCAATTTTCTTTCCTTGAAGCAATAGGGAAAACGTAATTTTCTTTCCTTAAAGCAATAGGGAAAACGTAATTTGCTTTCCTTGAAGCAACAGGCAAAGCTTAATTTCATTTCCTTAAAACAAAAAGCAAAACGTAATTTACTTTCTTTAAAGCAACAGGCAAAGCTCAATTTTCTTTCCTTAAAGCAAAAGGGGAATCGTAATTTTCGTTCCTTGAAGCAACAGGGAAAGCTCAGTTTTCTTTCCTTGGAGCAATAAGCAAAACGTAATTTACCTTCCTTAAAGCAACAAGCAAAGCCCAATTTTCTTTCCTTCAAGCAATAGGGAAAACGTAATTTACTTTCCCTGATGGAACAGGCAAAACTCAATTTTCTTTCCTTAAAGCAACAGGTAAAACGTAATTTTCTTTCCTTCAAGCAACAGGCAAAACGTAATTTACTTTCCTTGAAGCAACAGGGAAAATGTAATTTTCTTTCCTTGAAGCAACAGGCAAAGCTCAATTTTTTTCCTTGGAGCAACAGGCGGAACGTAATTTTCTTTCCTTGGAGCAACAGGCAAAACGTAATTCTCTTTCCTTGGACCAACAGGCAGAACGTAATTTTCTTTCCTTGGAACAACAGGCAAAATGTAATTTTCTTTCCTTGAAGCAACAGGCAGAACGTAATTTTCTTTCCTTGGAACAACAGGCAAAATGTAATTTTCTTTCCTTGGAGCAACAGGCAGAACGTAATTTTCTTTCCTTGGAACAACAGGCAAAATGTAATTTTCTTTCCTTGAAGCAACAGGCAGAACGTAATTTTCTTTCCTTGGAACAACAGCCAAAATGTGATTTTCTTTCCTTGAAGCAAAGGCAGAACGTAATTTTCTTTCCTTGGAACAACAGCCAAAATGTGATTTTCTTTCCCTGAAGCAACAGGTAAAACGTAATTTTCTTTCCTTGAAGCAACAGGCAAAACGTAGATTGTCTTTCCATGGAGGAACAGACAGTATGTAGATTTTCTTTCCTTGGCCCAAATTTACATATGGCCAATTTTAAAACTCAGCATCATCAACCCAACATCCTTGATGGCAAATGGAATGACAACCCTTCGCAGGTAACGGTAACGAGAGCAACAGATGTAATGCAATGAAATAAATTACACAAATGTATAGTTAACCTAACTCCAAATGACTACTGATTCGTAAATCTTGACCCAGTAGCGATAGTGCTTGAAATTTCAACCTAACTTAGCAACGGATGGCTTCTTGAAGACAACAGATGGCAGAGACGTACGGAACTGGATCTGCTCATCGTTACTGGGGCTCTTGGCCTCACACCCCCGTCCCCGCATCCCCATCCAACCAAGTGACTCCCATCCCACACCACACCCGATCCCCTCAAGGTAAGCACCCGCCAGGCTGGGCTAGCTTAGCAAGGCCATCGTCGTTCAGGTAAAGTAAAAAAAAAATTAAAAAATAAAAACAGATAAGTTTGTCTAATACAAAAGAACATTACATAGATAAAAAAAATAAGTTTTAACATTTATGCTGTAATTCTGTTCGTAAGAAATGACGCTATGACGCATGATTCATGCTAACTTTCCAAATCCTGCTTGCCTCCCCACCCCCCCCACCCCACCCCCTCTCCCTACTCCTACCACCACCTCTTCCCTCCAGCCCAGCTGTGCAAAAAAATCCAAGATGGGAATGAGGAACTCGCTCTGACGGAGCAAACCAAACGACCATCGATGGCATATTTGGTCAAAGCTAAAAGACAAAACAGATGAGCTTCCGTCTCTTGGACGAGAGAGGATGCATTAAACCACAGATAGTCGTTCAGAGTAAAAAAACCGCTATTGCGAGCGAACATGCATACGCCCATATGCCACAGTAATCCGCTGACAATTACCTGGAATGAGTTCGATCGCGGGCTATTGCCCCCATAAGTCCAACCACTTATATGATAATAGAAGATGCAACTCTTTTCTATAGAAATACTGAAGTCTCAATATTATACTTCCCAGACGCCATCCTCTCCTAAGGGGAAAATTTTGTATGGTAATTGAATATTATACACATACATACATACATACAGTATGTATATATATATATATATATATATATATATACACATATATATATAACTAGCTAAACTACAACCCTAGTAGGAAAAGCCGGATTTATGCTATAAGTCCAAGGGCTTCAACAGGGAAAGATGGCCCAGTGAGGAAAGGAAATAAGGAAATAAATAAACTATAAACTATATGAGTAGTAATGAATAAAAAATATAAAATATCTTAAGATCAGGAATAACGTTAAAATAGATTTGTCATATAAAGTCAACTATCACGAGAGACATGTCAGCCTGTTCAACATAAAAACATTCGCTGTTCAACATGAAAACATTCGCTGTTCAATATAAAACATACGCATCAAATTTGAACTTCTGAAATTCCACCGATTCAACTTCCCACATAAGAAAGACCATTCCACAATCTGGTCACAGATGGAATTAAACTTCTAGAATAATTTGCAGTGTTGAGCCTTATGATGGAGAAGGAAAGACAGATAGAATCAACCTAATATTACATACAAGATGGTAGTCTCGGAAAATATGAATGCAAAGAATGGTCAGAATTATGAAAAATCTTATGTAACATAAAAAAAAACTGAACAACGGTGACAAGGGATTCTTTGTCTTCTGGTTACTTACGAGTTAATAAAAGAATGTTTCCACTACTTCTTGGTAACTTTCCTTCTTATTATGAGATCATAAAATATGAAAAGCAAAAGGAATAATACCACTAATTACTTTCTGTAAATTCTCGTACATGAGTTGAAGAGGGGGTAAGGAAACATGATAAACAAAGAAACGAGGAAGAGAAGGATGCAAGGGAGGAGTGTGTGAAAAAAAAAAAAAAAAAAAAAAAAAAAAAAAAAAAAAAAAAAAAAAAAAAAAACAGGCTATAAAGAAAAAAATGTGAATACAAAAAAAAAAGATAAAAAAAATAACACTGAAAAGAAGAGGGAATGATGTAAGAAGAATATTGAAATCTGAAGACAAAGGAAGATGAATATAAGAATAGGGAGAGATGGAACAAGGTTGAAATCAAATAAAATTTTAACAAATGAGGAAATAAGAGGGTATAAGGTTGGAAAATAATGTTACCGTGCACGAAAAGAAGAGAAAAGTAATAAGTAAAATGGAAAGATGGGAGAAGAAAAAGAGGTTTGGAAGTAGTGGTAGGTAAAAGGAAGAAAGAGGTAATAAAAATAAATGAAAGTGCAAAGGAGAAGATTAATACAAAGAAAGAGGTTGAAAAGAAGAGGAAAATGGAAAGATGTGAGGAGAAAAAGAGGTTTGGAAGTAGTGGTAGGTAAAAGGAAGAGAGAGGTAATCAAAATAAAAGAAAGTGCAAAGGAAAAGAAGATGAATACAAAGAAAGAGGTTGAAAAGAACAACAGGAGATTGGGAAGACAGAAAAGTGAACCAGAAAAACAAAACAAAAAACTGAAAATTGAAAAATATGATAAAAAGGGGTAGAATAATACAAAAGGAATAATAGTACCGCAAGAAATGAGGAAAATAGGAGCAAAGGAAAGGGAGAAAACAAAGTTTCGGGACAAAGCATAAAAAGGAAATAGAAAACAAGGGAGTAGGAAGGAAAAGTAGGAAAGGATAAATAAGTACAACCAAAAGTGGACAATATAATAGAACTGGAAATAGAATTACATTTACTTATGTAAGAATAAGGACAAGGGAAACGAGGAAGAGGATTAAACCTCATATATATATATATATATATATATATATATATATATATATATATATATATATATATATATATACATACGCATATATATATATATATATGTATATATATATATAAATACTGTATATGCGTGTGTGTGTTGTGTGTGTGTATGTACGTGTATGTAAAGAGAAAAAAAATCACTGTAATATTCACACTTTAACAGCTCAATCGTAGATGAGTCAATGAGCAGAACATTTCCTCAAAAGCATTAGCTTTCGTACACACCTACACAGTCAAGTGTCGAATCCTTGACATGAACAGCACTCTTCAATTTTTATTTCCGAAAACAAAAAATATCTAATATAAATAAATTCTCCTTTCATATATCGGAACTTTTCAAGATCTTTCGCTCAAACTCCATATTACCACTTTCATTACAATAATACATTATTCACTATTACAGAAACAAAAATTAGGTTTTCATTGGGTAACTTTTTTCTTGACATTACTTTTATTTATCTGCTGTTTCTCGCTCTTTCAGCTCTCTTGGCGCCCCTTGTACTATGCAAATAGATCATCTTAACAGCTTCAACCTATTTTCTTTTATTCACATTCTCAAGATCGACTCATCATTTCCATAGAAAAGATGCCTTTCGAACTCTCTCTCTCTCTCTCTCTCTCTCTCTCTCTCTCTCTCTCTCTCTCTCTCTCTCTCTCTCTCTCTCTCTCAGGGTTGTAATTTGTTCATACAAAACTCGGCTAAACGCTGGTTACTTTTTATATAATCTGAGGGTTGGAAAACCTTAACACTTTCTGAGCTAAACATCACTAAACACTCAGAATATTGGAGGAGTCGACATCCATTTTCAAATTAAGCTTAGTAAAAGAGAAGAAAGTTTCTAATAAACATAACAACTCTTTGACAACTATAAGAAAGAATGAGACAAGTAAACTGTTTATGTAAATATATAAACCCGGATTTTGTAAACTCCCTGAGAGAGAGAGAGAGAGAGAGAGAGAGAGAGAGAGAGAGAGAGAGAGAGAGAGAGAGAGAGAGATGAATTGTTCCTGTAAAGATATAAACCCTGAATTTGTAAACTCCTAGAAAGAGAGATAAACCTTGTTCCTGTAAAGATATAAACCGGAATTTGTAAACTCATTAAGAGAGAGAGAGAGAGAGAGAGAGAGAGAGAGAGAGAGAGAGAGAGAGAGAGAGAGAGAGATGAATTGTTCCTGTAAAGATATAAACCCTGAATTTGTAAACTCCTAGAAAGAGAGATAAACCTTGTTCCTGTAAAGATATAAACCGGAATTTGTAAACTCATTAAGAGAGAGAGAGAGAGAGAGAGAGAGAGAGAGAGAGAGAGAGAGAGATGAATTGTTCCTGTAAAGATATAAACCCTGAATTTGTAAACTCCTAGAAAGAGAGATAAACCTTGTTCCTGTAAAGATATAAACCAGAATTTGTAAACTTGTGAGAGAGAGAGAGAGAGAGAGAGAGAGAGAGAGAGAGAGAGAGAGAGAGAGAGAGAGAGAGAGAGAGAGAGAGAAGTAAACACGAAATTTCAATGGGAAATAATTCAATGTCTCCGTCCGCATGTTATTCTCCCGCAGAACGAAGGCCAGTTTTAAAGAGTTGGCCGGAGGTCGGCAACGTGTTCAAGGCCAAGAACCTGCTGCTCCCGAGGGCTTCATTTAAAAGCCCCTCAAATGACAGAAGCGACATTCGGTAGGTCAACAAAGAAAGGAAAGGAAAAGAGGATAAACCGAAAAGACAAAAAACATCGTAATACTGCATAAATTGCTACCGGATGTTTACAGGCATCTGAAAGCCTCGAGAGGCGAAGGGTTATTTGCAAATGCAAATGCATACGTACGCACGCACATACATGCACAGACCGGACGTCAGGCCAGCGAGGCCGAAGGGTTAGTGATAGTTCCGGTAGAGGGCTCTTGCCCCGCTAGACCAGACGACCTTCCTCCCCACCCCGCTCTTCTCGTACCGGAAGCGTTGTTGCAAAGGTTGTACCTCTAAAATCAACTTGACTCAAGTATTGCTAATACCTTGCAGCTATTGATACCTATACAGGTGCACTCAAAGGTATGCTATAGAGGAAGGTTTTTCTTTCTTCCCTTAAGAAATATAAATTTACAATACTTTTAATTTATAAAATTGTAATATATTTGTGATACCAGGTGCACTCCAAAGTATGCTATAAGGGATTTTTTTTTCTTTCATTAAGAAATATACATTTAAAACGCTTATAATTTATAAAATTGTAATATATCTACCTGAATATATTTTGCAATGGACATATATTTACAATTACACCTTTTAATATCAATCGAAATATGTTTTTAAATTGCAAACATACAGAGGAAGTAAGTGAAGCCAGGTATATTTTGTTGAAACACTTTAGAACAGACTATGAACATTAGTATTGTCATTGATGGTATAGTTGCTGTTACAAACAATAGCTTTTCTTCCATCAAGTCAGTTAAGGTCATTGGGAGAAGGTGCAAGCAAAAAAGGCTCAACCAGCAGGATGTCCAACATGCACTGACGTCACAACAGCATTGGTCACGGACGTAAAAACACCATATTCAAACAGCATACTCTCCTACTCGGCAAAGAATTAAGAGAGATGAATCTCCATAGTTTCCTTTCACCAATTTTCTTCTCAGAAATGTACTTGTAATTAACATTAATCATATTTACCTCCGCCAACTTAATTGGAAGGAGGTTATGTTTTCGCCCCTGTTTGTGTTAGTGTGTGTGTGTTCGTTTCTGAACAGCTTCCTGGACCCAATTTAAATCGTAGAGTAATGAAACGTGCAGGGATTAACTGTTATGCAAAAAGCTGGAATTGATAAAATTTTGGAAGGTCAAGGTCAAAGGTTATGGTCACGGTCAAGCAAAATGTCCAATTCACGTAATCAACCATAAGTTTGGACATCGTTGTCAAAGAGACTTCAAAGTTGGTTCATATATGAGTGTATGAAAATCCACACCGATTAATACATGTTGAGGTCAAGGTCGACCAAAAGGTTGAAAAATAAGCTGCCGCGGCGGAGGTCTTCGCTCTACTGAGTGTCCCTATAGTTATATTCATGCAACTGTATTGTCTTAGATGAGATAACGCATATGACCATAGTCCCAGTATTATGTATAATCTGTGCTTGAAAAAATTTTGTTTGCTGGAAAAAAAAAAGAAAAAAATTCGATTTCTAAGTAAAGTGTAGATAAAAAAAAATTCTAAATGCAAAGCATGAATTTAAACATATTAGGTGAAGAGTAAAAGTTGCAATTGTAAACATATGTTAATCAAAATAAAAATATTCAGGTAAATATATTATGATTTAAATACAATATTTCAATTGTAAATGTATATTTTTTAATATAAGAAAAGAATTAGTTTTCTACAACTGGATAAATAAAGTATGAGAGCTTAATGAAAGCTTAATCCAAAAAAAATGCCAAATATTCACACGTTTTTCTACTAATGGATAAATCATAAATAATGCATGAAAGCTTAATAAAAGCTTATTCCACAACAAATGTCAAATATCCTAACGTTTTTCTACAAATGGATAAATCATGAATAAAACATGAATGCTTAATAAAAGCTTAATTCGCAACAAATGCCTAATATCCTAACGTTTTTCTGCAAATGGATAAATCATAAATAATGCATGAAAGCTTAATAAAAGCTTAATCCACAACAAATGCCAAATATCCTAACGTTTTTCTGCAATTGGATAAATCATAAATAATGCATGAAAGCTTAAAAAGAAGCTTAATCCACAACAAATGCCAAATATTCACACGTTTTTCTACAAATGGATAAATCATATATAAAGAATGAAAGCTTAATAAAAGCTTAATCCACAACAAATGCCAAATATCCTGACGTTTTCCTGCAAATGGATAAATCATAAATAATGCATGAAAGCTTAAAAAAACCTTAATCCACAACAAATGCCAAATATTCACACGTTTTTCTACAAATGGATAAATCATAATTTAAACATGAAAGCTTAATAAAAGCTTAATTCAAATAAAAAAAAAAAAAAAGAGAGAGAGAAAGAAAGAAAGGAAGGAGAATCAAGACGCAAATTGCGTCATCCACCTGACGGCGATGACGATGACGTCGACCCGTTGGTTTCGCTAGTTGTTCGCATCGAGGTAACGGCGAAAAGTGAATGTTCCCGCTGCAACAAGAGACGTACAACGCCCGAAAGGCCACGAAGTTCGAACCTGTCGTGTACTACACCTACTCGTCTATCCTTGAGCGAACTTGAACGGACGAAATCAAATGGCGGCTATTGTTATTTTCAAGAATTATCCTCTTGTTATTTTCAAGTTTTTATCCTCTTTGTTATTTTCAAGTTTTTATCCACTTGTTATTTTCAAGTTTTTATCCTCTTTGTTATTTTCAAGTTTTTATCCTCTTTGTTATTTTCAAGTTTTTATCCACTTGTTATTTTCAAGTTTTTATCCTCTTGTTATAAGTTTATCCTTTAGTAATTTTGAAGTTTTTATTTTTTTGTTAATTTTAAGTTTTCACCCTCTTGTTATTTTCAAGTTTTTATCCTCTTTGTTATTTTGAAGTTTTTATCCTCTTTGTTATTTTCAAGTTTTTATCCTCTTTGTTATTTTCAAGTAATTTATCCACTTGTTATTTTCAAGTTTTTATCCTCTTGTTATAAGTTTATCCTTTGGTAATTTTGAAGTTCTTATTCTTTTGTTATTTTTAAGTTTTCACCCTCTTGTTATTTTCAACTTTTTATCCTCTTGTTGTTTTCAAGTTTTATCCTCTTGTTATAAGTTTATCCTTTGGTAATTTTGACGTTTTTATTCTTTTGTTATTTTTAAGTTTTCACCCTCTCGTTATTTTCAAGTTTTTATCCTCTTTGTTATTTTCAAGTTTTTATCCTCTTTGTTATTTTCAAGTTTTTATCCTCTTTGTTATTTTCAAGTTTTTATCCACTTGTTATTTTCAAGTTTTTATCCTCTTGTTATAAGTTTATCCTTTGGTAATTTTGAAGTTCTTATTCTTTTGTTATTTTTAAGTTTTCACCCTCTTGTTATTTTCAACTTTTTATCCTCTTGTTGTTTTCAAGTTTTTATCATATTGTTATTTTCAAGTTTTCATAGTTTATATATCAAAGATTTATTTTAAACTTCTCTTGTAGTTTTTCCTTATTTCCTTTCCTCACTGTGCTATTTTCCCTGTTGGGGCCCCTAGGCTTGTAGGGTCGTTCTTTCCCAACTAGGATTGTAGCTTAGCAAGTAACAACAACAACAAAAACTATAATAATAATAATAATAATAATAATAATAATAATAATAATAATATCATCATCACGTTCAGTCTTGTTTTGGGGTGATTTGGTTGATTTGAGGAATGTTGTCTTTGGGACGGCTCCTCTTCGTCGTCTCGTTTTAGAGGTTCGTCTGTAAAATACAGAAAGTGAAATCTGTTCCGTATCCGTCTCGAGCAGTTCTGGCCTTGTTAGGCTTTCTTCTTCTTTCTCTTCTCTTTTTCTCCTCCCGGTCATCGTTATCTTTTTAATAAGAAATATACATTTACAATTCATACAATTTATGTGTATATACATTATATTTAAATGAATACATTTTGTAATTAACATACATTCACAATTGCACCTTTTACTATTCATCTAAATATGTTTTCTAAAATCATAAACATATCGACGCGTGAATACTTATTGAACTGAAGTTATTAACATTATTGATAATGATAGACAGACTTTACTTTATGACATAATCAAAGGTAAGAGGCGTTCAGATACCCAAGAAACATGTGTTTCACTTTGCATATTCCATCCCCATGCTTCTTAATATCACTACGGTTCATGATGATGATAATGAAAGAACTTAAAGAGTTCATTATATAATAAGAAATGCAATCCCTTAGAGTTAATTACATAAGAAATGAGATAGCTTAACTTAAAAGAGTTCGTTATATAATAAGAAATGAGATAGCTCAACTTAAAGAGTTCATTTTATGAGAAATGCGATCCCTTAACTTAGAGTTAATCACATAATAAGAAATGAGATAGCTTAACTTAAAGAGTTCATTATATAATAAGAAATGGGATAGCTTAACTTAAAAAGTTCATTATATAATAAGAAATGAGGTACCTTAACTTGAAGAGTTCATTATATAATAAGAAATGAGATAGCTTAACTTAAGAGTTCATTATATAATAAGAAATGAGATAGCATAACTTAGTTCACTATATAAGAAATGAGATAGCTTAACTTGAAAAGTTCATTATATAAGAAATGAGGTAGCTTAACTCATTATATAATAAGAAATGAGATAGCTTAACTTGAAAAGTTCATTATATAAGAAATGAGATAGCTTAACTTGAAGAGTTCATCATATAAGAAATGAGATAGCTTAACTTAGTTCATTATATAAGAAATGAGGTAGCTTAACTCATTATATAATAAGAAATGAGATAGCTTAACTTGAAAAGTTCATTATATAAGAAATGAGATAGCTTAACGCAAAGAGTTCATTATATAAAAGCAACAAAAGCATGATCATCTGAGTTCACACCAAGTCGGACTGCCTACTTTCCACGTTGGGCGTTTAAGGTCATGAAGGTTTCTTACACCTTTCGTTGGCTTGGTGCATTCAAGGTCTGTCCACACACCCCCACACAGAGAGAGAGAGAGAGAGAGAGAGAGAGAGAGAGATTCTATGCTTAAGAATTGCGTCAATACCGTTTTTGATAAGCAGGCGACACGGCAATGCTTATTTGTAATCTCTCCTATGTAATAAAGAGCACGTGTCTTCTCTCTCTCTCTCTCTCTCTCTCTCTCTCTCTCTCTCTCTCTCTCTCTCTCTCTCTCTCTCTCTCTCTCTCAATCGCTTTATATAATATATATATATATACATATGTATATATATGTATATATATATATATATATATATATATATATATATATATATATATATATATATATATATATATATACATATATTTGCGGTCACGCTCAACGGCATGGCCAAACGTTTCACTATTGGTCTATCCTGTCCCTCGGGTAAAGAGAGAGAGAAGGCGTAGTCATACCCTGGCGGTGGTACGTGTACGTGTGTATGTGCCCATCTAAATATGTATCCGTCACTTTTGATGGGTCTCGTACACTACTTATTCACATTGAATTAGTCGCATGCAGTCTTGTCGAAAAACGAATTTCCATGTTTTGTTAGGGGGCAGTTTAATCGTATAAGATAGCTATTCATGCATGTTGAAGCAAATTGAAGAAGATTGTTATTCAAGAATTTGCAAGCAAATCATATTTAGACCTTGGTGTAAATATTGTAATTATAGTATTAGATAGCATGTTTCAAAAAAAAAAAAAAAAAAGGGGGGGGGGTGTGCATGTAATCATGCAGTACCAAAAACAAAGGCAATGACATACAGTCAAAAGTCATATTTTCTAAAGTCAATATTAAAATAACGAGAGACTAAATCTGAAAGGCCGAGTTTCTAGGTAATAAAACAGCTGTTATGCAAGCACCCAGTAAACAAGACCAATAGTAAGGCAATCATTGAGAGCAGTACATCTCATTACGATACGCAACAATTACAAATCAATTATACTTACATATTGTATTATCTCTTTAATATAAAAAGAACACTATCCTGTGAATAAGTCTCTTTATAATAGTTCATTTTTTAAATATATATTTTAATGGTCGTACTGTTTTTAAAATATTTTACATCAATTGTTCATTTCTTCTCTTGTAGTTTATTAATTTCCTTTCCTTACTGGGTTATTTTTTCATGTTAAAGCCTTTGAGCTTATAGTATCCTGCTTTCCCAACTGGAAGTGGAGCTTAGCTAATAATAATAATAATAATAATAATAATAATAATAACAATAATAATAATAATAATCAAATTATGTCAAATTTCCGGACAGAAGACAAAAATAAACGTTCTTACAGTTGGCTTCATTAATTCCGGTACATTTCATTTAAAGCTAAGGAGTTGTCTGACATCTGTACTGTATAAATAGCAGCAGAAACTCTGTTTAGTAAAAGAGAAACTGTTGGCAACGCTGTTTGTGAAGAAAAGTCATTGAGCTTGTAAACATGTGATCAAAAGCATTTTTATTCATTTTACGAAGTGTTGTATAGAAAAAATGTTTTTATCTGCTAAACAGCACTTCGTAAAATAAAAGTAAATATGTTTTTAATCACGTGTTTACATATTCAGAGATTTTGTTTTACACGCAGCGTTACCAACAGTTCCTCTTTAGCTAAACACATTGCTAATTGCTATAATGTACAGTTGTCAAGCGTCTCTCTAGCTTCCTGTAAAGTGAATCGAATTATTGAGGTCAACTGTACAAGAGTTGACAATGAACGTTTTTGTACAAGGGTTGACAATGAAGGTTCCTGTACAAGGGTTGACAATGAACGTTTTTGTACAAGGGTTGACAATGAACGCTTTTGTACAAGGGTTGACAATGAATGTTCTTGTACAAGGGTTGACAATGAACGTTTTTGTACAAGGGTTGACAATGAACGTTTTTGTGCAAGGGTTGACAATGAACGTTCTTGTACAAGGGTTGAAAATGAACGCTTTTGTACAAGGGTTGACAATGAATGTTCTTGTACAAGGGTTGACAATGAACGTTCTTGTACAAGGGTTGACAATGAACGCTTTTGTACAAGGGTTGACAATGAACGTTCTTGTACAAGGGTTGACAATGAACGCTTTTGTACAAGGGTTGACAATGAACGTTCTTGTACAAGGGTTGACAATGAACGCTTTTGTACAAGGGTTGACAATGAACGTTCTTGTACAAGGGTTGACAATGAACGCTTTTGTACAAGGGTTGACAATGAACGTTCTTGTACAAGGGTTGACAATGAACGCTTTTGTACAAGGGTTGACAATGAACGTTCTTGTACAAGGGTTGACAATGAACGCTTTTGTACATGGGTTGACAATGAATGTTCTTGTACAAGGGTTTACAATGAACGCTTTTGTACAAGGGTTGACAATGAACGTTTTTGTACAAGGGTTGACAATGAATGTTCTTGTACAAGGGTTGACAATGAACGCTTTTGTACAAAGGTTGACAATGAATGTTCTTGTACAAGGGTTGACAATGAACGCTTTTGTACAAGGGTTGACAATGAATGTTCTTGTCAAGGGTTGACAATGAACGTTTTTGTACAAGGGTTGACAATGAACGTTCTTGTACAAGGGTTGACAATGAACGCTTTTGTACAAGGGTTGACAATGAACGTTCTTGTACAAGTGTTGACAATGAACGTTCTTGTACAAGGGTTGACAATGAACGTTTTTGTACAAGGGTTGACAATGAACGCTTTTGTACAAGGGTTGACAATGAATGTTCTTGTACAAGGGTTGACAATGAATGTTCTTGTACAAGGGTTGACAATGAACGTTTTTGTACAAGGGTTGACAATGAACGCTTTTGTACAAGGGTTGACAATGAATGTTCTTGTACAAGGGTTGACAATGAACGTTTTTGTACAAGGGTTGACAATGAATGTTCTTGTACAAGGGTTGACAATGAACGTTTTTGTACAAGGGTTGACAATGAACGCTTTTGTACAAGGGTTGACAATGAATGTTCTTGTACAAGGGTTGACAATGAACGTTTTTGTACAAGGGTTGACAATGAACGTTTTTGTACAAGGGTTGACAATGAATGTTCTTTTACTAGGGTTGACAATGAACGTTTTTGTACAAGGGTTGACAATGAATGTTCTTGTACAAGGGTTGACAATGAACGTTTTTGTACAAGGGTTAACAATGAACGTTTTTGTACAAGGGTTGACAATGAACGTTTTTGTACAAGGGTTGACAATGAACGCTTTTGTACAAGGGTTGACAATGAACGTTCTTGTACAAGGGTTGACAATGAACGTTTTTGTACAAGGGTTGACAATGAATGTTCTTGTACAAGGGTTGACAATGAACGTTTTTGTACAAGGGTTGACAATGAACGTTTTTGTACAAGGGTTGACAATGAACGCTTTTGTACAAGGGTTGACAATGAACGCTTTTGTACAAGGGTTGACAATGAATGTTCTTGTACAAGGGTTGACAATGAACGTTTTTGTACAAGGGTTGACAATGAACGTTTTTGTACAAGGGTTGACAATGAATGTTCTTGTACAAGGGTTGACAATGAACGTTTTTGTACAAGGGTTGACAATGAACGTTTTTGTACAAGGGTTGACAATGAACGCTTTTGTACAAGGGTTGACAATGAACGCTTTTGTACAAGGGTTGACAATGAATGTTCTTGTACAAGGGTTGACAATGAACGTTTTTGTACATGTACAAGGGTTGACAATGAACGTTTTTGTACAAGGGTTGACAATGAATGTTCTTGTACAAGGGTTGACAATGAACGTTTTTGTACAAGTGTTGACAATGAACATTTTTGTACAAGGGTTGACAATGAACGTTTTTGTACAAGTGTTGACAATGAACGTTTTTGTACAAGGGTTGACAATGAACGTTTTTGTACAGTTGCCTTCACTAATTCGCGTGCACTTCACGGGAAGCTATGGAGACGTCAGTGTACCGGAATTAATGAAGCCAATTGTACAAGGGTTGACATTGAACGTTCTTATAAAAGGTTGACAATGCACGCTCTTGTAAAAGGGTTGACAATGAATGTTCTTGTAGAAGGGTTGACAATAAAGGTTCCTGTACAAGGGTTGACCAGGAACCTTTTAGTACAAGAGTTCACAATGAACGTTCTTGTACAAGGATTGACAATGAAGGTTTCTGTACAAGGGTTGACCATGAACGTTTTTATACAAGGGTTGACAACGAACGTTCTTGTATGTACAAGGTTAGGGTTGACAATGAATGTTTTTGTACAAGGGTTGACCATGAACCTTTTCGTACAAGAGTTGACAATGATCGTTCTTGTAGAAGGGTTGACAATGAAGGTTCCTGTACAAGGGTTCACCATGAACGTTTTTATACAAGGGTTGACAATGAAAGTTCTTGTATGTACAAGGTTAGGGTTGACAATGAATGTTTTTGTACAAGGGTTGACCATGTACCTTTTAGTACAAGCGTTGACAATGAACGTTCTTGTACAAGGTTTGACAATGAACGTTCTTGTAGAAGGGTTCACAATGAAGGTTCCTGTACAAGGGTTGACCATGAACGTTTTTATACAAGGGTTAACAACGAACGTTTTTTTATGTACAAGGTCACGGTTGACAATGAACCTTTTAGTACAAGAGTTGACAATGAACGTTCTTGTAAAAGGTTTCATAATTAACTTTCTAGTACAAGGGTTGACATTGAACGATATTATACAAGATTTGGCAATTACTAAGTGTGAAATCAACAGCCCATAGGCTATGTATGTTACACACAGAAAAGAAATAAATATATAGATCAAAATAGCGCTTCATGTCAAAGGAACAGTTCACAGAGCATAAGTCGATGAAGCACCTTTAACATAGCAGTTGCAAGAGAAATCTAACTACCCCTTCCACATAGCGGTTGCACGAGAAATCTAACTACCCCTTCCACATAGCGGTTGCACGAGAAATCTAACTACCCCTTCCACATAGCAGTTGCACGAGAAATCTAACTACCCCTTCCACATAGCAGTTGCATGAGAAATCTAACTACCCCTTCCACATAGCGGTTGCACGAGAAATCTAACTACCCCTTCCACATAGCGGTTGCATGAGAAATCTAACTACCCCTTCCACATAGCAGTTGCATGAGAAATCTAACTACCCCTTCCACATAACGGTTGCACGAGAAATCTAACTACCCCTTCCACATAGCGGTTGCATGAGAAATCTAACTACCCCTTCCACATAGCAGTTGCATGAGAAATCTAACTACCCCTTCCACATAGCAGTTGCATGAGAAATCTAACTACCCCTTCCACATAACGGTTGCACGAGAAATCTAACTACCCCTTCCACATAGCAGTTGCATGAGAAATCTAACTACCCCTTCCACATAGCGGTTGCACGAGAAATCTAACTACCCCTTCCACATAGCAGTTGCACGAGAAATCTAACTACCCCTTCCACATAGCGGTTGCACGAGAAATCTAACTACCCCTTCCACATAGCAGTTGCACGAGAAATCTAACTACCCCTTCCACATAGCAGTTGCACGAGAAATCTAACTACCCCTTCCACATAACGGTTGCACGAGAAATCTAACTACCCCTTCCACATAGCAGTTGCATGAGAAATCTAACTACCCCTTCCACATAGCGGTTGCACGAGAAATCTAACTACCCCTTCCACATAGCGGTTGCACGAGAAATCTAACTACCCCTTCCACATAGCGGTTGCACGAGAAATCTAACTACCCCTTCCACATAGCAGTTGCACGAGAAATCTAACTACCCCTTCCACATAGCGGTTGCACGAGAAATCTAACTACCCCTTCCACATAGCGGTTGCACGAGAAATCTAACTACCCCTTCCACATAGCGGTTGCACGAGAAATCTAACTACCCCTTCCACATAGCGGTTGCACGAGAAATCTAACTACCCCTTCCACATAGCAGTTGCACGAGAAATCTAACTACCCCTTCCACATAACGGTTGCACGAGAAATCTAACTACCCCTTCCACATAACAGTTGTACGAGAAATCTAACTACCCCTTCCACATAGCAGTTGCATGAGAAATCTAACTACCCCTTCCACATAGCAGTTGCACAAGAAATCTAACTACTCCTTCCATATAGCAGTTGCATAAGAAATCTAACTACCCCTTCAAAATAGCAGTTACATGAGAAATCTAACTACCCCTTCAACATAGCAGTTGCATGAGAAATCTAACTACCCCTTCAACATAACGGTTGCACGAGAAATCTAACTACCCCTTCCACATAACGGTTGCACGAGAAATCTAACTACCCCTTCCACATAGCAGTTGCATGAGAAATCTAACTACCCCTTCAACATAGCAGTTGCATGAGAAATCTAACTACCCCTTCAACATAACGGTTGCACGAGAAATCTAACTACCCCTTCCACATAACGGTTGCACGAGAAATCTAACTACCCCTTCCACATAGCAGTTGCACGAGAAATCTAACTACCCCTTCCACATAACGGTTGCACGAGAAATCTAACTACCCCTTCCACATAACAGTTGTACGAGAAATCTAACTACCCCTTCCACATAGCAGTTGCATGAGAAATCTAACTACCCCTTCCACATAGCAGTTGCACAAGAAATCTAACTACTCCTTCCATATAGCAGTTGCATAAGAAATCTAACTACCCCTTCAAAATAGCAGTTACATGAGAAATCTAACTACCCCTTCAACATAGCAGTTGCATGAGAAATCTAACTACCCCTTCAACATAGCAGTTGCACGAGAAATCTAACTACCCCTTCCACATAGCAGTTGCATGAGAAATCTAACTACCCCTTCCACATAGCAGTTGCACAAGAAATCTAACTACTCCTTCCATATAGCAGTTGCATAAGAAATCTAACTACCCCTTCAAAATAGCAGTTACATGAGAAATCTAACTACCCCTTCAACATAGCAGTTGCATGAGAAATCTAACTACCCCTTCAACATAGCAGTTGCATGAGAAATCTAACTACCCGTTATTTCCTTTGAAGGTCACTAGACTTAATTAATAGAGAAATGAAATTAATCAACGGTTTTTGTCTTGCACTACCCACGTGGCAAGGCCTTACTTCATTGTAAGAATTACACGTGTTTATGTAATTGGATGAATTTACTACATTCAGATTGAAAACGGTATTTTATACGCAATAAAAGAATGTGTTTTTTGTTTTTAGTCAGTGAGACAATATAATAACGAAGCTCGGTCTGTATGAAAGGAAGCAATCATTTAATATGATACAGAAAAAAAAAAGTTGCAATTAAAAAAAAGGATGAAAATTAATGAAATTTTTTCACTGAAGTACATCAACTGTTAATGACCCACACACACACACGCATATATATATATATATATATATATATATATATATATATATATATATATATATATATATATATATATATATATATATATATATATATATTTATATTTATATATATACCCATACTAGTGCACGCGACCTGTCAAAATGACGGCTAAATATCTAGACGGATATGCAAACACATGCACACGCCCCCACTGGGTTTAATTATTCCTTCCCCCTACCCGAGGGACGGGGAGAGCTGTACATGACCGAAAAGAAATTATATATATATATATATATATATATATATATATATATATATATATATATATATATATATATATATATATATATATATATATGTATATATATATATACATATATATATATACATATATATATATATGTGTGTGTGTGTATGTATGTATGTATATATATGCATGTGTGCGTGCGTGCGTGCGCGTCATTATAAGTTAATCTATTTCAGTAAAAAAATTTCATTAATTTTCATCACTTTTTTATTGCAACCTTTTTTTCAGTATCATGATTGTTGTTTGAGCAAAGATCTGTAAGTAATTTTAGTCTTATGTGTGCGTGTGTGTGTATCATGGTTATGCACGTGTATGTGTGTAGCAAAGGTAGATTTTCCCCATAAGATCTAACTCATTTCATAAATTTCATTTCGTTACCAACGGAAATGATTTTATTAAATTTCCTTAGGATGTAACCATGAAGTCAAAAGTATTTAAAATAAATTCCCAATTAGAAAAGTGTCCCAAATTCAAACACAACCCGGACTCTCCCGATTAAAACATGCCACCGGAGGAGCCCACATCCTCCCGATGTATCCCGACAAGGAAACCTCTATCTCAACTGAACTCCAAAAGGCTTTTAACCTCCGAGGAGAAATGAGCCTTCGTATAAAACGAACATTAAAACCCCTGAGGACATCCTGAGCATCAAATCCGAAGGTCATTTAAAAAAAAAAAAAAAAAAGTGGGGACAAGTTCATTTCGCATGTACAATTGGCTTCATTAATCCCGGCACACTTATAGAGAAGCTAAGGAGACGTTAGTGTAACGGAATTACTGAAGCCAACTATACAAACCGATCGATGACTTGTTTACTTACTCAAGCAGCTTCTCGGCGTCTCGAAATTAACTTGGAAGGAAATCGGAGCACAGCTGATCCTCGTGTATATCCGTTTACACGACTGAATCATCATGGCAGACGTCAGACATCGTAGACTTCGTCGTCTTTCAGATTGAAACCAAATATTTTCAGTGGATTCGTATTTCACGGAGGGAAGATTTTTAACAAGGAGATTTACTCCCTCGTATCACATTGGTAGTTCTTCAGTGATAATATTGGAAAAAGAATTCAGATGATCAGGATAACTAACTAACTCTCTCTCTCTCTCTCTCTCCTCTCTCTCTCTCTCTCTCTCTCTCTCTCTCTCTCTCTCTCTCTCTCTCTCTCTACACACAACACATTATATATATATATATATATATATATATATATATATATATATATATATATATATATATATATATATCTTAGTATGTACATATATATACCTCCATTATATTATATTATATTATATATATATATATATATATATATATATATATATATATATATATATATATATATATATATATACATATATATACTGTATATACAAACACGTAAACACTACCTACGAGTGATAATGCCATTTTAGTTTGTGGTGCTTTCTCCGAATGTAGCCCCTCACTTAAAAAGATAAATCAATCGAATAAACGATATGAAATAGAAGTGAGGAAGGTATGCATTTAAGAAAAAAAAATAGTAGCACGATAATCGCCTCAAAATTAAAATCCTGATAAAGAGCAGAAAGAAAGGATGGATGGCGAATAATTACCACTATTACTATAAGCAAATTGGGAAATAAAAACTATGGATTTTCATAACAATCGTATGATTAAAAAAATGGATTTATCAACATAGCCGAATTCCTTTCCAATACAATAAAAAGGTATAATCAAATACAATAAGACAATATAATCTTTAGCTTTCTTTCAGATGATGAACTATCCAGACAGTGATATCCTGCAATAAGATTTCCGAAGAGATGGCTTCAATCCTTTTACGTCAGCAAGTATCCTTCGGTCGCGTTTTGACCCGTGAAAATGACCTTTAACTGAAGGAGACGTCTCTTCGCCTATCTTCCTTACTTGAAGATTATTGAGCAGAGCCAACGTCATGGATATATTATACTGTTATGAATTTATTTATGCATAGAATTACGTCGTAATTTCAGTTTGAAATGGAGATGCTTCATATTGAACGACATATAATTTGTATTGATATTATTAACGAGTTGAAAGGTCTCTCTCTCTCTCTCTCTCTCTCTCTCTCTCTCTCTCTCTCTCTCTCTCTCCTCTCTCTCTCTCTCTCTCTCTCTCACGGATTCTTCATATTTAACGATATATAATATAAAAATTATTAACGAGTTAAAAGGACAAAGGCTTAAATATATAATGTTCTACGAAGATCTATTGCTTCCTCTCTCTCTCTCTCTCTCTCTCTCTCTCTCTCTCTCTCTCTCTCTCTCTCTCTCTCAAGGTTAATAATTTATTCACAAGGCGTCCCCGTTCCCAAATCACGCTGGTCGAACGTAACTACAATATATTCTGGCCAAATCAGCGTGCATTGAGACTTGTCATCCTCTTCTTACCACTGTTAATTTCTTTCGTACTTAAGAAAGTTATTATCTCTCTCTCTCTCTCTCTCTCTCTCTCTCTCTCTCTCGCTCTCTCTCTCTCTCTCTCTCTCTCTCTCTCTCTCTCTAAATTGTAAATTTACATTTCTTAATAAAAGAAAATTAAACTACCTGTATTTCAAAATTGTCCATGCTCCCATATGCTTCTCTCTCCCCCCCTCTCTCTCTCTCTCTCTCTCTCTCTCTCTCTCTCTCTCTCTCTCTCTCTCTCTCTACGAGAACAAGAATGAAACGATTATTATTTGAAGATCGCTGAAGTGTGTAAGTGTGGTGAGGGGATGGCTGGACCGAAGTCAAGGGAAAGTGAGTTTCTCCCGTTTCGTCGGATGTGAAGTCAAGTCAGTAAGACAATTCTAATCTGCAAGATCTAATCGATAAGTTTTATTCAAATTGTAAAATGTGTTTTCTTTTATAAAATATCCTTTTTCACATCGATATGCATGACAATAACAACAGAAGGAAAGGAGGAGGTAGTGAAAAAGGATGAATAATGGATGCTGATGAAGAGAAATGTGAGGATATATAAGAGAAAGGGGAAAAAGAAGCAACAGTAAGGGATGCATAAGAGAAATGTGAGGAAAAAGAGGAAAGAGATACAACAGTAAGAGATACATAAGTAGAGAAATGTGAGGAGATAGATGAGAAAGAGGAAAAAGAAGCAACAGTACGGGATGCATGAGAAGAGAAATGTGAGGAGATAGATGAAAAAGAGGAAAAAGAAGCAAGAAGAAGACTTTGAAGGCCTATAGAAAGCAAGAAAATCAGATATCAAGAAGAGAGAGAGAGAGAGAGAGAGAGAGAGAGAGAGAGAGAGAGAGAGAGAGAGAGAGAGAGAGAGAGAGAGAGAGAGTTCCCGTTGGACCTTAGTAAACTTTCTACAAATAAAAGTAATTTGCTGGCTGCCTTCATCTATGAATAATAACTCAGATCATTCATTACATTTCATACTAAACTATAGTAGAGCCTTACTTTCCAGTTTTTCGAATCCCCAAAAACTGAAACCTCTTCGAATGAAAACATCGATGCCTGTCTCAGGCAATATCCGTTATTATCATTGCTTGAAGCTATTGCCTTCACTCAGTAATATATCTCCCCTATACTTTATAATAAAGAGTAAGTTTCTGTCTATATATATATATATATATATATATATATATATATATATATATATATATATATATATATATATATATATATACATGTATATATATGTATATATATGTATATAGATATATATATTTACGTATATATATATATATATATATATATATATATATATATATATATATATATATATATATATATATATATATATGTAAATATATATACATATATATATATATATATAAAATTTCTGGTCACGCTCAGCTCTCCCCGTCCCTCTGGTAGGGACATAAAGAGTAGACATACACTGGTGACAGGGGGAGCGTACGAACACGCGCACACACACACATATATATACATACATACATACATTATATTATATATATATATATATATATATATATATATATATATATATATACATCTATATATATGTATCAATATATCTATATATATATATATATATATATATATATATATATATATATATATATATATATACATATATATGGATGTATGTATGTATGTATGTATATAAATATTGCAACTTGGAGGGATATAGCATTTCAATTTAGCAGCTTTATAGCTCTTTAAGTGTTTTAGACTGCCAATCTAATAAAAAAAATGACACGTGTATAAAGGTAGAGAGGCTATCAAAAAGGAAATAAACTTTTCACTTCTTCAAGGAGACTTAATTCAAGGATCAAAAAGATTAATCCTTTTGAGGAATAAAAAAAAAAACATTACCTATATAAAGGTGAAGAAGTCGCTAAAAAAGCAATTGATAATAGAATGGAATAAAATCTGACCCAGGAATCTCAGCAGCTAACAATAGAAATCTATCTCTATAATTGAAGGTAAAAAATTAGTAGTCTATTGGGAAAGTCTCTGCCTGAATATTTGCTAAACTAGGGTTCGATCCCTGCTCAAGCTTGATAGTTTCTTGATGGGTCTGCCAACTAACCTTTCTTTTGGGCTAAGACTGGGGTGATTAAGGGAACCTTAAAGTCAACCTGCTGAGTCATCAGCATACATTGTCTGGCCCTTCCTGGTCATAACTTGATGGAGAGGGAGCTTGGGCGGTGATCAAATGTATATGGTCAGTCTCAAGGACTATACCCTGCTAGGTTATTGTCACTGTCCCTTGTCTCTGCCATTCATGAGGGACCTTTAAAACCTCTAAAAACCGAGTAAATTCATGATATAATTTTTTGCATGTGTAGTATTGAACTATTTAGTTCTTTTACCCCTTGACAAATGAAGCGGCTGTTTTACAACAAAAGTAAAAGGC
The DNA here is from genome assembly GCF_036898095.1 of Palaemon carinicauda. Lineage (NCBI taxonomy): Eukaryota > Metazoa > Arthropoda > Malacostraca > Decapoda > Palaemonidae > Palaemon > Palaemon carinicauda. The sequence goes on along the minus strand of NC_090769.1, from coordinate 2,433,379 downwards.
TACGCGTTAGTCTACTCCAATTATTCTTTCAAAAATATTCGCCAAACTGGGTCTTGCACACTAGCACACCGTCACTAAGATGAAAAAATGGAAATAGTTGGAGTTTCCAATACGGACTAATGTTGAGAGTAATTTGCTCTTCCGGGGTTCCACACACCAAATTATCCTTGGTGTCTTTCTCACATTATACCGAAAATTTTACATTGAATTATGCTTTCAAGCAAACCACTTACAATTTTTAAAAAGGATCATTGATGGAAAGGAAAACCAGCTAAGAAAAGACCTATGACCCTGAATGGAACCTCTCAAAATTGAGAATAGAAATAGCTTTTCATTATTATTATTATTATTATTATCACTAGCTAAACGACAGGCCTAGTTGGAAAACCAGAATGCTATAAGACCAAGGGCTCCATCAAGAAAAAGTAGCCCAGTGAGGATAGATAATAAGGAAGCAGATGGAATAGAGTGCCTGAGTGTATTATCAACCAAGGGAACTCTCACCGAAGAGAGCGGAGGATCATGGTAAATAGTTAAGAAAATCTTACTTAATGTTTTCCTATAGACTGACCACATGTGATTAGATTTATGAAAGCATACGAGTGGAACTTTTTGAAATAATTGGTGATTTTAAGTGGTGCCCATTCTAGATGGAGTTTTGTGGTCTCTAAAAGCTTTTTTCCCCATACAAATGGAGGTCAGCCTTCCTGGCTGTCTCGTGACTCAGTACTGATGATGCTCTTGAGTTTACGAGAGGCTGCATTCCACTTTACAGTAACAGGTTCATGTGCTTCAATTATTCAAACTGTTTAGTTCTTAGCAGATCACTATATGATATGGCAGAAGTTGATATATACACATAAAAAATGCAGCTGTTTTTATTCTTCATTTATGTCTGGGGTTTGGCCAGTTTTCATCACCACGCTGGCCAGTGCTGATTGGTGATGGTGGGATCTGATCGCTCAGATCAATCCAACCTAGTATATGTGTCCCTAACTAGCAGTTTTGCTGACCATGGCGATAAACATAACCCTTTCATCACGTTAAGGTATCCCACCTCAGAATTGTATACAAACACATTATGTATGTACGTATATACAGTATATATATATATATATATATATATATATATATATATATATATATATACATGAGAGAGAGAGAGAGAGAGAGAGAGAGAGAGAGAGAGAGAGAGAGAGAGAGAGAGAGAGAGAGAAAGTCTGAATATATGGACACTACGTTTTAGACAGAAGACAATCACGGCTTATCTAAGGGCAAACTGGAATGAGATAGTTCAATATCCGCTAATGGAAGTGGATTTCGGAGTCAAATAGCCATAGTTACTGGTAGTTCAGAGGAGAACGGCGGAGCAGAGAGAGAGAGAGAGAGAGAGCCAGAGAGAGAGAGAGAGAGAGAGAGGGGGGGAGGCATGCCACCCACAGTCTTCATCACGCAAGGCTGCAACAACCACAATGCTCTTGCAATTGAAGGGTTCGGTATTTTTTGGGTTCAAGGAATCTGATGAGGTTGTCAGGGAAAAATAATGTTATCTCGAAATTAGAAAAAAAAAAATGTTGTGACAGCTGGAAAAATTTTTCGAAAAAAAAAAAAAAAAAAAAAACTGACGTGTATAGATTATGACAATTCTTGTAAAGGTATTGATAATGGTTACAATATAAAATTTATACCGGCTAAAATTAAGGGTCATGGTGGCCGATGTGGTAACGTCCCTGATTGGTGAACGCCAGACTGGAATTCGAGTTCTGCTCAAACTCGTTAGTTTCTTTGGTCGCTGCAACCTCATCATCCTTGTGAGCTAAGGAAAGGGGGTTTGGGGGAGCCTATAAGTCTATCTGTTGAGTTATCAGCAGTCATTCCCTGGCTCTCCTAGGTCCTAGCTTGAGTGGAGAGGGGGCTTGTGTGCTGATCATATGTGTATATGGTCAGTCTCTAGGGCATTGTCCTACTCGATAGGGCAATGTCACTGTCCCTTGCCCCTGCCATTCATGAGCGGCATTTAAACCTTTAAAAGAGTACATTATACACACTCAAATAATGAGTGTTGGTTGAATATCGATAGCTGAAACCTTATGATGTAAGAAAATGAAAACGAGAATTGACATGAAATGAAATAAAGAAAACAAATGCGTCACAAAAAGAAAAATTAAGTGATTTCAAGCTCTATTTGATCGATATTGCAATCTGCAAATTCCTTTAAAATATTGTATCCCCAGTAACTATATTTTTCTCTTTATCTTTCACAATGTAGGACCTTTAGGCTTATAGCATCCAGCTTTTGTAACTTGAGTTGTAACTTAGCTAATAATAACAATAATAATAATAATAATAATAATAATAATAATAATAATAATAACTGACGTCAAACAACTGAATCCGATTTTCTATTTATCTTTCACATCATGGAGCCTTTAGGCTTATAGCATTCAGTTTTTGTAACTAGAGTTGTAGCTTAGCTAATAATAATAATAATAATAATAATGATAATAATAATAATAATAATAATAATAATAATAATAATAATAATAATAATAATAACTGACGTCACACAAATAAATCCGATTTTCTATTTATCTTTCACATCATGGAGCCTTTAGGCTTATAGCATTCAGCTTTTGTAACTAGAGTTGTAGCTTAGCTAATAATAATAATAATAACAATAATAATAATAATAACAACAACTGAATCCGAAAGTTTCTCATTACTGTCCGTATTTCATTACTGGCGCGGCCAATTAGGCAAACGATACACGTCCAAAACCGGTCTCTCGACGAAGCCAAGATTAAAGCGAAGAGAAGACAATCTCCCATTCCACAAATCACCACCTAACTCTGTTATGAGTTTCCTCTGCAAATCATATCGTGTGTACTTTGACTCATTCGTGTACTGTTTACTCAGTTACGTCTTTCTCTCTGATAGTCTCTCTTACCATTACACACATTACACACAAACATACACACACACACACGTCTTACCATTACAAAAACACACATAGATATATATATATATATATATATATATATATATATATATATATATATATATATATTCAGTATATATATATATATATATATATATATATATATATATATGTATATATATATATATATATATATATATATATATATATATATATATATATATATATATATATATCAGAAAAAAGCAACATGGATACGAGAGCAAACTAAGGAAGAGGATATTCTAACATTTAAAGAAAAAAAATGTACATAGCGTAAAATATATATAAAGAGAATGACAGTTAACATATTGACATTTAGACTAACTAAGTGTTTTCTAGAATACATGATTAACCTGTTAAAGGTTTGATCATATCCGACGCTGGTTAAAGAAAGCAATGGGTCCCTAGAGATTGCAAAGGAAACAGGGGAAGGAAAAGAAGACAATGGGTCGACGGAATAAGAAAGTTTACGGGTGTGGAATGCCATAGAAAGATAAGAGTGTCACGACTGAGATGGTGTGGGCACGTGTTGAGAATGGATGATGAGGAGGGCTTGGGAGGAACCTGTTAGGGGGAGAAGATCGAGAGGGAGTCAAAGCATTAGATGGAGAGATAAGGTGAAGGATGATATGGAGATAAGAGGTTTGCTGGAAAAGGATGCCGTTGATAAAAGGCATTGGAGAGGGCGCATCAGGCAACCGACCCCTTGATGTAGGGATAACGGTGGGGATGAAGAAGACTGCCATAGAAAGACCCTCAATAGACTTAAGTGGAAGAACATGTCTGAGGCCTTTGTTCTGCAGTGGTATATATATATATATATATATATATATATATATATATATATATATATATATATATATATATATATATATATATATATATACATAAAATCAACATTCCGTTCATTTAGAAAAGCTTCAAGTACATAAACATACTGCAAACTATATATGCTGGATTAGAAATTTCGATATACAAATTCTAAAAAAATGCAATCACGAATTCATAAACATGCACACTCATATCGACATGCACAAATATGACCACTCGGGAGAAGAGGGAAATTGGAAGTTTCATTCATCAGTGAGAATTAGCCCAACTTCCTTGAGGCATTTCAATTGTTCATTCTGTTTTCAATTCTGTCTCCGGTTGATTAATCGTAACTTCAGTCAGATTTTTTTCCTAAACAAGGGCACCTGCAAAGCATGAGAGAGAGAGAGAGAGAGAGAGAGAGAGAGAGAGAGAGAGAGAGAGAGAGAGAGTATATATTATCAATTGAGAGAGTACAGATGTATCAAAGAGAGAAATATACTTGTGTTTAATTAATAGAGAGATTACGGAAATGTGTAACAAGAGAGAGAGAGAGAGAGAGAGAGAGAGAGAGAGAGAGAGTATATTATCAATTGAGAGAGTACAGATGTATCAAAGAGAGAAATATACTTGTGTTTAATCAATAGAGAGATTACGGAAATGTGTAACAAGAGAGAGAGAGAGAGAGAGAGAGAGAGAGAGAGAGAGAGAGAGAGAGAGAGATACTAGTGTTTAATCAACAGATTACGGAAATGTGTAACATACATACACACACATACAGAGAGAGAGAGAGAGAGAGAGAGAGAGAGAGAGAGAGAGAGAGAGAGAGAGAGAGAGAGAATTTTCAGCAAAGGCTTTGTTAAGCAAGCGATCAACCTTGGTCTCTGTGAGACTTCGCTCGGCATTAAGTACTAATTGGGCTCACTCCATAACCATTCCAACGCTAAATACACCTGTATTGCATTCAGTGTTGAAAAGATTCTCTCTCTCTCTCTCTCTCTCTCTCTCTCTCTCTCTCTCTCTCTCTCTCTCTCTCTCTGACTTCAGGTGCTATTATTTCCTTTGCAATATTTTACAAGATGCTATGTATAGGAAGATCAAATAGTAGAAATGAACTTATTACCGATGTAACGTTATATATATATATATATATATATATATATATATATATATATATATATATATATATATATATATCCTAATATATATATATATATATATATATATATATATATATATATCCTAAAATATATATATATATATATATATATATATATATATATATATATAATATATAACAAATGTAGCTATTTTTAGTACACTGGCCAGTGAGGATTGATGATGGTGGGGTATTTTCGTCTGATCGCTCAAAACAAACCAACCTAGTATAAGTGGGGAGTGGCTCTGAATAGTACAATTTTGCTGATCACGAGGATATGCAAACCCTTTCACAACACAACGCACTATCTATCTATCTATCTATCTATCTATATATATATATATATATATATATATATATATATATATATATATATATATATATATATATATATATATATATGTGTGTGTGTGTGTGTGTGTGTGTGTGTGTGTGTATGTATATGTTTAAATGAGACAAACAGACAAATAGAATATTTACATCCAACTTTTATCGTATTGTCATAGTAACAATTCACACTATAATAAATCATAATAAGGAAAAAACGATTGAAAAAACGTTCAACAGTAACTGTAGAATCTACTACTAAGTCAGTGTGCCAGGACGCGCGATTTCTTTAGAGCTATGAGACTAGGAAACACACAAACGCACACACACTCAGCAGGCTTCTTCGGTGACTGAGTCACGTTTTATATTTTCCGAAGCCATCAACATTTGGCGTCGGGGCATAGATAGATTCGTATTGGTTACCTACCTTAGCCTACTCTTGCCCCAAGGGTATGACTAAACGGCCAGTTTTGGAAGACACATCACACTATTTGTATACGTTATTTTTAACACAGTATTTCGTTTTCTCTTTATATTGAACGTTAATAATAATGATGTAATTATGTAATGATTATTAGGTTGTTATGATTTATATATATATATATATATATATATATATATATATATATATATATATATATATAAATATATATAAATTGTAAGAATTGTAAATGTAGGCTTCCTAATAAGCGAAAAAAAATTCGTTGTTGCATTAAGAAAAGATACTATCCTATGGGAATATTGCAATATATATATATATATATATATATATATATATATATATATATATATATATATATATATATATATATATATATATATACACACACACAACCACACACACACGAGAGTGAGAGTATATTTGGTTATTTGATTAATTAACCCCAAGGAAATTACGTACTCATCACACATTTTCACCTTTATTATAAAAGAAGGTGGAGGCGAGAGTGGTTCATTCCCCACAATAATAAAAAAAAAAAAGACACAATCTTCCTCTGCTCTGCGTAAAAGAAATCATCTCCCTTGTTCTACGAGCCTTGGCCTGTATTCTGCTCGGTCGGAGAGAGAGAGAGAGAGAGAGAGAGAGAGAGAGAGAGAGAGAGAGAGAGAGAGAATCATCTACGACTGTCAACTTTATTTTGGTAACATGCTACATGGTTGCCTATGTGGAATAGTTGTCACGTTTATTACTACCGTCATGTTGCTTGGTAAACATACAATACAAAACACCATTGATGGAATTTATTACTATAGTGTTGTCAATGTACCTTTATTATTGTTAACTCGTGTGAGTTGTGTTAGTGGTTTAAAGGTTTAAAGGCCACTCATGAGTGGCAGAGTCAAGGGACAGTAACATTACCCTACTAAGCAGGATAATGCCCTAGGGACTGACCATATATATGATCACCAGCCAAACCCCCTCTCCACCTAAGTTAGGACAAAGAAGGACCGGGCAATGTCTGCTGATGACTCAGCAAATAGACCTATAGGCTACCCCCAAAACGCCCCATCCTTAGCTCACAAGGATGGTGAGGTTGCAGCGACCAAAGAACTAACGAGTTTGAGCGGGACTCGAACCCCAGTCTGGCGTTCACCACGGGAATCTTAACAGTAGCTGTGTGTGAACTTCCAACTTTTTTTTTTTTATTTGGTAGTTTCCATAATAATTTAAATAATTATGCTATTTGCAAACCTAAACCTATTTAAGGGGATGACTGTTGTATTCATTAAGAGACATACAAAAATGAATGCATCACTGCGAAATATATAACTGAATAAAACACTATAATAAGCTACTACAAATACCAAGATATTTGATGTATCATCTCTAGTTATTAATCCTCACAAAACTCATAATCTCGTTATTAATTCTAACAAAATTCTTAACCCCAAGTTCTTAATCCTGAAAAAACTAATAACCTCTAGTTATTAATCATAATAAAACTCATAACCTCTAATTATTAATCCTAACTAAACTCATAACCTCTAGTTATTAACCCTATCAAGACTCATAACCTCATTATCAAATCTAACAAAACTAGAACCCCAAATAATTAATTCTAACTAAACCAATAACTTGTGGTTATTAATCCTAACAAAACTCATAAACCCATATCCCCGAGTTATTAATCCTAACCAAACTCATAACCCCGAGTTATTAATCCTAACAAAACCCATAACCTCTGGCTATTATTATAACAAAGCTCATAACTCCTAGTTAATAATCCTAACAAAACTCATAACCCCAAGTTAATAATCCTAACAAAACTCATAACCCCAAGTTATTAATCCTAACAAAACTCATAACCCCAAGTTATTAATCCTAACAAAACTCATAACCTCTGGCTATTAATCCTAACAAAACTCATAACCCCAAGTCATTAATCCTAACAAAACTCACAACCCCAAGTTATTAATCCTAACAAACCTCATAACCCCAAGTTATTAATCCTAACCAAACTCATAACCTCTACACAGCCAACTAATTAATTGTCTGGCGAATCATCCTTCGTAAAACTTTTGTGTAAGAAATCTCCAGCGAGCGATCCTAGGAAATCGATTTCGTGGGAAAGGCTTTTCTGGGAACGAAAAAAGGATGGTGGTGCCGTTTTGAGGAAGCGGCCCCGAGTTCTGGAGATCTGACACAGCGAGGGAAGAAAAAAAAAAAAGAGGATAACTGGAAATAATCTGAAGTCATAAATCGATGCATACATTCACTACGACGTGTGAGACAACGTAAACATCTTTAAAGGTATCCATTGCGAAATGAATAGAACACGAGGCTTAGTGGCATGGCAGAGAGAGAGAGAGAGAGAGAGAGAGAGAGAGAGAGAGAGAGAGAATGATGGGGTTTGTTAGGGGGATGGGACTCGCGCGGGGCAACAGGACAGGTGGGTGGGTTGTCGGATAGCGGCAGAGGATATGGAGTAGGAGCCCGGTGGGAGTGAGGGTGAGGGAAATGGAGGGCGTCTGATAGAGAGAAAGAGAGAGAGAGAGAGAGAGAGAAGCCACCTTCTCTGAGAACTCCCTTCCTAAAGACGATCTGGGAAGTCTCTTTGCGCACGTGGAGAGAAGGATAGGGGGGAGGAGAGGCAAGGAGAAGGTCCCATTAGGCTATTAATCAAATAACAGAAGTCAGTGCCATCAAATGAAACATCTCTCGGTATTATAACATAGATGAACGGTTTGTCGGACTAATTACTTCGCTTAAGATCAAACAACTAATTGAGGTTAATTGGATTAACGGAGTCGGTTCGTATGTTTCCATTGATTGCGTGTTTTCTCTTTTACCTAATAATTCACTTTGGCTGTATGGGTTTTCAATAGACGCGTTTGATAATGGGAATGTATCAATGATGAGTTTCGTGTTCATTGAGCAGAGTTACATTTAATAACAGCACTGCAGTGATAAAAAAATGTACATGATGTATCCTGTACCATAAAAAAACAATTTATGCTAATAATACAATTACAGATCAGAAATCGTATAAAATTCCCGATAAGACTTCACAAAAACTCCCAATCCCTTGTGAGTGTTCCTTTGCACGTAGCTTCTATTGCCCGGGATGATATATCACCGCTGTGTTTAGCCGCAAATAAAACGCGCACAGATAAATCAAAGTGACTTCTGTTTGAGTTACTGCAATTAGAGCTTCGTCGAGTGCCTAAAGAAAGTCCTCCTGGCGTAGCAAAAGGTCCTGCAAGTCCAAGATGAGTGTTTGTTTTCAAGTACATCGACCGGACTTTAGGTTCACGGCTTAGGTGAACATTCTCTCTACCACCACAGTCGACAAGTTGGCATCAGTTTGCTACAGAGGTGGAGGTGGGGAGGGGGGAGGGTGGAAGGGGAGATCTCTCAGGCCTGTCGCGACTCGACCCCGTTAATTGAAACTCGTTCTTTTTTCCATAATTTCATTACAGATATTATTATTTCAATTACTTACCCTTAACTCTAATTCAATACAATGACAGCTTGACTAGCTTTCCTCCTGAAATATATCGCAAGAGACTCCGGTATAGGATAGCAACCATTGCTTTATGAGAATAAGTCATCCCAACCCCGATATAGTTCTTACCACTGAACTCTCGTTAATACGTCAAACTGAATGCTTACAGCGGGACATCTTTTTCTTGTTAAACTATAAAAGACCTTTAGCTGAACAGTCTGCAAACTATATACGCACTGCATGAATGCAGCATCCCCGGTATTACGTAGGAGCTTAACGGGGTCACTGAGGCATCTTTGTCCGTGAGTCGGGAGTGTTTACTTGAACGGTCGGGGTGATCGCACAGGGGCACACACATACATGCTCGCTCACTGATAGATACACATAATACATATATGATACATATTTGTGCTAATCAAGCGCCCCAGGACAATAACTTCGCACAGAAACTGATTGTTGTATTGGATACGCGTCTCCCCCCTTCGATTTAATTTATGCATTTCATTTTTTCCTAGTGGATTTTGGCTGGGAGGAAATGGATTCATATCGGTGCTATTCGTTTCTTTACATTGAAGATAAAAAGGAGATTGTAATGGAAAACCTAATCACGGGAATTAATTCATTTGACTCGCAATCATAAGAAACAAATTCAGATGTAATTATGGTAAACTATTAATCCGATTTGAAGATATTACATTCATGTCTGCTCCTACCATACTACAAAAAGTAAAATATCAGAGGCAAAGGAAAAGAACAAGCCACGAAACTAATTTCCTGAGATTTTTCAAGACCAAAGGATATACAGTACACGCTCTCTCTCTCTCTCTCTCTCTCTCTCTCTCTCTCTCTCTCTCTCTCCTTACATAATACAAAAAGTAAAAAATCAGATGCAAAGTAAAGAACAAGACATGAAACTAATCTTCTGAGATTTATCAAGAGCAAAGGATATACAGTACACGCTCTCTCTCTCTCTCTCTCTCTCTCTCTCTCTCTCTCTCTCCTCTCTCTCTCTCTCTCTCTCTCTCTCCTTACATATTACAAAAAGTAAAAAATCAGATGCAAAGGAATAGAACAATCCACGAAACTCATTTTCTGAGATTTTTCAAGAGCAAAGGATATACAGTACACGCTCTCTCTCTCTCTCTCTCTCTCTCTCTCTCTCTCTCTCTCTCTCTCTCTCTCTCTCTCTCTCTCGTAAAATATCAGATACAAAGGAAAAGAACAAGCCATGAAACTAATTTTCTGATTTTTCAAGAGCAAAGGATATACAGTACACGATCTCTCTCTCTCTCTCTCTCTCTCTCTCTCTCTCTCTCTCTCTCTCTCTCAAGCAAATCTCTTCGAAGCAGTCACAATACATGGCCACATTCTTTCTCTAGATGAACCAAAGGGTTCGACATGTCATCTAATATCTGTTGCCTCGGAGATGCTTTAGTTGTGGGGTTCAACGACCCTCGTGGTGCTATTCGTACAATCTGAAGGTCACTCCCCCTTGGTACGTTCAAAAGACATGCCAATGGTAGATCTGCTACGAACAGTCAGGTGATATACTTTTACCTTAGGATATACTGTATATAATCTAATCTATTATATATATATATATATATATATATATATATATATATATATATATATATATATATATATATATATATATATATACTGGGCTTCACAATGCACTAGAGGAGTTGGAATACCCAGGCCTACATGGCTGAGGAATATAAAGCACGTAGTATATGATGAATGGAAAAGCATGAATTAAAAGCTCAAGGTAGAGACGACTGGCGAAATCTAACCGAGGACCTTTGCGTCAATAAGCGAAGGAGATGATGATGATGATACACACACACACACACACACACACACACACATATATATATATATATATATATATATATATATATATATATATATATATATATATATATATATATGTGTGTGTGTGTGTGTGTGTGTGTGTGTGTGTGAGTGTGTGTGTGTGTGTCTGTGTGACGAATAAAATTTCTCTAAATGAAATAAAAGAAAAAAGATCAAGACACGTCTTGAGCGTTATAAATTAGGCAAGATATCATCAGCCAAAGCGAAGGAGTTTCAATGAATTCTTCAACTGTAACGACAGAGATTTCCAAGATATTAGCAGCGAACAAAAATGTTCAACGCTACGTTCAAGTGTGTTGACCTATTACTTCAGTTGTAGCCCTTGAAAATTGAGGTCAAGGTTGACGGATAGTCCTCGATATTCTTGCCACCGGGAGGTGGTGATCCCACCACACACCACCGTGGGTGCAATGAGCCAAAGTGGGATCAGTGGATAAGTAATGCAACACTAGACTCATATTTGCTAGGTTTGGGGATCTCTCCCACACCTGCCACCAGTTAACACAGTTGTAACCAGTTCCTGCCACCAGTTAACACAGTTGTAACCAGTTCCCAACCTCTGTAAGGATTTGAACCATCTTTCATGTCTTCTAGACCATTTTTTTTTAATGAGGCGCATTTGCAGACTCGCAGCGGTGCCCTTTTAGCTCGGAAAAGTTTCTTGCTATCTGATTGGTTAGAATTACCTTGTCCAACCAATCAGCAATTAGGAAACTTTTCCGAGCTAAAAGGGCACCTCTGCGAGTCGGTGCAAATCTGCCTCACTAAAAAGAATTGACTATTGTAGTTTTGCTTCAAGACTTGAGGTACGTTTACACGGTCGAACGGTTCGTCGAACGCGGTTCAACAGACAAGTGTTTAAAGTGATGTTCGAACGTGTGAACGGGGTATTAGGTTGTCGAACACGTTCTTCCAACGGTTCGAAGAAAGTCTGGTCACGCCTGACTTTTGTGGGTGGGGCTTCATTGTTAACAAACCTTATGCATTTGTGGCTGCCTCCACCTCTTCAAATCGTTTGTCAGGAACGTTCGACAACCGTGTTTGACGTACCGTTCGAACGTGTATCCTCGCTTTAGATTCCTGCCGGCTTCCTCCCATTAGAGATTCATTTTGTAAAATAGCATAGACAAAGAGCGATTACACACACACACACACACATATATATATATATATATATATATATATATATATATATATATATATATATATATATATATATATGCATTTTTTTCGCTTAAGATTACTCTGCAAATCAAAATACCTGCTTTTCCTATTGATTATATTCCTCCAATTTCTACATAAGACCAAACCAACTTGAAATGATTCTGACCCATCTCTTTACCTTCGTGAACCTTTGAACCCCTTATTCGGACTCCTAGATTCCTCATCCATTTTAATCCTTCATTTACTTTTTACTTACCACTCACATCCAACATCCACAAGTCACTTCTTTAAAAGAGCGCTCTCTTTTCCCCTTCAGCAAAGCTCTTGCTCCCAACATTGGTTTTTCTATTATGGCTTTCATCTCTTTCCTCATTCTACCATCATCAATTACACTGTCAAATGCCGAGGTTCGACACCTGGGAGACGGAGGGTGGACGAACGGTCAAAACTTTTATTCGTCTATTGGTCTACGGAGCAAATTATGCACCTGATGGTAATGACTTCCGTGGTGGTCGCTACTAGACTTATAAAGGGGGTTAGCAGCCTCATCCTAGAAGATTTGAATATATATATATATATATATATATATATATATATATATATATATATATATATATATATATATATATATATATATAGGCAAGGCATCACACAGAACTGGCTATCCTTTGATGAATTTAGCCAATGAATCCTCTATGGATTTAATCAGTCTATAGATGACTGACGAAATCTAACCAAGGCCCTTTGCGTCAATGGGTGTAGGAGGTGGTGATGATGATGATGATGATGATGATGATATATATATATATATATATATATATATATATATATATATATATATATATATAAAATGATGATGATGATATATATATATATATATATAAAATGATGATGATATATATATATATATATATATATATATATATATATATATATATATATATATATCACACAAGCGAAGCTGCAACCCTAACTGGAAATACAAATTCCACAAACCTTAGGGCTCCAACAGGTAAAAAAACCAGTATGGATAAAAAAAAATTAAAGAATAAGCTAATAAAGGGCAATTACAAATACAGTAACAACATAGGCATGCCTATATACACCAAAAAGCCAGTAATGATAATTCTAAAAATATCAAAGATGAAAATAGAGGAAAAGAGAAGGAAACCAGGCATATTGACCCCCTTCCTTCTGTTAGGCCTCTTTGGCATACTATTTACATATATATATATATATATATATATATATATATATATATATATATATATATATATATATATATATATATATATATATATGAAAGTTGATTTGCAAACTGGCAAAACATGAAGTACTTTAACTCTTTAAAGTGAAAGGCCATGGTACAGAGGTTATGCCACTATCTAAGAGAACTTGGTTTCATTTCGCACTGTCATTCTCCTTTACTGCTTACCGTGGCTAAAGGATCTCTTCTACCTTTACCATAAGAGTAAATAGCCACTGACCAGTTACAGTAGCTACCTATTTTAATGAGGCTGAGGTTTAGTATGCTCAGTCTTGAGGGAAGAAGGCGAAAGTTTAAGGAATATGCCAAAATACTCTGCATGTTCAGGCAAAGGGAGTACCGTGGCTTGAGAAGGATCCAACATCGAACTCTCACCAGTTCTTGAAGGATCGTGTGTGTGTGTGTGTGTGTGTGTGTGTGTGTGTGCCGAAAACAGTAAATGATTGTAATTCAATAGGCAGAAATAATTTTCACTCTGAAACAACACAAAGTGATTTAATTTGCCTCTTCTGGATATTCGAAAAAAAAAAAAAAAAAAAAAAACTCCCACATTGGGCACTAATCTCCACTGACACTAGAGCAACCATCTTAAATTAATTCGAGTTAGGAGGTCCCATTCATTTTCCAGTTTTGTGAATGGAAAGAGAATTGTTTATATAAAAGTTTACAAATGTATATTTCCTACGAAAAAAAAAATGGTTTCCAAATGCAAACAAAGTATTTTTACTCTCCATTCTCTATTTTCACAGGAAATGACGTATTTCCAATTCTCAGATACTACAAGCAAAGTGTAGTATTTTTACTTTTTGGACGTAGAATTCTAAAGGAAGTGACGTCATAGTATTCTTTATCAGTTAGCTCCTGGGCGTCAAGATTGTGTCAAGGTTTTGAAGGAGCTGCAAGAAATCCCAGTTTCCATTTCCTATCATTTTTCCAACTAATATTTATTTTCGATTTTTTGTCGATTCATTTTATTTAGCAAGCGACATTCTTTTCCAATTTATCAGACATAAGTTAAGAACTATTAGGTACTTCGATCAACGGCCCGTTCGTATTTCTAGTAATTCTAGTATTAATATATATTTTTTTAAAACTAATATCATGTTCTGTGCACCACGATATTTTTATCCTGAAATACCCCCTTTTAACAAATCAGATTATTTTCCATTATATTTCAATACTACCGTAATTCTATGCTACTCTACTAGTCCCTACTTTTCAGCGTATTTCTTTTATATAGATTTTTATCAAGGCCTTGAATTCTATTGATGATATCAAAATTTCATTATACCCTTACTTTTGGCTTTTGAAAAGCCAATGCATACCAAATACACGAACTGGAATCCGGACTTTCGCGAAATTTAGATGCCAATGGCGACTTAGTTTGTGATGTTTCTGATTCCCCTGATCACATAAATTGACAAAACAAATAATAGCAAGCAGAGAAAACTAATAGGCCTTTAAAAAGCCAATGCATATCAAATACACGAACTGAAATCCGGGGCTTTCGCGAAATTTAGATGCCAATGGAGACTTTGTTTTGATGTTTGTGATTCACCTGATCCCACAAAACAAATAATAGCAAGCAGAGAAAATTAATTATATTATCATCATAAGCATTATTACCACCATTCTAAAACCCAGATCTAGATATAGCATATGAGGCCAAATAATAAACGTGGTCCAGCATATCTATAGAACGTCAATTGATAAGGAAAGCAGGATGATTATAAATAAGTTAGAATTTTGATATATAAATATAGGAAATACATTTGCATTTGGACATTTTATCATTATTATTATTATCATTATTAATATTGTTATTATTATTATTATCATTATTATTAGCTATGCTAAAACCCTAGTTGGAAAAGCAGAATGCTATAAGTCCAAGGGCTCAAACCAAGAAAATAACCCATTGAGGAAGGGGGGAAAAAGGAAACGGATAGAATAGTGTGCTCAAGTGTACCCTCGAGCAAGAGAACTCTAACCAAAGATAATGCAAGACCATGGTACAGAGGCTATAGCACTACCCAAGTCTAGAGAACAATGGTTTAGTTTTGGAGTGTCCTAGAAGAGCGGGTTACCATTGCTAAAGAGTATCTTCTACCCCGAGCAAATGTAAAGAAGCAACTGAAAAATTACAGCGCAGTAGTTAACCCTTTGAATGAAAATTTTTCTGTCATCTTTATGGTGTCAGGTGTATGAGGAAAGAGGAGAATGTGTAAAGTATAGGCAAAGAGAAAATGAGGCGTAACCAGAGAGGAATCCGATGTACTGAGTACTATCTTGCCAGTCTAAAAGAACCATATCTCTCTCAAAGATTGACTAGTGCCTTATCAAATGGCTGTTTCTTAATCTTCGCTGGGAGAAATCAGGATGTCACCCAAATCTAAAGGCTGACTAATTTCTGTGCACTATTAGATTTCAAATCTATCACTTTTCTGTGAAATATGGGGATCTAACCAGAAGTCCAGTTCTGACGCTTCTCTTTGAAGTATAGGATCTTCGTTAAAGAGCCAAATCTGACATGGATTTTAGATATCGGATCTTTCAACCAATATCCTAAATTTCACACTTATCTGGGAAATATATTCATCAAATCGCAAATCTAACAATGTTCTGTGAAAATCGGATATTTCTCAAGGCACCAGCCAATCTTTGAGGGAGATATGGTTCTTTAGACTAGCCAGATAATACTTACTAAAATGGATTCCTCTCTGGTTATGCCTCATTTTCTCTTTGCCTATACTTTACACATTCTCCTCTTTCCTCATACACCTGACAACATAAAGATGACAGAAAAATTTTCATTCCAAGGGTAGACTACTGCGCTGTAATTTTTCAGTTGCTTCTTTACACTTGCTATGGGTAGAAGAGACGCTTCAGCTATGGTAAGCAGCTGTTCTAGGGCACTCCAAAACTAACCCATTGTTCTCTAGTCTTGGATTGTAATAAAGCCTCTGTACTATGTTCTTGCAATGTCTTTGGTTAGAGTTCTCTTGCTTGACGAAGATCCGATACTTCAAAAAGAAGAGTCAGAACAGGACTTCTGGTGTTAATCCCCATATTTCACAGAAAAGTGATAGATTTGAAATCTAATATTACACAGATTAGTCAGCCTTTAGTTTTGGGTGACATCTTGAAATCTCCCAGAGAAGATTGAGAAACAGACATTTAATAGAATCTCGCTATTTCACAGGGAAAGGTTAAAAATTAGTTCCCGGTGAAATTCAAATACTTAATTTGAGAAGCTTTAGATTAAATTTTGCACTGAGGTGAAAACGACCTATTCAGTGCATGAATTCAGATTTACGACACTTTTGTGAAATCTTGATGTATTACAGGTCATGTCTGATTTGATCTTTAAGATTTCCTTTGAAATAAAAAATAGAATATAAGAATGATTGTCTTTAGAAAATACATACGTTGGTGCAAGGAATCTTTTCCTTTATCTTTTATTTAAAAAAATATACATTGATAAACTACAGTATTTGCTGATGAAACTTTTCAATTACAGATTTATTTGTTTAAGACTCATCTGAAATTTTCATGACCACAACATTACGTGAAATCTCAAGAAGAAGAAGAAGAAGAAGAAGAAGAAGAAGAAGAAGAAAGTACATTAAATGTACGCCTAACATAATGATTTTCATGACAACTGAACTTTTGAACCCAGATGTGAAAAATAAGAATTATGAATCATTAAAGATGAAAGCCTTCAGAAAATGTCCCTTTGAAACTTTAAGGATTCAAGTACAGTCAAGAAATTCAACAGGTCTCCATGCAGGGCAGACTTTTGCTGCAGCATATACTTCGATTAATCACAAGCGCTCTCTCTCTCTCTCTCTCTCTCTCTCTCTCTCTCTCTCTCTCTCTCTCTCTCTCTCTCACACACACAATTTATTGTAGGCTATCAGTTTGCACATTCTACAAACGCTTCCAAAACATATCAACCATTTCCTCATGAATTAAAAAATAAAATAAAAAAATAAATAAATAAATAAATTAAAAAAAAAATGTTTGATGACCCTATAGCATCTTGCCAGATCTCTAGTCATATAACCAGCTAATGTCCATCAAACGTATAATACCAAGACACTCCACTTTCCGTTTACAGTTAAAAGCATCCTTCATCCTTTTAATTCCAAGATAATCCAAGGTAGGATTAGACTTTCTTTCACAGATGGATACGCCAGTGAGTCATGATCAGCAGTATCTTATCTTAGGAATCGTCTCGCTATAGTCAATTTTTTTTAGCGAGCCAGATTTGCACCGACTCAGAGCGGTGCCCTTTCAGCTCGGAAAAGTTCCCTGATCGCTGATTGGTTGGACAAGAAAATTCTAACCAATCATCGATCAGGAAACTTTTCCGAGCTAAAAGGGCACAGCTGCGAGTCGGTGCAAATGCGCCTCATTAAAAAAAATTGACTATAGGTAAATAACTAATATCAAAAGAACCAGTAAAATTACTCTTAATAAGTACATGCTGATGTGGCTTTCATCAGGCAGTGTTTAAAGTTTTCTATGAAAAAGTTCTAAATTACAGAAAAATACTCATGTCTAGTTTAAAGGTTTATGGGCCGCTCATGAATGGCAGACAATGCCCTAGAGATTGACCATATTACATATGATCAGCGCCCAAGCTCCCTCTCCACCCAAGGTAGGATCAAGGAGGGCCAAGATAGTGGCTGTTGATGACTCAGCAGATAGACCTATAAGCTCCCCCAAACCTCCCATCTTTAGCTCATAGGATGGTGAGGATGCAGCGACCAAAGGAACTAACGAGTCTGAGCTGGATTCGAACCACAGTCTAGCAATCACCGGACAATGACGCTACCTCCAGGCCACCACAGTTTTCAATAATAATACTCTCCTCTTAAAATAATCTTTTCCACCTATATCAATATGTGTCATGAGCTATTTGGAAATATAAAAAAATAATGAAAGTTGATCATTGTGTTCATTACTAACGGTATATTATTTATGTTAACAGTATAAAATTTTGTAACGTCATATTAATGAAAATAACATACCGTGAAAATGCAATTTACTTCCATAAAAGATACAAAATGATATACGGGAGATAATGAGAATCCTGTTTCCCAGTATTTTAAATCAAACTTCTTTTTCACTCTGCAAATACGAAAGTTCTTTCATAGTTTATATATCAAATATCTGTTTTAATGTTGTTAATGTTTTTAAATTATTCTACTTTAATTTTCATTACTTCTTATATCATTTATTTCCTTATTTCCTTTCCTCGCTGGGCTATTTTTCCATGTTGGAGCCCTTGGGCTTACAGCATCTTGCTTTTCCAACTAGAGTTGTAGCTAATAATAATAATAATAATAATAATAATAATAATAATTAGTGTCAACAGGCCATCATGAGAAAATCGTAGGCCTATTTTATAAAAGACAAATATTTCCTTATTTCCTTTCCTCACTGGGTTATTTTTGCTTAGGCTTATAGGGTCTTGCTTTTACAACTAGGGTTGTAGCTTAGCTAATAATAATAATAATAATAATAATAATAATAATAATAATAATAATAATAATAATAGAAGTGTGAACAGGCCATCATGAGAAAATCGTAGGCCTAATTTATAAAAGACAAATACACGATTTTCTACTTATACAGAATGTGTATAAATTCTGAACAATAATGAGCAAAATAAACTCTAAGATAAATTCAGATACTTCATCCTGATTGTTCTTTTGTTTAGTCGTGTCTTTATAACAAGTTGTGGAATGATCTTCCTAATCGGGTGGTAGAATCAGTAGAACTTCAAAAGTTCAAAGTTGGAGCAAATGCTTTTTTGTTGACCAGGCGGACATAGTCTTTTTATAGTTTATTTATGACATATTTGTTTTTGATGATGTTGATAGTTTATTATATGACATGTCTGTTTTGATGTTGTTTCTTATTTTAGAATGATTTATTGTTAATTTGTTCTCTTCATTTATTTATTTCCTTATTTCCTTTCCTCACTGGGCTATTTTTCCCTGTTGGAGCCCCTGGTCTTATAGCATCTTGCTTTTCCAACTAGGGTTGTAGCTTGGATAATAATAATAATAATAATAATAATAATAATAATAATAATAATAATAAAACGGTAGTAGCTCGCACATGTGGCCTCAGACTAGGCTCTAGGCCTGAGCCAAGAAACCACTTTACCGGGATGATGATGTTTATGTCTCATACCCTCAGAGCTACCTGCTATACTCCAAAAGGGGAGCAGCCGATTGCTGTTATAACTTACTGGTTTAAAAGAGTTTTGTCCAAACAATAGCGATTAAAACATCACCAAGGAAGGGTTAATGTCGAGAGTTCGAACGCTGTTATGTCACATGCGTCTACGATTCCGCGTTAATCACATGACCGTTATTTCCGTAAGGTGTCGTTGGCCTGTCAAGTTTTTGAAATTTACAAACTTCTTAATTTTCCCTTCACCCCCTTTCAATATACTGCTTTGATTTCGATTGTTTGAAATCTGTCGTATAACAAATGGGAGAAATTATTTTCATTTTAATTCTTGCCTGGCTATTTCCACCACGATATTATGGACTAATTAACACTAAAAGTCTTAATTTTCCCTTTACTCTCTTCCAATATACTGTTTTGATTTCGAGTGTTTGAAATCTGTCGTATAACAAATGGGAGAAATTGCTTTTCTTTTTAATTCTTGCCTGGCAATTTTCACCACGATATTACGGACTAATTAACACTAAAAGTCTTAATTTTCCCCTCACTCTCTTCTAATATACTGCTTTGATTTCGATTGCTTGAAATCTGTCGTATAACAAAGGGGAGAATTTATTTTTCTTTTGAAATCTGTGGTATAACAATTATCATTATTTCTTTTTTTATTTCTTGCCTGGCAATTTCCACCACGATATTATGGACTAATTAACACTAAAAGTCTTAATTTTTCCTTTACTCTCTTACAATATACTGCTTTGTAAAAGTCTTAATTTTCCCTTTACTCTCTTACAATGTACTGCTTTGTAAAAGTCTTAATTTTCCCTTTACTCTCTTACAATGTACTGCTTTGTAAAAGTCTTAATTTTCCCTTTACTCTCTTACAATATACTGCTTTGTAAAAGTCTTAATTTTCCCTTTACTCTCTTACAAT
Source organism: Palaemon carinicauda (assembly GCF_036898095.1). Taxonomy (NCBI): domain Eukaryota; kingdom Metazoa; phylum Arthropoda; class Malacostraca; order Decapoda; family Palaemonidae; genus Palaemon; species Palaemon carinicauda. The sequence goes on along the minus strand of NC_090769.1, from coordinate 2,412,709 downwards.
ATACTGCTTTGTAAAAGTCTTAATTTTCCCTTTACTCTCTTCCAATATACTGCTTTGATTTCGATTGCTTAAAATCTGTCGTATAACAAAAGGGAGAATTTATTTTTCTTTTGAAATCTGTGGTATGAATTATCTTTATTTCTTGCCTGGTAATTTCCACCACAATATTACGGACTAATTAGCACTGTAAAGTCATCTCTCATCAAACAAAATGTACAGAAAATTAACGAAAGGAATAATTACTTTTCGTCTGCAATGGGATAATCAGTTTGCAAAAGAAACAAATTACAATTTGTTTTATGTAGGACGCCGGTTATGTTATCTGCAATTATATAAACTATTAAGCTATAATGTAGTGAATTCACAGATTAAATAATAATTTTCTTCAGCATCGACAACCTGGAAACACTTTTTTTTCGGAAACGGCTATGATAATAATAATAATAATAATAATAATAATAATAATAATAATAATAATAATAATAGTGTAATTATTATTATTATTATCATTATTATGATTATGATTATTATTATTATTATTATAACAATAATAACTTATAACCATTATTATTATTATTATTATTATTATTATTATTATTATTATAACAATAATAATAATAATAATAATAATAATAATAATAATAATAATAATAATAATAATAATAATAATAAGTAAAACATTCTTATAATAGCTAGCTTTCTTCCCTTAAAAACCGAGTAAAAGAAAAAAAGTCAACTTGTGTGAGAAGATCGCGGTTAAGAATTAAGCGTTCCAGCTGCAGGATTCTCTCTCCCTCTGATCCTTGTGGACTTTATCCTGCATCCGGAATCCTTAAGGTTTTGTTAGCATCAATCCGTTGGGCCTGAACCCCCCCCCCCCCACCCCCAGAAGGGCTTGCGTCCTTACCTCCTATTAGTTGCTCCTTCACCAACCGTCCCCCTAAAAAGCCACTCCCCCTCCCATGAACCCAAAGAGGAATCCTACCCCACCTTCCATGAATCCTTCTCCCTACCCAGGACTCCCTGTTTCTTACTGGGATGTATTCGGTGTTTTCTTACCGGCTCTTTCCCTCTCTTATCGCTGCTCCCCGATTGTTCATTATACTAACAAGTTCTTTGTTTCCTGTTTGCACAGGAATCAGTAGAACTTCAAAAGTTCAAACATGCATCGAATGTTTTATGTTGAACAGGCTGCCATAATTTTTTTTAATCTATAAATTTATTATCTCTTAATATTGTTAATCTTTTTTTAAATATTCCATTTTAAATTTTTCATTACTTCTGATATCGTTTAATTATTTCCATCGATTATCTCTTTTAATAATGTTAATCCTTTTTCATATATTTTATTCAAGTTTTTTCATTGCTTCTGATATCGTTTATTCATATCCTTATTTTCTTTCCTCAGTGGACTATTTTTCCAGGTTGGAGCCCTTGGGCTTATAGCACCTTGCTCATCCACCTAGGGTTGTAGCTTGGCTAATAATAATAATAATAATAATAATAATAATAATAATAATAGTCTACGTATCTGTTAGAATTCCATATTCATTCATGTCTGGCGTCTGTCACTTTCTGTGTTATCTACTTACGAGCCTTTTGTATCACGAAGTTTGAACTATCGCGTTCCAGAATGTGCTGATAGAAGAGTATCAGTTTTTATCTAATTGGACCTTCTTTTCACTGACAAGTCCTTTGTTTCCTCTTTGCATATCTCATACGATTTTCCATTTTCATTCGCATTTGTCATCTGTCACTTTCAGTAGTTATCTGATGCTGTCTTTTTGTTAAGCGAAGTGCAAACTGAAATGTTTGTGAGTGAGGAAAAGTACACTTCGTGTACAGTTTCGTATTGTTTGAATATTTAGCCCGGGGTCTGTTTCCTACATCTATCTTCTTCTTCCCGCTTCTTTTCAAATAGGTGGCTGCAATTTAGTTGCCAAAATTAAGTTTATTATATATCCATTGATATTTCATTTATCTCAATATGACGCTATGTGGTTGATGCAAAATTAAATTGGTAATAAATCCACTGATATTTCATTAACCTCAATCCTCATATGACGCTATGTGGTTAACGATCTTTATGCACACTCCTACATTAACCTGGACAAAATATACCAACTCTGTACAGAAGACAAGAAAATCCAGCTTAAATACGTCAATGAACAATTGATTTGCACCAAGCCGTTGTTCGCACGCACTCACATTGAAAGAGAGAGAGGGAGGGAGAGGAGTTCTATGGTACCATAAGTGGACCGCGTCAAAACTTAGGCCTACGTGATCTTCAACATGAACCAGACTAGGGGAAACACTGAGCGCGCTATTCAAGAGTTGCTCGTTTCCACTTAATGGAAGGATAAAACATTATTGAATAAAACGTTGATTAAATAAAGGTAAGCAAGGAGAGATTACAATAATTGTATGCTAGTATTTTAGCAAATCATTTTCGAATGTAGTTGTAAGAGATAAGAAGTCGGCTGGTTGATAATCATTTAACTAGCTATCTATCTATCTATCTGTATATATATATATATATATATATATATATATATATATATATATATATATATATATATATATATATATATATATATATGTGTGTGTGTGTATGTATATATATATATATATATATATATATATATATATATATATATATATATATATATATATATATAACATCACCCGTTACTAGTCCACTGCAGAACAAAGACCTCAGACATTATCTTCGACTTGAGAGAGAGAGAGAGAGAGAGAGAGAGAGAGAGAGAGAGAGAGAGAGAGAGAGAGAGAGAGCGTTAGGGGAAGAAAATGAAACGCCTCACAAAGCTTTTCGGTCTACCCTTGTAACGCAAGGAGAAAGATATCAAAAGACTTATCCTCTTTGAAGATAGTTTCCTCTATACGAAGAGAAAGACCAACCCTGTGTACTTTAGAAATGCAGATTTTTTTTTTCGAGTCCGGATTTACTGAGGAAATCAGCTTGTAGAAAAAAAGATAATCTTGGCATTACAAAGAATAGTACTATAATACAAAGCTTCAAACAGATACCATATAACACAAAATCTAGCATCACGTATTTTTTTTTTTTTTTATCTTTTGAAAGATGTATTCATTTTATTATGGCAATAGTTATTTGTGTATGTTTTATTGATTGAACTATGAAAACCACTTCCTTTGACTGGTCACATAGTACTACATTGGATTCATCTCTGGTTATGGATCAATTTCCCTTTGCCTACACATACACCGAATAGTCTGGCCTAATCTTTAGTCTATTCTTTCTTCATACACCTGACAACACAGATAACCGAAAATTTCTTCTTCACTCAAGGGGTTAACTGGTGTGCATTATTCAGTAGCTACTTTCCATTTGGTAAGGGTAGAAGAGACTCTTTAGCCTCTTCTGTCTTGGATTAGAGTTCTCTTGCTCTAATGTACACTCGGGCACGCTTTTATATCTTATTTATCTTCCTCTTGTTTTTTATAATAAATATATAAAAGATATAATTTAATGCTGTTAATGTTCTCAAATATTTTATAGTGATTGTATTACTTATCTTGTTTTGTATTCATGTCCTTGTTTCCTTTCCGCACAAGGCTATCTTTCCTCGTTGGAGCCCTTGGGCTTACAGCATCTTGTTTTTCCAACTAGGGTTGTAGCTTAGCTTCTAATAATAAAAATAACATGAAAGCAATACTCGCGAAATGAAACCTGTTTCCAATCATACACACAATCTACATCACTGCTCTACACACCAGAAATATCATATCTTAAACGGAAGGCAGACATATCTCCTTGCAAGAATAGCCGTTAATAAAAAAAGAGAAAAAGGTAAAAAAAAATTACGTTGTAATATCCACCGCAGTAAATGTCAAGGCTGAATAATTTACGTCACTCGCGACGTCGGAAGATTGAGGCAAGCAAGAACCCCAAGTTACGGAAGTAAATGAACAAGTTTACTACTTATAGAATCTTCTTCGAATCCCTTTGTTGTAACTACTTGTATTGCTACAGAAGTGGACTGGAAACGTTATACGAAAGAGGAAACAGGTGCCTTTCTTATGAGCAAAATTTTATTACTATAGGTGGCTATTTAAAAAAAAAAAAAATATATATATATATATATATATATATATATATATATATATATATATATATATATATATATATATATATACATATATATATATGCAAAGAATAAATGAAAAGTTTAAAAAAAAACATTAATTACTATTTTAGAGTAAATGGTAACAAAATCAAGATGTGTAAATTGTTAATTTAGAGGGTTTGTGTTTATTTCAAAAATGCTTAAATATAATGTAACCGTAATACAAAGATTGTAAATGTAAATAATATAATTTAACCTTTTAAATAAAAAGAAAAAAATAACAAAGTACCCATTGACTGACTCCCAGAAGCAGTAGGCATATCCCTTTTGTTGGCGGAATCGGCGGAACTGCAGCTGTTCAAACTTGTAGCAAATGTTTTCATGTTGAACAGGTTGACACGAGTCTCTCTTCATAGCTTATATATGACAGATCTATTTTAACGTTGTTGCTGATCTTATATTTTTTTATTTATTCCTTCTTACACATGCTTTACTTCCTTATTTCTTTTCTTCACTGGGCTCTCTTCCCTATTGGAGACCCATGGCTTGTGGCATCCTGCTTTTCCAACTAAGGTTGTAGTGTAACTAGTAGTATCGGTAGTAATAATAGAAGAATAATATACAGCTATTTCATTATGATTATCATTTTCTATAAAAAGCTGAAAATGCTCATTCACCTGAATAAACATAGTTTCTACATAATCAAATATCCATAAATGAAATAATCTCTAAAAGCAAAGGCGACACCTATACATGAAAACAACTATGACGGAGAAAATAGGATATGTATACAGAAAGAACAGAAAATTAATAAACCAATAACAGTAACATCAATTGCAGTACATACATCTGTCACACACTGCACTTTGTTGTGGAATTTCCACTGATGTTAACAGTTTGCATAGGTCTTAATTTAGCACTGAAATGTACAGGATGTCCGTTGTAAGGTGTGAGTCACAAGTCTGGTTTTCCAAATATTTAGGAACCCTAAGTCGAAACAGGAAACTGCAACATCGTAGATGAGTCCCATACTCATATTATTATTATTATTATTATTAGCTAAGCTACAACCCTAGTTAGAAAAGCAAGATGCTATAAGCCCAAGGGCTCCAACAGGGAAAGTATAGAGGAGACCAGACACAAGAACATTACTCCAAACAAGAAATAAAAATATCAAAGAATTAAAACATTTATTCAGAACAAATTGATCACCGAAAATCTTTTAGACTTTCAATAAGCCCATTTTTATTTGCAGTTGAAAAATAAACGAACCAAATGTGTCAATCAGAAGTAAATTTGCAATCAAGAATCACACCTAAAATTTTAAGTCTCATAGAATTAAAGAAACATTATCAATCTGGATGTAGAGCAGCCGCTATCCTCGACCTATTTACAACCATATTTTGATTTTGTTAGGGATCAACTTCATGCCACATAATTTCCATAATGCACTAATTTTAGCTAAATCTCTATAAAGGGATTCACCAACCCCAGATCTACATTCAGGGGATGGACTTGATGCAAAGAGAGTAGCATCATGTGGATATGCAACGAGCTTGTTTTCTAGGCCTAACCATATATGCGTATATAGTATGAAAGATAATGGGCCAAGAACACTACCCTGAGAAACACCACTTATTATAGTCCTATACAGTATTCCCTGCATTCTATTGCTTAAAATTCAATAACGATACAAAGAAAAGGCCTACTCCCATCTGTTTGAGTTTGAAAACAAGTGCCTAAAGATTAACACGGTCAAAGGCCGCACTAAAATCAAGGCCAATCATACGAACTTCCTGACCACAATCAAGGAATGTCTGTGCAGCATGTTTATATGTACCAAGTTACAAGTCAAAATAAATGTACTTATGTATCCTAACTGGTATTTTGAACGTTATACTTTATCATTTTTTTGTAGACACTTATTTCCTAGAGTAAAATATATATTTATCTATGTTATTAACAGTAAGGAAAATAGAATCCCTTTTTATTTCCTCTGAAAAGCAAAGTGGTCTGTTTGACCAGACATCACAATATAATTTCCCACGAAGGTAGACGTATTTTTCGAACCAATCATTGCTACTCACACAACGACCAGCTCTCAGGTTAAGAAATAAAAAAAGGTAATGGAAAGTATGAAAAGAAATATGAAGCGGTTATCATCCGGTCTCCCTAAGCTATAACCTAGCAGACAGGTTCAGCATCAGGTTGTTAATACTGTGATATTGACTTTCCACGCGGTGGGTTTTCGATAGTGTGTGGAGACGGAGCAGCGGGGTGGGGCTTAAACACATTTTCATGGAAGTATATCTATCTTTTTGTTATTTTCGCCGTTAATACTGTCACTACCGTTATTTAATAGTGATTGGATAATCATGATCATGACAAAGGACGAACACAAGGGTTGTTGCGGCCTGATTAGTAACGTCTCTGCCTGGTTTTCGCCAGTCGGGGGTTCGAGTCCCGCTGTCTCGTTAGTGCCATTAGTGTCTGCAACCTTCCATCCTTTTGAGCTAAGGTTGGCGGGGGTTGTAGAGCCTATAGGTCTATATGTTAAGTCATCAGCAGTCATTGCCTGCCCCTCCCTGGTCCTTGCTTGGGTGAGAGGCGGACTTTGGCACTGATGATATGATATATGGTCAGTCTCTAGGTCTAGGGATATATGGTCAGTCTCTAGGGCATTGTCCAGCTTGATAGGTCAATGTCACTGTCCCTTACTTCTGCCATTCATGAGCGGCCATTAAACCTTTAAACGGAATATGTCCCTAGTATAGGCACTGCAAAAGAAGCAGGGAAGAAAGAGATGACGATGGATTGACGAACTAAGAAAGTCTGCGGGCGTGAACTGGCATAGAAAGACCATAAACAGACACAAGTGAAAGGACACGTCTGAGGCATTAGTTCTGCAGTGGACTATTTAGTAACGGACAACGATGATCTGTCATAAAAAATGATAACGGTCAGATTATCACTATTAACATTGTTGTAGCAGTATTGATCTAACACCAAAAGGTTGTACATTCATCTTCTATTGAAAAGAATAACCATACATCTATACAGGTTGTCATTTTCATTGACACGATAACATGTAATAGAGAAAATCACATAACTACCTAATAAGTAGTACATATCACTACCTTTTACTAAGTTCAGCTGAGGTATCTATAGCTGCGAGCAACCCGTATAGTTCACAAAGGTCTTCCTTACAAATGAATCAATACTATTCCATAAACACGAAAGCGTATCACCAGACACAAATGCCACACGGCTCTCCGTGTTTCTACCATACATAAGCGTCTATAGTACAGGCACGCACTCCTTCATACCTATAATAATCCGAGGTAATCACAGAACAGTCTTTTCACAAGAATCTATACTGAAACTTGTATAGGGAGTTCTTGTAGGAATGTATATTGAAACATGTGTAGATGGAGTTTTAATAAAAATCTTTGCAGAAATGTGTAGATGAAGTTTTAATAAGAATCTTTACTGAAACTTGTAGATGGAGTTGTTATAAGAATCTATACTGAATCTTGTAGATGGAGTTATTGTAAGAATCTATATTGAAACATGTTTAGATGGAGTTTTAATAAGAATCTTTACAGACATGTGTAGACGGAGTTCTTATAAGAATCTATACTGAATCTTGTATATGGAGTTCTTGTAGGAATCTATACTGAAACATGTGTAGATGGAAATTTAATAAGAATATATTTACTGAAATATGTGTAGATGGAGTTTTAATAACATAATCATGGATATATATATATATATATATCTATATATATATATATATATATATATATATATATATATATATATATATATATATATATATATATAAACGAATCTACACTGATACAACCGTAGAGGTGAATTTTAATAAAATAATTTCATGGCTAAATCGAAAACATCAACTAAATAAAAATATAAACCTAAGGAACATGACATCTTTCAACGAGTTAATCTATGTCAAATCCGTTCAAATAAATCTTCGTATTATATATAATTTCTAATTCCCAATAGATTCCTTCGCATTGCCGGATGTAACGTGACTGTTTGCCTGTGTCCGGCTCGGTCTTCAGATCTCCCGGGTAGCTTTCCACT
>NC_090769.1:2398110-2403990 GCF_036898095.1 Palaemon carinicauda | reverse complement strand
GACATTCCCGCTTCGCATCTCCGTGACGTATACACCAACTTCAGGAACTTCTAGGGAGAGGATAGTTATCCTAGAAACGTTGACTCATACCGGAAAATCTTCACGTTTAGAATACGTGAATTCACCAAATACCCCAACCATTGTCAAAATCTATCGAGAAAACGAATGGCAAGTTTTAAAGCATTTTTTTCCAATCACGAACGGATCAATATGGTGCATCACTATGGAAAATCTCTTGCATCCTCACAAGCTGGGAAAATTCCGCAGGGGGGCGAAATGGTCTTTCCCCGCAAATTAGGAACATATCAGCCCACTTAAACACGCATCCGCCCTACACCCTTTTCCTACAGCCACCAAACGGCCTTTAGGCATGATGCGGCCTTGAAGTTACGGACTGGCCCAGCTGGTGAACCACGACACGCGCTCCTACTCCCGATTATCGAGTCCTATTAATGACTACTTCCGCACAAAGGATATATATATATATATATATATATATATATATATATATATATATATATATATATATATATATATATATATATATATATATAATCTACGAGTGCGGAAGTTGTCATTAATAAGAGCGATAGTTAGTTGATATTTTAATATAGTGTATTGTCTACCTTCCAATAAATTACTTTAGTTGAGGAAATTAAATTCTGGACAATCATGATTCATTTAAAGTTAGCCCAGTTAATGGAAATGGGGACATATAGGGATGTGGGAAAACATATCGTACGGAGACGGACGGGAGGGATAGGAGATGGGGGAAGAGAATGGTGCCGCGATGAAGTTGTCGTACCGATGTTATTCGGGCTTTATCGCTAACTCTCAGACCGCTTAAGTAAACTAATTTACATGGATATTGATCTAGATAATATCATCTCCATACGACAGGCGATTAAATCATATGAACTATTCGATTACTAACCACAATATGGAACAGACATAACGATTCAATATCAAAAGTTCTAATTAGAAACAAAAATTGAAAATCGATCACAATACAAAATATTTATGCTGACAAAAAATCAGTCCTAATATTAACCAAAAAATATAAAATACCTGGTTACGCAATATGACCAACAGTAAAATATTTAGCGTTCAATGCGTTATAGTCACAGCAAATTGTCGGAGTACTCTGTTCCTGTGTCTAGCGGAGTCCGACCCGGACTAACGTGGGAACCATCTTTGCTATGGTTCATACGCTGCCGGTAACCCCGCGTCACAAGTCGTACCGTATAAACTCCATCACCCGATTTCATAACATACAAAACAAACTGATGTGTAACTCTTCCAAGATACTTGGGTGTTTCACAAAACAGCATTTATAATCACCAATAGATTCTGTCTTTAATATAATATCCAGAAATGGAATAATTATATAATTTTCACTGAAAGGAAGTTCTCAAAATCTATCCATACCCAACAATGCAATTAAATTACCAATACTTGAAAAAACAGCTGAATTTACCAATCCCACAACAACTTCCAACATCAAAATCAGCCTTTTTTTCCAATGCGCAAAACACCCGTGTGATCTAAGGGTCCAGCTGCTAAGGACGCAAGACGAAAAATTTTACGGAAATGGGGTCGAAAAACATGTCATACGTTAAACTGTTGCTTACTTGATATTTCCTCTTACAGGTACAAAAGTGAGTAAATAGAAAAATGCAATGCAGATGAGCGTAGGAGCGTCCGTGTGTACGTCACACAGGAAGTAGGACAGGGTCACCCAGGCCAGGTTCACACGCGCACACATACATGGGCCAGGGACGCTGACGGGCCAGTAAGGAGAGGGTGGGGGGTAAGATGGGGCTGAAGGCCGGTAGGCGGAGGAAGTAGGGGTGGAGGATGCGAGGAGCCAGAATAGGGGCCGCCCAGCGGAAGAGAAAGACGGAAGGCTATATGTAACTTTTGGGTGAAGGAACAAGCGGATATTCATCAGCTGTAAAAGAAGACTTCGAGTGCCACAGCAGTCTGACCCTGACGAGTTCCTAAAGGCAAGACTATGATCTGATGCATAGGATACGGGAAATGTCGAGTATCAATTGATATAAACTCAATAGTTGAAACATGAAATTCGAAGGGGGAAGAAATAAGTATTTGTCATTGAACAATTCTATGCATTAAGATAAACTTACATCAATAAGTCAATATAATAAAGAATGCATACAAAACACTGCCACTACACACGTGACGCTTCCTTAATATGCCAAGGATGAAAAAAAAAGCCTCTACAAAAATTCGTTTCAAGTGTAACAAAGATGAAAACGTGATTATATCGTTCCAAAAATTTCCTTCAAACTCTTCTGCACATTAATCTTATAAAGATAATAATCTAGTAACAGTGGAATCTGTACGCATTCCATTTCAGTCAATGAATACTATAATACGCAAAGAATCGGGGACAAACTCATTACAGACCCAACAACAATATCAACCACAGCAACTTGAAGTCTACTACTTCCCCACTTCGTCCCATCTCAGCCCGTCACACAACAGACATCCACACTACTTTCTCCGTCTTCCCCCCACACACACACACTCCAACAACCAGTGGAAGAACCAACCATTACCGTCTGTGTGGCACTCGCTCAGTGCATCTTTAATCTCTCTCATAACTATTCACACCCTAATAGTCGCGGCAGTACTTTTAAAGCTCTTCTGTGAAAACGTTTTTGCATCACCAGCAAAGAAAACGAACTAATTTGCTAAGATATAGCGATTGTTTACACTCGGTGTTAGTGTAACCATTGAATACTAGTCTATAATGAAATTATGGCATATTAAAAACGTTGATAAAAAAACCTACATCCCACACCGAAGAGCCACTTACAAAAATATATCAACGATTGAAATCTGAGAGAGAGAGAGAGAGAGAGAGAGAGAGAGAGAGAGAGAGAGAGAGAGAGAGAGAGAGAGAGAGAGAGAGAGAGAGAGCAATACTCAACAAGGTGGGTGAGAGGTCTAGACTAGAGGAAGAGGCTGGTGGTGGTGGTAGTAGTGGAAGCAATGTTGGCCTTCAGTGTAATCGCTTGTCTTACACTGACACTGTCTCACCAACCTTGGAACACCCAATCCATAATGGCTTCCGTGTGATAACACGTCTTCTGAAGGAAGAATTACAAGATAAAACAATGGCAGGGATCCACGTCTTTATAATCAAATTAGGTAAAAGTAACAAGCATGTCAACAAAACTAAGAATATCGAGAGTTACCCTAATCTGAGTGCAAAGGGAAATTTGAATTTCTTATACTACAACAGAGGAAAAATAAAATAAATTCTTAAAATTAACCAACAAGTGTCACGGCACATGCATGCATATCAGGAAATGACCAATTCGCCTATATCTATAATACCCAAATAACTACTTTTAAACAGCGAATCCCACGATAAACGACTAAGTCCACATAACACACCCAAAGAAAAAGACAAACTTCAGAAAAACCGAAATGCATAGGTAAATCTATCCAAACAAATCACGCCTACCAAATTTACACGAGGGGCCCTCCCCGACCTACTTGGAAGCTCTTCAACATTACAGGTTGGGGCCTACGTTGGCCCAATTCCTCTCCCCGATCACAAATGAACATTTCGCGAATCGACAGTCAATCATACGTATATCACATATTCCAGAAAGGCGGCAAGTCATTACATGGAATTCTAATTCAAAGTTCACTGCATTAGCAATTTTAATTGGGATTAGGAAACTTTGAGACTCATTATTTCACCAAGTCCAAAATTTTGATAAAACTTGAAATGCTAACTAGAAACGATTAGTGTATAGAGGCTACTTCTCAGACAAGTACAAATGAAACAAATGTACTTAGAAAAAATATCCCATGTGGTTAGATTATTCAAAAAAAATTCAATATTTCGTTATTGAAGTCCATAAAACCAATAAGTTGAGTAGCGTTACGACACTGATACAAAAAATTCATAACATTCAAACGTTACAAACTCACTGAGGCATTAAATTCAATTAATTAAATCGATACCACTTAATGCGAATATCACCGAGTTCCATCACTTATATATACTAGAACGATATTCCAAAATTAAATAAAAGCTCCCAAAATTTTTTTCAAAAATTGCAATAGCATATATTCAAATCAGATTGTTCTCATGCACCAACCGTGCGAATTACTTAGGAACCGTTAATCCCACTCAACTTTTACTGCCGCTAAGGGGGAACTTAAAACTTAAGTATGGAAGGATGGTCATTTCTCTAAATAAACTAAAAGTTCATTTAAATAGTGGCTAATATAACCTAATCCGCTGCGAGATGTAAATTGTTGGGGGTTTCACAAATGTACTTACATATGCAACTGTTCAACCTCGTTATGATTAACAATATCCAATTTCGGATGAAAATCAAATAAAATCACATTTGGGAAAAAAAATAAGCAATTTCCTCCATTCAATACCATTATCTTTGACATACATAACTCAATTATGCATCGAAACAATTAAGAGGAATTTTAGTTAATGACCTCGAAGTCTTCACAAATCTGTCACACAAAGACACAATCACTCAAAAACTTTATAACAGCATAAAATACACAAAAAACACATTAAATACGCAAAAACACACCTTATAATACTCAGAACAGAATGAATATTGCGTTAGGCACGGTCAAAACGGTTTTAATGGGTCGCTCTTTTTCACAGAAACTTTCTAACAGAGGAGCAAAGTAAAACACGTCCTCTCTCACGCGCTGCCTAATCTAAACTGAACCATCTGAGACTCCAGCTGCTGCAGGCAAAACGTCACCAAGAGAGCACATAGAAAACGGCCACGCCAGTTCGATTTCGGCCTTCAGGTGTTTTAAAAACCTTTTCGATGAACAACAGAGGGTGGGTTTCTCCGCTTACTTTAGTCAAATGCAAATATCATCAATTTGAATGCCATTTTCTCTTAGTAGTATCATTGCAAAAGTGTTAGTTTAATTAGTTGGATTTTTACTTTTGTTCTCCGTTTTCTACGTCATCCAGCTAGTGGTGAAGTTAACCAGGGGTGCCAACCACTACCGGGGGCTGGTCGCCAAGGACAAAGCCAGTGAAAGCGTGTATGGAATACCTATGGTTGAAGTGGTTCTGTTGAAGATTGTTTTGCTTCACTGATCAACAAATCCCCATTAGATGTCACGAATGCGTATTTATGACCAATGAATAGTTCTGGTTGATTAGCAAATACAAACTGCCCAATATACGAGATGTTAGAGTTAGCCAAAGTTTTTAGACACACGCTTTGTCATTTTTTCATGTTTATTTACACTTGCCGCTGCTTATTTTTCCGGGACTAAACATACGATTCGGCATAATTAAATTGGACGTGATTTAGTTATATTTGTAAATCAGAATAGCTTATGATTCCGTAGCTAATGATTCATTTAACAAATCATTTCGTTGTATAAACAACTCTCATTCGACAGAAGAAAGCCAGCCGCTCTATCTCTTTTGTAGTTAATTTCGTAAAATGTAGATATTAAAAAATCACAAAAGCCATATGTAAGAGATTGTTACAGTTTAGCGTAAGTAAATCCCGTAGATTTTCATAGTATGTGTGATAGGTAGTGTGCGTTTTTGTAAGTGTGGGAGAGTCTGAGTAAACCCCGATAGAGTGAACCCGGCTGTAAGGGAGGGTGCGTGTGTGTGTGTATTCATACGTGTGCGTGCGTGTAGTTCTCTCGCCCCACAAGATTTTCCACTCAAACTCCTTCATTAAGATCAAACGTTGTTTATCATTTCGCGTCTCTTATAATACTCTTGAAAAAATCACGAGTTGTTCCGAAATTGTTGATCGCAGTTGAAGGTTTGTGGTGATACACCCAAAGAAATTTGGTATAAATATTCTTCAATGATGTTTTTAA
>NC_090769.1:2388110-2390610 GCF_036898095.1 Palaemon carinicauda | reverse complement strand
CCATTTTCAAACAGGTACAATATTGATCAATGTCCCTTACTCGGAATTACAAGTCCCTCGGAGGCTGGAGCTATTGGGTCTGCCCCCAATCTTTTCACCTACCACTGTACTTCATTTTAAAACTTTCCCTCCAATCCTTCCAATCCTAATTCCTTCCCTCCCCTCCCCCACCTATCCTATCCCCCTATACTGTAGCTGTAGTTGTACTCGGAATTATGCTGATTTGAAAACGATAAAATTAGTTGAATCGAGAATGAAATATCACATGATATCATTTAGATAATAAATAGAAAATTCATTTCTGGCGTATCGAGAAGAGAAAAATACCAGCAGGTGACTTTATTAACAGTTATTAATTATTAGCGACCAATGAAGGGATAATAATTGTAATGAATCACAAGATGGAGGATCTCAGCTTGATAAAACAAACATTAGATTTATGCAAACCTGTAAAACAAAGTGATGCTGAGAGAGAGAGAGAGAGAGAGAGAGAGAGAGAGAGAGAGAGAGAGAGAGAGAGAGAGAGACTCAGGACGCAGTGGACCCCTCATCCATAAAGTCGGCACCTCCCGCTTCTCCCCCAATACATGGGGGCTGGGACTCTCTAGGAGGGGGACTCTATCCTAGAACCCCCAACCCCCACCCCATCCCACAACAACTCTCGCTGTTCTTCCCTTGTACTTTAGTAGGACTGTTGATCTGCGTTCATCTGCTAAATGTATACTCTCTCTCTCTCTCTCTCTCTCTCTCTCTCTCTCTCTCTCTCTCTCTCTCTCTCTCTCTCTCTGATGGGATAAGACATTTTAAATAATTGTGTTAGCTTTTATAAATAGTATCTTTCTGACGTTCAGGGATGAATGATAAACATGAAATTTACCTAAGACGTAATTAAGTAAAGAATGATTTAGATGCAAACAAATTGTTAGCCTCGTAACATACTTTATTTTATTCCTACTTTCTATCATTGGGATTTGTAAGCAATACACAACTTTGAAGTGACTGATTAATTAGAAGCTAAGATCTTCATGGATTATTATTATTATTATTATTATTATTATTATTATTATTATTATTATTATTAATGAATAACCATTAACAATCTCAGACTGCAATAAATATTTATTATTATTATTATTATTATTATTATTATTATTATTATTATTATTAACAATCTCAGACTGCAATAGATATTATTATTATTATTATAACTATTATTATTATTATTATTATTATTATTATTATTATTATTATTATTACTATTGTTGTTGTTGTTGTTATTATTATTATTATTAGCTAAGCTACAACCCTCGTTGGAAAAGACAGTATGCTATAAGCCCAAAGACTCCAACAGGAAAAAACACTTAGCAAATTATGAGTATTCCAACTAGAGGTTTTTCATAAATGTTCCGCTTAAAATATCCTCGCGCTGTTGTACAGGAGTTCATAGAAGTAAACAAAATGAAAATAGAAAAAGGAATAAGAAAATTATAATAATTTGAACGCAAAGCAAAAGAAAAATATTTTAAGATAGTTTGTAATATTTACCCTTGTCCTAAGCCAGGATAAAAGGAGAGGGTTAAACATGAAGATTATAGCGCCCTAGCTTTGTAAATGCTATTATTATTATTATTATTATTATTATTATTATTATTATTATTATTATTATTATTATTATTATTAATGAATAAACATTAACAATCTCAGACTGCAATTATCATTATTTATCATTTATTATTATTATTATTATTATTATTATTATTATTATTATTATTATTATTTTTATCATTATTATTATTAAGTTGTTGTTTTGTTGTTGCTATTATTATTATTATTAATCATTATTATTATTATTATTATTATCATAGTCAGTACTGTTGGTAACAGATACAATACATGAAAGCACACGCACTAACTGCCATTACTAGCTCAGTACTATAGTAGCAAAGCACGCAGATAGACGATAGCCAGTAACAGCTTGACAATAGTCTACACGTGACCTTTATCGTGGTGACACTCCATCGTAAACTTCTTTCAACTTCGTACCGCCACCTCCTGTTAATATTTCACTCTTTCTCGTGTTTTGAAATGCGAGAGGAACCACGAAACTCGCAGCAGTTTGCTTGTTGGTTCAACGACAGTTGCAGAGATCTTAGGGTGTTTCGGTGCTGTTTTTTATTCAGGGCTAAATTACAATCATGCTACTTTAGGGAAATACTGTATATATATATATATATATATATATATATATATATATATATATATATATATATATATATATATATAGAGAGAGAGAGAGAGAGAGAGAGAGAGAGAGAGAGAGAGAGAGAGAGAGAGAGGAGAGAATGCAAAAAGAGGGGAAGGAAGAGAAGACGATGATTAACGAACTAAGAAAATTTTCTGGTATAACCTGTCATAGATAGTCCATAAACAGACGAGAGTGGACGGACATGTCTATATGGCATTAGTCCTGCAGTGGACAAGTTACGGACGATGATATATA
>NC_090769.1:2370610-2373110 GCF_036898095.1 Palaemon carinicauda | reverse complement strand
AAAGAAACACTGGATTTTATCTTAAAAAGAAACGTAAGTTATATAAAATATTCTATTGTAATAGACTAACGAAATATACTGAAATATAAATGGATCTCAAGAGAAACTAGATTTTATTTTCTATGTCCTAAAACAACAATGGGATTGGTTCACCATAGCTGCCGTAAACATTTCTAATGTCAGGTTTAGTCGTTGTGTGTGTTATTGACGATATAAGAATATGCCTGTGGTACTCTTCAGTGTATGTTTAAATCTCAGGTTGGTAAAACACCTTAGATAATCGTTGTAGTATGTGTCATATAGCTTGAGAATGTGCCTGCAGTACTCATAAGTGCTCTTTTAAATATCAGGTTAGTAAAATGCCTGAGATAATCGTTATAATATTCTTCATAATGTTTTAGAATTAGCTTGCAGTACTTTTTAGTGCATGCTTAAACATCAGATTGGATAAAAACCTTAGATAATTGTTGTAGTATATGCATGTAGTTTGAGAATTCGGTTGCGGTACTCAGTATTGTATTTTTAAATATTATTATTATTATTACTTTTATTATTATTATTATTATTATCATTAGTAGTAGTAGTAATATTATTATTATTATTATTATTATTAATTATTATTATTATTATTATTATTATTATTATTATTATTATTATTATTATTATTGTAGTAGTATGTTTCATAACATATAGAGAATACGCTGTGATATTCGTTGGCGTAAGTTTCGTAGGAAGAGGGGAATACGCCTTCGATACTCGCAATATGCTTCAGCAACAGTTTGCGAATACGCCAGCAATTATCAAGCAGTATGACCTTTATGAAAATATTGATTGATTTTCCATTTTGGTGCAGCTGCATCACCCATAAATTTGATCTAGGGTTGTTCCTGAGATGAAGTAACGTGTGAAAGATATTATTTGAGAAATATATTATTTGGGAAAGATATTATCTGGCTATGAGTGAATCATCTAGAAAATATTGTACTAAATGAACTACTGTTCAACTCTTATTTATTCGATTATTTATTCGATCATAATATTTATAGTTTGTATAGGAGTTATTCATTTTAATGTTGTTACTGTCCTTAAAATATTTTATTTTTCATTGTTTCCTTTCCTCACTGGGCTATTTTCCCTATTAGGGCCCCTAGGCTTATAGAATTCTGCTTTTCCAACTAGGGTTGTAGCTTAGCAATTAATAATAATAATAATAATAATAATAATAATAATAATAATAATAATAATAATAATAATAATAACGTAGTTTACAAACTGACCTTTTAAAGTACTTTTACTGAATAATCTGTAATTTTACGCAGAAAAAAATGATAAGAAAAAGCAAAACTTAATACAATCCCACTGTTTTTTTTAATATACTTCTCTAGGACAACAGTACATTCATGCGCAAAAGCAATCAAACAAACAACTTCATTCAAATTCGCATGACATAGAAAACACTGTTCAGAGTGTGGAATTCAGAAATTACATTTGATAATTTCGTTTGTCATTGTTTCCAAAACGATGGCCACTCCTCTTATTAAACGCGAAAATAAACCCCTGGAAAAGCAGCAGTGAATTAATTTAAATAGTTTCAAGTAAAAGGAACATATATTCCCCAGCGAATACGCGTTAACTCGGCTGCTACGGAAAAGGCAGTTAATGAATAACATTGAACTACGCGGAAAAGGCAGTTAATGAATAATAAAGCGTTTGGAAAGGGGTCCATGTCATTAGGCTAATAATGTTGTTTTGGTTATCACACAAAGGTGGGCGCTCAAAATATACTTTTTGAATTTCACCTAGATCAGAGTACTGAGATTAAAGCGGTTCTTTCTTATTTCCAGTATTCCTGATCTATAAATGTTACGTTTTTCTTTGATAATCGTTGTGCTAAATAAAGTAGGTGCTGCTGGAAGCTACATCATTATTCAAATAGCTGGTAATTGCTTGTTGTATTCTGAATGCAGTAATGACATATAATGTAGATTATTAGTTTATAATATACAGCAAAAAAAAAAAAAGTGGGTTACCTTGACTCTTGGTTCTTCATACATAATATTTTTAGAATTTTCTTCCTATCATATTTTCCTTATTGCTATAAACTCCTTCCTTCAGGAGGCGCGTCTACCCCTTCCTTTATTAAGCCTCTTCCATTTTCTCATATCCTTCAAGTCTGACTAACAAATGGGATTCAAGTTGACCATCACATTGTCGTTGAGTCGTTGAAAGAGCAAATTCGTCTGTATAAAAACACTAGTAAACAAGATGGATTTCTACACTTGAAAATATTTGCATGAGACTTTGGTATTAAAATACAGAAAATTGCTAATGGAACTTATAGTTCCCATACCGGTAAGAATTATAACAGGGCGGTAGAAATACAGGAACAAGATCGATTTGACAATAGAAAGAGCAAGAAAATTATTAATGATGTGATTGTTATAGTATTCTTCTAATATTACATCGGGCCCCAAATAAATGCTTCTTTTTGTTATTTCCA
>NC_090769.1:2350207-2360207 GCF_036898095.1 Palaemon carinicauda | reverse complement strand
TAGATTTTGTATTTTCTTTATATAATAAAGAGCAAGTGTCTGGATATATATATATATATATATATATATATATATAGAGAGAGAGAGAGAGAGAGAGAGAGAGAGAGAGAGAGAGAGAGAGAGAGAGAGAGAGAGAGAGAGAGAGAAATTTATATATATATATATATATATATATATATATATATATATATATATATATAAATTAATGTATGTATATATATATATATATATATATATATATATATATATATATATATATATATATATATATATATATATATACTTTTTTCCCTGTCACGCTGAGCGGCATTGCCACACATATGACTACTCAGTATCTCTCAGTACCTCGGGTATGGGGAGAGGGAGTACATAATTATTCCATATTTACCAGTAATTTTGACGAGTCGATTACATTAGTATAAAATAATCATCAAGGACATTATCATAACTAAGTAAAGATTAATTACAAAGATATCCCATGCTTGGATGAAAAGACCAAATGAACAGGAGAGAGTAAAGTTGATTGCATCTATAGTCCATTTCTTTTAGCCAGGCAGATTTGCACCGACTCGCAGCGGTGCCCTTTAAGCTCGGAAAGGTTTCCTGATCGCTGATTGGTCAGAATTATCTTGTCCAACCAATCAGCGATCAGGAAGCTTTTCCGAGCCAAAGGGGCACCGCTGCGAGTCGGTGCAAATCTGTCTCGCTAAAAAAAATTGACTATAGTACCTTATTGAGTGACTTAATGTGTTCTCCTGGCGTTGCCGAACTGAAGCGGTGAAAGCCATCCACGTAAGAGACCCTTGAATAGACTTTGGTCATTTCAATCATCGGTGACCTTTCTTGACCTCAATGCTGACAGGCAACCGGCGTTCGTAATATCTGTTTGTGCGTGTTTTTGTTAGTCATTTGTACAGTTGGCTTCATTAATTCCGATACACTGACGTCACCGTAGCTTCCTGTGAAGTGTACCGGAATTAATGAAGCCAACTGTACATGCTTTTTGTAATAATAATAACAATAATGTGAATATGAAGCTGCTTAAGTTATAATCTTCAAGCGTTTCATAAGTAACTCCAAATTTTTTATTCCTCTTAATGTTTTTTAAAATATTCAATTTTAATTTTTCATTACTTCTTCTATCGTTTATTTATTTCCTTGTTTCCTTTCCTCACTGGGGTATTTTTCCCTATTGGAGCCCTTGGGCTTAAATCATCTTGCTTTTCTCACTAGGGTTGTAGCTTGGCTAGTAATAATAATAATAATAATAATAATAATAATAATAATAATAATAATAATAATAATAACAGTATTTTCCTTACGGACGCTTCAAACGCAATTTTAGAAGTAAAAAATGGATAAGCAATAATAATAATAATAATAATAATAATAATAATAATAATAATAATAATAATAATAATAATAATAATAATAATAATAATAATAACAGTATTTTCATTACGGATGCTTCAAACGCAATTTTAACAGTAAAAAATGGATAATTAATAATAATAATAATAATAATAATAATAATAATGATAATAATAATTAAAAATACCAACTTATTATATAGAAAATCTATATGATCTCTATTTCACAATCATAGTTTAATATATTAATAACATTATTTCATATTCAATCTCAGATTGCATGAAAGACACGTGGCAAACACATAACGGTAACTGATCATCTGGTTTTCAGCTGGGTGGAAAACTCGGGTAAAAACGGTAGAGAATAAGAACATGGCAATAAAAAATAAAATGAGATTTCTTCAACAAAGAACCGAAATTAGGTCAGTTGGCTAAGCTAACCTTGGTCTGTACACTGCTTTAATGAACAAACTACGTAAAGCATAAATCGTGCATGCATAAATATAATAATTAGCATCTTACATTCTTTCCTATTACTATATTTGCACTTATTATTATTATTATTATTATTATTATTATTATTATTATTATTATTAATACTAATATCATTGTTAATTATTATTATTAATTATTATTATTATTATTATTATTATTATTATTATTATTATTATTATTATTATTATTATTATTATTATTATAACCTGCTAAGCTACAACCCAAATTGGAAAAGCACAATGCTATAAGCCCAGGGGCTCTAACAGGGAAAATATCCCAGTGAGGAAAGGAAAAAAGGAAAAATAAAATATTTTAAGAACAGCAACAACATTAAAATGAATATTTCCTATATAAACTATAAAAACTTTAACAAAACAAGAGGAAGAAAAATTTGATAGAATAATTCAGAGAGAGAGAGAGAGAGAGAGAGAGAGAGAGAGAGAGAGAGAGAGAGAGAGAGAGAGAGAGAGAGAGAGAGAGAGAGAGAGAGAATTCTCCTTGCTGAGGAAAATTCAATTGCATTAACTTCGTGACATTATTACACCCTTTGTTGCTACCGCCCGCACGCCCACCTCGATCATGCAAGCCCTTCAATCTACATGGGGGGGTTTAATACCGCCGCCTTTGATTGGATGTTGCAAAGGATCATGGCACAATGCACAGAAGGAATTTAGTAAGGGGCGTTGCGCTGCTCCTTTTGTCTGAATAATTGCGGAAGTGTAAGAACGCAAGCTGAAAGAAAGATGTGTCGATAGATATAGGATTACTGAGCTGGCGAATGGGAGATGGATAGGTAAGAGGCACTTCTGTACCGTACTTCGGAGCCCATGCGTTCACACACATAAGCACACGCACACATACATACATATATATACTGCATATATATATATATATATATATATATATATATATATATATATATACATATATATATATATATATATATATATATATATATATATATATATATATATATATATTTATATATATACATATATATATATATACATATCTATATATATATATATATATATATATATATATATATATATATATATATATATATATTCATATATATCTATACATATATATATATATATATATATATACCTATATATATTCATATATATATGCATACATAGATATATATATATATATATATATATATATATATATATATATTCATATATATATTTTTTTTATACAGTATATATATATATATATATATATATATATATATATATATATATATATGTGTGTGTGTGTGTGTGTGTGTACTGTATATGCAGTATAAATACATATATATACACAGATATATGTGTTTGTGTGTATTTGCGTGTGTGCGTGTACGTAATTCTTCTTACTGGACTCTAACAGTTTTGATGTTTCTCAAAATATCCTTAAAAGAAAATAAAAAAAGATAAAACAAATAAATCCCTTTACATTGACCAACACATATCAATCCTCATCTCCGGTAGGAAATGGGAGAAGCAGTTCACTGAGGTAATAGATATATATCTGTGAAAAGGGAAATGATTTATGAAAACCGGTTCAAGAATCTTCCGTCTGTTCGACAAACACTTTCTAAAAGTAAAGAAGATTCACTTCAGACTTTGGACATCGCACTAATCGAACAATGGACATCGCATTAATCGAACAATAAACATCGCACTAATCGAACAATGGACATCGCACTAATCGAACAAACAACATGAATATATCCGAAGGACATTGGAAAGCAACCATAGTGGACATCAGCCTTCTCAATCCCTTTATCAAATGTCTAATCCAACAAGACTGACCGCAAGATTATCATCCTAGGTCAAGATGCCAATTTCCAACCCCTATGTCAAGAATATAAGAACCAAGGTCTATTCTATAGAACTTCGTAAGAACAAGATCCACCAGGAAGAAATTAATTCTGGTTCGTCCTTTCCAAAACCTTTTATACACCATAATGTAAACTGTAAATTAATGAACAAAATATAATATAAAGGCACCCGAAATAAGAGACCTTGTAGATAATTTTTCAGAAAAAAATATCTGATTAGAGGGAGTTTTATTTATTCAATCCTGTCCAGAGAAACAAGATTTGAGGATGCATACCAGATGTCATAACAATATTAATCTATGAACCATGGTTTGATTTTATTTGCATTATATACTGCTGTCTCCATGAAGTTTAATAGGTAAATTTATAGAAAAACACGGGAAAACATTTCTAGATTTTTTTTTGCTTTTTTCCCCATTTTTTTTTTGGGGGGGGCCTACAGTAAATGATGAGCTTTCAACGAATTTGGCCTTTATTTCCACTGCAAAAAAAAAAAAAAAAAAAAAAAAAAAGTCGTTCTACCGTTATGGACCACCCATCCCCCTACCCGAAGGACACAGGTGGGAACCTAGGATTTTGGGTGTGCGAAAACAGGACAAAACGAATAATCAACACTTTTGAGATTTATAAACAGGTACAGAACCTATCAAACCCACCTAACCTAACCTAGTAGTTCCAAGGTCACAACCCCTAGCCGGGGGCAAAACCCCCGGACCCCCTTTCCCAGGTCACAAACCTTCCCAAGTCACAAACCTTCCCAGGTCACAGCCCCTAGCCGGGGAGCAAGACCCACGGACCCACCTTCCCAGGTCACAAACTAAGCGTAATTCACAAATAAATATCCTTATTTTATAATAAAGTAAATCACAAATAATCCCTTACCTTATAATTGATACCTACGTACCTTTTCTTGTCTTGGCAATCTTTACAGAAGCGTTGTATTAGTAAGGTTTGTCCCGTGTATTTCTATAATACTACCATACTTCGAAATAGATCGTACTTCCCTCTTTTCCTTCCGCAACTACAGGCGTTCCTGTTTAGTCTATCCTACAGATAGCTCCACAGCACTCACAACACTTTTCCTTAAGAGTTAAACTATGTCTTTGAGCATATTCAACTATTAGTTCAGTACCACCACGAGAAAAATAATGATAAAATTCTTCATAACCAACATTGCACTACACACAATCCGTAGGAATTGGGACTTTGTCAAAACTAACGCCGATAGGGCCAGCCACTGTTTTTGCCATAACTACAAAAAAACGAAATGCCGGTTTTTCTTCATTATTCGAAGGATTCAGTCAAACAAGGATACCAGTGGACGTAACGGTAACTTTATTACTCCACTGAAATCCTAGTAAAACTTGGTTTTTGACTGAAGTCGTTCTTAATTGGTTATGAAACCATTACGTCATAATGATGTCACAACTCTCAGCCAATACGCCGTAATTGGAACAGCCTGTGTTTGCGTAAGTGAGATAAAGGGCTCATTAAAAAGTAAACATTGCCGTAGAGGAAAAGTTTCTCCCGGCTTAGGAAAAAATTTGAGGTAAAAACTTATCAACCTCATTTAATTCCATCACTTTCAATCTCTCATATAAAAACTATACTTTTTAAGTAGCTTTTCACATGCTCTTTCCATGTAGGTGATTATTTTGTTTAATATCGAGTGCGGCATGCTTTTGAAGTTTTATTATGCTTTTAATATCGAGTGCGGCATGCTTCTGAAGTTTTACAGAGGATCCTTATATTTTGTGAAATTTTTCGTGTATTTATTATGCGTATCAGAGAATAATGCATAGAGAAGAAAAGGTTAGTTTTATCAATATTTATCGATTTGTCAGTAAATTTTCCCCAACTAAAACCCCCTGGTTCCTACTGGGTGTCCTTCATTACCGTAGGATATATTAGGGAATATCTTATTGGCTAATCATTAGTGAGGGAATTAAAGAGCATTTTCGAAAAAAAAAAACAAGTATTTCTATATATGGCACATTTTTTTATCAATAAAGTTTGCTGCGTATTTTACTATAATAATACCGTTTAATATATATATATATATATATATATATATATATATATATATATATATATATATATATATATATATATATATATATATATCATTGACGCAGTAATTGTATGTGTTATAAGTTAATGAAAATACTATCATATTTGCATAAATCACACAAAACACAACAAACTCACTCACACACAACTTATTTTCAAGCATAAACTTTTTTCTCTTTTGGGAGAATTATTGATAAGAAGACATCTTGATTTTCAGATCTAGTCTTTTTAAAGGATGTGATATTGTGGTGACTCGTCCTATCTCCGGTGTCATTTCCCCAGTGGGTAAACTCAGACACAGGAATCGTGGTAATAAGTGCTTTATTATTATTATTATTATTACTTGCTAAGCTACAACCCTAGTTGGAAAAGCAGGATGCTACAAGGCCAGGGGCCCCAACAGGGAAAATAGCCCAATGAGGAAAGGAAACAAGGAAAAATAAAATGTTTTAAGAACAGTAACAACATTAAAATAAATAATTCCTATATAAACTATAAAAACTTTAACAAAACAAAAGGAAGAGAAATGAGATAAAATAGTGTGATCGAGTGTACCCTCACGCCAGAGAACTAATAAGCTATTGTTCTACAATTATCTACCTAGCTCTATATATACACAGTTAAAAATGTGCAGTAAAAAATTTAAAAACACTGGAATAAACATTGCCAGGCATTTATCGTTTTAAAATCGGATATATTGATGTTAAGAAGTGATATTCCGATCACCAACCCGTAAAATTTGATAACGAAGTAAGGTAAAAATTATGGTCGCCTGCATTTTAATGAAATACGGCTGAGAACTATATTTTTACGAAGAATTTCCGATTAAAATTACAGCTTTTTAAGCCGTGTAGATAAATAGATAATTCAATGAATTGATAGATAATTAAACAAATGTATTACCCACACTATCTAAATATAAGAACCGTTGCTTTAACCGCCATAAAGCAAGTCAAGTGAAAGTACAGTTATTGATAACGTGAGGTTGATGAATTGCTTGAGAAGGTAAAAGTGGTTTCGAATCCGTTAATGAGAGAGGGCGAATGAGTCACCTGCAGCAAATGACTCGAGAACCCTTTTAGTGGTTCACTCACCATTTGAAAATAGGACAGTTTTTTTTTTTATGTCAATCTTGTTCTTTTCCCTGTCAACGTTAGTGGTTTTGAATACATTGTATCTTTTAAAGGACGCTCATGAATGGCAGAGGCAAGGGGTAGCACAATTTACTAGAGACTGACTATATTATTATTATTATTATTATTATTATTATTATTATTATTATTATTATTATTATTTTTATTATTATTATTATTACTTGCTAAGTTACAACACTAGTTGGAAAAGCAGGATGCTATAAGCCCAGGGGATCCAACAGGGAAAATAGCCCAGTGAGGAAAGGAAACAAGAAACAAAAATATTTCAAGAAGAGTAACAATAAAATAAAAATCTCCTATATAACCTATAAAAACTTGAACAAAATAAGAGGAAGAGAAATAAGATAGAATAGTGTGCCAGAGTGTACCCTCAAGCAAGAGAACTCTAACCCAAGACTGTGGAAGACCATGGTACACAGGCAATGGCACCACCCAAGACTAGATAGAGACTATGATCAGCGACCAAGCCACTACTCAATCAAGGTAGGACCATGGACGGCCAGGTAATGGCTGATGATATTGAAATTGATATCTTTATTAGGCATTGTTATAATAAAAATATGTTATTCATATGTAGTGCAGCCCAAGTCCATTGAGCATGAAACTTTTATATGGACCAGATTTATCTAACATGAAAATAAGGACATGCAAAGATTATGGCCTCGTTGAAGACACACACACAAATACAAATACATGTACATGCAGACTCAGCTCCACCAATCTCTCCCTCAGTTCCTAGCTCACGTGGATGGTAAGGTTCCAGACACTATTAAAAACTATGTAGCTTGAGCGTGACTCGAACCCCTGTGCAGCAGATTGCTAGGCAGGAACATTTCCAGTAGGTTTAGCCCTACTACAATAAATCCGGTATAAAATATAATTTATGTAAATAAAATTTCGGTTATTTTGAACGTGTTAAGTAAATTTTATGTGCTATTATTGGATTCAAATCAATTATAAAAGGGATGAATTTGGGTTAAGTTTATTTCGACTGAAACTGGGGACTTCACTAGAATGTTGGTCTGTGCTAACTAGGAGTTTTCTCGGCGATATTACATTTACGAAACTTGAAAATTAATTACTAAGTTTAGGTTGATAAAGGTTGAACTAAACTTGAATAAGTTTATTAAAGCAAACTTTCTTGATCGTATTAGAATTTACGCAAATACATGAAGTGGGTCACTGATATTTGTTCTGACGTTGATCATAAAATTTTCATCACAATATCAATTTTACCAAATGTTAAAAAAAAAAAAAAAAAAAAAAAATATTAATAATGATTAAGAAATAAAACACCTCGGATTTTAATTGTTCATATCTACTACGGTACTATCAGTCATTTAGATTTTCATATTTTGTCAGTATGATCCTATTTGCAACATTAATAACAGAAAGATATGTTTTATAGAGAAGGTTCGTGACACTAAAGATAACATAAAATTGAGTTTTTAGTATATTTAATTTGTTGACGTTAATTCTATTCAGGAGAATATAATAAAAACAGTCTGTATTTGCTTAAGATGAATACTCTTTATAAAATGGCCTATTCGCGTGACTCTCATCTAATTATAATATAATTTATGAACAGTATGCATATAATTGAATCAGAATTGAACGGAGAGAGAGAGAGAGAGAGAGAGAGAGAGAGAGAGAGAGAGAGAGAGAGAGAGAGAGAGAGAGAGAGAGAGAGCGTAGACACGATGTCTTCAGTCACCTTCAAGGCTGTCTGAGCAAAAATCTGGCAGTGATTTTAGTCGTCTGGAAGCGTTTTAAACGTTATAGATGCTGTCTGAGTAAAGATCTGGTAGTAATTTTAGTCGGGGAAGAGAGAGAGAGAGAGAGAGAGAGAGAGAGAGAGAGAGAGAGAGAGAGAGAGAGAGAGAGAGAGTTCAGGAATGGCATATCTAATGTACTAATGAAAATGTAAATTTAAAACGCTTTGATTTCAAACTTAGCCAAAGAATGACTGATAGAGGATGAGGGAGATGACGGGCAGCTAGAATAAACAGAATAACATGATCTATGAAACAGTAGATCTACAAATGCACTGGCTTTTAACGACTGAGAAATTAAGAACAAATTTACGTAAACATCGCTCCCCCTCCACCCCAGTCTTAGGATTATTTCGTCGAATTCCTCCCGTTGTGGAATTACATATTTCTTACCTCAGTTATTGAAAGCCCTGATGTTATTATTATTATTATTATTATTATTATTATTATTTGCTAACTACAGCCGTAGTTGGAAAAAGCAGGATACTATAAGCCCAAGGGCTCTAACAGGGAAAATAGCCCAGTAAGGAAAGGGAATAAGGAAAAACTAGAAGAGAAGTTTAAGAACAATAAAAGATCTACCTTTGCTCCTGGGAGAGAGAGAGAGAGAGAGAGAGAGAGAGAGAGAGAGGAGAGAGAGAGAGAGAGAGAGAGAGAGAGAGAGAGAGAGAAGCTTCAAACTAATAGAGCATTAAGAAAAGTATCGTTTTAAAGGGAATCGTGCGCGTCAACCCTTTAAATCAGGAAGATTTATATTTTAGGGGAAATAATGTGCAACTGAAATCCGTTTGACACATTAAAGGAATGCTTATGGAAAATGAGAGCATGCAGTAGAATAAGGAATAAGTTGAATTACTATTAGATATAGATATAGAACGTTATCAACAGCAGAAAGCAAGTTTATTACTAAAGAAGAAGAAGAACAAAAAGAAGAAGAAGGGATATTAATGTAAATTTAAAGCTTGTGGTATTACAAATTATGAATTAACTCTTTGGCAATACTTAAAATATCATGATTTGGCAACATACTGCGGGAAGAAAATATTGAAAATGTCATATTAGAGGGTAGAAGGTTATACCAAGAGAGAGAGAGAGAGAGAGAGAGAGAGAGAGAGAGAGAGAGAGAGAGAGAGAGAGAGAGAGAGAAGTTTAGGTGAGGACGATGGTGATGATGGCCCTAGGGTTCCCACTGGGGATATTTTGGGGAATGGTGATGGTCCAGGGAGGGGAAAGGAGGCTAGACAAGAGAGAGAGAGAGAGAGAGAGAGAGAGAGAGAGAGAGAGAGAAGTAGCTATAATTAGACAAGA
>NC_090769.1:2340207-2342707 GCF_036898095.1 Palaemon carinicauda | reverse complement strand
TCTACCCCATGGACTCCTAGACAAAGCAGGCACTCCCTTCCCCTCTCCCCCTCCCCTCCCCCCCCCCCCTGGAATGTTCGTTGGCTCGATAATCTTGCTATAAATATCCATCGGAAGATTAGCTTATCTCCCGGCCAGAATAAAGAGAAGGGGGGGGGGAGAGGAGGAACAATAGAGAGCAGGAGAAAATGAAAAGAGAAGGAAAACACTATACTGTGACCTTGACCTTTGAACTCTGGACCGTAGAATAAAATAGCAATCACACATACACACATCATGTATTTATACGTATATAATTATATATATACATATATATATATATATATATATATATATATATATATATATATATATATATATATATATAAAATTTATATATATGTATATATATTCAGTATATATATATATATATATATATATATATATATATATATATATATATATATATATATATATATGCTTGTGTGCTTACGGCTAACATCATCTGCAAAATAGACAGGAGGGAGCTCCAATATATTGCGAACAAACGGAAATTATCCTCCAAACAGGTAGAAAAGAACCATTACAAGAAAGGTATACTGAACCTGTTGGTAGATTACATACGAAAGCACCCATTATTATTATTATTATTATTATTATTATTATTATTATTATTATTATTATTATTATTATTATTATAAATATCATCACCATACGTCATAAATGGTTACAATATAGAACAGTGGTTCTTAAACTTTTTTCCCTTGCGCCCCCCTTCTGCATTAAGCATAGATCCGGTGCCCGCCCCCCCCCCCCTTCCCCACCCTTGAAATTTCTGCCAAAGTATCATTTCAATAAAATAAACATTGTTCATGGAAAATTGGTAAAATAAATATATTATGATGAAACAAAATTTTATCATAATCTTTTTTCAAACTGTTTTAGCATTATACAGATTACAGTTATTACATTTATAGAAAATACTGGAAAAATACAAATTACTGCAAAAATAAACATAATTTTTACTCTTAATACAATCATAAATGGATCATGACCATATCAAACAATATTACACATCCTCCTTAGTAATTGATTTATCCATATTTATGTAGTATTGTAAAACAAAAGCCATCATAATTACTACATTTTGATTTTCATTGTTACTATTTTAACTACTTGCGCCTCCCTTGAAAGCCCCTAAGGGGGGGGGGCCCAGTTTAAGAATCACTGCTCTAGCAGTGTGTGTAATTGCTCACATTTCCACGCGGATATTTTTTTTTTTTTTTTTTTTTTTATCCGGGCCACTGAAGCCACTGAATAGAGATATCTAGATGGTGCGTGAAAGGGAAATGGATTCCTGTTTTTATTTTAATTTTTTTTTTCTAAGATCTTTTAACGTTTTCAGAACACACTTGAATATTTCGATCATACGGATCGATGGGCAAATGATTCAGCATCTAGCGACAGAGGATCGATCGTTTGATCGCTGACGTGTTCAGTCGTTTGATGTCAGTCTAAGGTTGGCTGAAGATGGTTGCAATAATTCTAGAAGATAAAACAAGTAGGATTTGAAATTATTCAAAGTATTACATCTCAATTTTGCATGAAAAGTCATATTTATACAACAACTGATATATATATATATATATATATATATATATATATATATATATATATATATATATATACTGTATATATATATATATATATATATATATATATATATATATATATATATATATATATATATATATATATTTGACATTCCTGTACTAGCCTCCTGGCTAGTACAGTGGTAACGTGTACGCCTGGCACTCGCATGGCAGCAGATCGATCCCAGCCCGAAACCTTGGATGAGCAATTATCTTTATACAACTACTACTGATATATGTTTGAAATTCCTGTATTAGCCAGTAGATTGATACTAGCCTGGGACATGGAGTCTAAGCTGTTTACTGGGGAGGCCACTGCTGTGGTTAGGCACCACAGTGGAGTGTTAGGCTTGCCCGGCTGTCGTACTGATGAGCATCTATTCTGACGAAACTGTGAAACTGAAACTGAAACCAGACATTTTACTTTTAAATATTTTTGACATTTCTTCAAAAGAGTGTGACGGTGCCGAGAGAAGATTGTGAAATCAAAGGCAGTGTGGAAGCAACTGAGTTAATTTATTATAGAACACTCTCCTTTATATACAAAAGCTCAAGGCAACAGGAATTTTCATGTTCACAAGACAGACAATGTTACAGAGGCGAAACGCAGACATGTTTATTCTGGTTCTTTTTAGTACGAGGGAAGAGCGAAGATACAAGCATAACATATACAAAATGAATTATGTACGATCGTGTGACACACGGTTGGTACAAGAGCAAAACTGAAGACGATTCTTCAGCTTAAACTGTCTCCGACCTTATAAAATGACGCTGCGTCATCAGTGGAGCCAATGAGAGTGTGCTGGAGTAACCACGATTAAATTTGAGTCCGCAAATAGAAGCCTGGGACCGTGAGTCTAAGCTGTTTA
>NC_090769.1:2330207-2332707 GCF_036898095.1 Palaemon carinicauda | reverse complement strand
AGAAGAAGAAGAAGAAGAAGAAGAAGAAGAAGAAGAAATAGAAGATATGAGGGAAAAAAAAGAGCCATGAAGAACTAGATGAAATGTTAAGAGGAGGAGGGGGAGGTGAAGTTTGAATAATAAAAGTAGATAAAGAGGAAGAAATGCAATAAAAGATAAAGGAAGGAAGGAAAAATGTAAAAAACCGAAGAGAGGTGAATTGAAAAATCTTAATGAAATAAGAGAGAAAATGGCAAAATATGAATAAAAATAATAAAACAGAAATTTCAAGAAATGGGAAGGAGATAAGCGAGGTTGAAAAAATCGATGAAAAAAAAGGATAAGAAATAGAACGCAGATAAGAATTAAATGAAAAATTAAGAAACGGGTAGAAAAGAGTTCAGAGTTGGGAGAAAATGAGAATAAAAAAAAAGTATTACATTGAGGAAATCAGAAGAAATAGTCGGAGGAATAAAAGAGGAAGAGGAAGAGGAAAAAGGAAAATATATTGAAAAACTAAAAGAGAAACGATCGATGAAAACGAAAAACATAATAATAATAATAATAAGAATAGGGAAGTAGGGAATATGGGGAAAGGAAGATTACCCCTGGATATTTCGATAATTTTAAAATTTCAATTGTAAATAAACTATATATAAAATAAGAAAAATATTTATGTAAATAAACTATGATCTATATATGTTATAAACTGTAAGATTGTAAATGTGTATTTCATAACAAAAGATAAAAAAAAAAAAATAGGAGGCAAAGAAGACAAGGAAAAATACTGCAATAAAAGGAACTCGACTCTGCCTTAATATTGCTCAATCAGTTGGATGTTTGATGTCAGTAGGGCAATTCCATTATTTGTTAAGCAGATACCGTCCTCGCGTAGGACAGATGTGCAGGGTTGCCAGTTTTTTTTAGATGACAAAAGGCCAATTCTAATCAACGGTGGCTTTAAAAGGCCAATCAATTGTTAGAAAAGGGCCAAATATATGTATTTAAGGCCCACATTTCTACGGGATATTGCTAAAGGCTTACCAATTGCAAAAAGGCATAATTAGGGAGGTTTTTGGCCTGAAAAAGAGGCCAAATTTGAGGGGTTTGGCATAAAAACGGCCAAATTTGACGGACTTTTTGGCTTGTAAAAAGGCCAACCTGCCAACCCTGCAGATGTGATGTTTGATAAAATACCTATGATCGATGGCTGTCGTCTGGAAGTTTAGCGAAAATGATTTCTGCTTGCACATGCATATGCACAAATATGCATGCACACATATGCACAAACATATGTTTTTATGCACACACACATATATATAAATATATATATGTATATATATATATATATATATATATATATATATATATATATATATATATGTATATATATATATATATATATATATAATATATATATATATATACAGTATATATATATATATATATATATATATATATATATATATATATATACTGTATATATATATATATATATATTATATATATATATATATATATATATATATATAATATATATATTGTGTGTGTGTAACATTTGTTTATTGGCTAATACTTTACTGGGAAAGTTATATACTTTTCTTTTCCCAACAAATTAAATTACTTTATATAATATATAATCTATATATAACATATATATAAACATATATATATATATATATATATATATATATATATATATATATATATATATATATATATGTGTGTGTGTGTGTGTGTGTGTGTGTGTGTGGTGTGTGTCTGTGTGTGTGACTGTGTGTATATGTAAATATAGCTATATACATATAAAAGTATATACTGTATGCAATGTGTGTACGTATATAAATATATCTATATATGAGTTCGTGTATGTGTGTTTGTTTTTGCATCTGTGTGTTAGATACACAGATATTATTCATTAACTTAAAAGCTTAAACCTTTTTTATTTAAGAATCCATTTTTTTAAATATTAACAAATACATAATTCACAATTAAATTTCCTATATATGTGTACTGTTTTTGTTATAACTTTTTTTATTATTAATAATAATCCATTTTATTCATTATCAACAAATACATAATTCACAATTAAATTTCCCAAATGTGTGTACGTAAGTAATGAGTTCTTTTGTTATATAACTGATCTAAGATCCCCTGTTGCAATTCAAAACCAATAAATTAAAGCTTTGAATTCAAACTATGAAAAATAAAGAGATTAATTATCATTTTTTAAAATCAAATGTATATACATTCAATACTGACATGCGAGTTTTTATTTCCCAGTCAGTTTGTAAACTTGAAAGCCAGTAACAATCGATGCAATGTACCATTATCAAAAAACCATTTAGAGTTCTAATGTCAAATGGTCATCTCTACGTCATCCATGTTGCACATATTCATTCTCTCTCTCTCTCTCTCTCTCTCTCTCTCTCTCTCTCTCTCTCTCTCTCTCTCTCTCTCTCAGTGGAATCACAAAAATCAAATTTTCTCTATATAATGATATAGCTCTCTCTCTCTCTCT
>NC_090769.1:2312707-2317707 GCF_036898095.1 Palaemon carinicauda | reverse complement strand
ATATATATATATATATATATATATATATATATATATATATATATTTAAATGACAGAGGTGTTGTATTGTCAGACAAAGCTGGCCGTAATCCAGCACGGACATTTGCTCGTGTCTTAGTTATCAAGTTTTCCTATCTTCTTATGATAAACGAACTCTCATGTTCGAGACAATGGGGAATCTGGACAGAGTTCATTCAAAACGCTATTGTTCTCTCTCTCTCTCTCTCTCTCTCTCTCTCTCTCTCTCTCTCTCTCTCTCTCTCTCTCTCTCTCTCTCTCTCTCTCTCATTTCCTTCTTACCTCAAAAGGATTTCTTGATAGTTTTCCTTACTTACTTGAAGTTTTCATAGTTTATATAGGAAATATTTATTCTAATGTTGTTACTGTTCTTAAAATATTTTATTTTTCCTTGTTTCAATTCCTCATTGGGCTATTTTTCCTGTTGGAGCCCCTAGGCTTATAGCCTCCAGCTTTTCCAACTAGTGTTGTAGCTTAACAAGTAGTAATAATAATAATAATAATAATAATAACAATAATAACGAGTTGTCGGTAAAAGGCAAAATGATGTGGTATAGGAATTACTTCCTAAATAGATATTTCAAAATAACGCTACTTTATATAAGAAATATAATGAATCATTGTTTCTTACATAAAATATCAATAAAATGCTAAAAATTAAATGTTAATGTAATAATATTGTTGTTTCATATATGAAATCTCAATAATAGGTTAAAAATTAAATGTTAATGCATCATTACCTCGTGCAATAATGAATTGTTAATGTATCATTACCTCATTACTTCATCTGCAAAACATTGATAAATTGTCATTTCAGACATGAAATGCTGATAAATCATTTCCTCGACTTTTAAATCTTATTAATTCTTATAACTTGAATGAGTGATATTTTGATACGTCTTTAATAAGTGAAATCTTACTACATGCAAAGAAATTTATTCATTCCAATAATCATTATTAAAAAATGCCATAGAGTTCAGCTTCATGAAAGCAAGTTTTAATAATAATCTAATTATACGACATAGAATGTACAAATTCGATCCATTTATATGGAGATATCTGCAGTCTTCATAGATTCATGTTCCTTAATTAAACAGGCCAGGCCTCAGTGACACCCGTTTTTTATCGTAAGAATTATGTGCCATATATTATATATGTCTTTCTTATATTAATCTTCTTGACCTATATTATTATACATTGGTATATGCATAAGCACATGCGTTACTGTTATTTGTATGGGGGGTTATATATTATATATATATATATATATATATATATATATATATATATATATATATATATATATATATATATATATATTGGTATGTAAAATGTATAATTAGGCTTGCATACACGTATGTAGGCCTATGTATATGTGTATACATATCTTTGTACATGTGTGTATACTGCATATACGAATATGTGTATAAGTATATGTATGTGTGCATGAATGTATATGTACAAATATGGATATATCCTTATTATGTGTAGGCCTATATGTATGAATACATATGTGTGCAAGTATGTATATCGGTATCTATGCATCTATATATGAGTGTTGGTATATATATATATATATATATATATATATATATATATATATATATATATATATATATATATATATATATATATGTATGTATAAATTTCATACTTATAGTCTTTACCAAAGTTCACGGTTGATGTGCACATGATACTTCACAGTATGTACCCAAGTATGCCCACATAGACAAAAGGCCACACAAAGCAAGAAACAGAGAGAGAGAGAGAGAGAGAGAATACCCTTTACCATTTTCTAACTCATTCACCCGGGCAAAGAGCATCACCTTGAGTGCTGAGAACAAGGTGGACCACAGGGTATTGATGCCCGTCTGGAGAGAGAGAGAGAGAGAGAGAGAGAGAGAGAGAGAGAGAGAGAGAGAGAGAGAGAGAGACCTAGTTGCCCCTAGATGGAATATCATAACTTATATATTTAACTAACATTGTTTTCATTTTCTACACATTCTTATGACGGGGAAGAACTGATACGTGTATGAAACAAGGAAATAGAATTGAACTGAAGGAATTTTAGACAAGAACTGAACTATTTTACAAAATACAATGGGGTGTATAATCTACTTCCACAAGGTATATTAAAAGAAAATTTAATCGTTAAATCGTCAATGGAGAAATTAAAGTTTAATGAAAAAAAAATAAATAAAGATGCTGGAATGTTCATTTCAACAGAGTATCTTTAAGAATGACGTCACGGCTGTTTCTATTACCGAGGGGATCACCTGGCAACAATACCTGTTTCTGTTTTCTTTTCCCTCCCGGCATTTTTTTTTTTACCTGTTTCCGTGTCTGTCTGTCTGTCTGCTAACAGAGTAGGAGAATCTTTAAGACGATAAAGTAGATGCCGCTCCTTTTTGGCCGTTCAGTGCAGAAGTCCAAAATATAAATGGGCGAGGAAGCGTTATTACTGAACAGCCATTTTTCCTGTATATTGTACGGTAAACATTTTATGGACAGTTTGGCTTTAAGCATGCGGTATTTACTTTAGCGTCCGCCAACACATGCCTACTTTGCTTTTTTTTTTTCATATATATGGATTTTTCCCCTTATTATTTATTTAAATTGTTGATACTCTTCTTAATTATTATATTCTAATTGTTAATTAATTCTCTTATTTCCTTGTTTCCTTTCCTCAATGGGCTATTTTCCCTGTTGGAGCCCCTGGGCTTATAGCATCTTGCTTTTCCAACTAGGGTTGTAGCTTAGCAAGTAATAATAATAATAATAATAATAATAATAATAATGATGATGATGATGAAGATGATGATAATAGTAATAATAATAATATAATTCGCTTTAATTTGATGTTCGTATTTTACTCGGTTTTTCGCATTTGTTAACTTTGCTCACATTCGTTTTTTATCATATTTTGAACATCCTTTAAATGTTTTGGGGTTAATTAGATTTCATATTTCTGAAAATATAACAGTGAAAATTTTAGTTACATATATATAAATATAATATATATATATATATATATATATATATATATATATATATATTATATATATATATATATATATATATATATATATATATATCTAGAGGATCTAGGGAATAAAAGTAAATCAAAATAACAACGACTGTCCCTGAATTCTATATCAAATTAATGAAAGTTGAATTAATTAACAATTATGCTATTTTCTAACGTACTTCTTTTTCGAACAAATCTTTAATCCAACAGCTAATTTGAATGGTGTCAATATCTTTAAAATGATAATGACCTTGTCTTAAATTCTTAAAAAAAAAAAAGTTTAATAAAATTCTTTCTGGAAATTGCTGGACTTTCAACCAAAAAAAAAAAAAAAAAAAAAAAGAAAAAAAAAACACTCATGAATCTTTTAAAATTTATATTGAATTCTTATAACAAAATGTCAAGTATTAGAAAGCTAAGAAAACTTCTTGAACTTTTTACAAATAATGAAATAACCAAAACTAAGAATCTAATTAACTTTAAAATTTGAATATTCTACAGCTTTGAAACCTTTGTAGATTTTTTATGAGTCTATATGAATAAAGAAAATTTTCAAATACTCTAGTTTCAGATACCTAATGAACTCATGGTCGAATTCTAAATAAACATAAAGAAATTGTAAAGGGTAATTTGTGGTAGCACAAATGCTATATTACCAGTTTGTGGTAACTATTTTGAACATGCGAATATTAAGTCTAGCAATTGTCATATATATTCATTTGCAAATCTCAAAATATTGCATCGATTGATGTTAGAGTTAGTTATTTAGTACATAAAAATTCTGTTAATTTTACCAGCGTTACAAAGTACCTGTTTTTCTCTCTCTCCAAAATGTTTAAGTATATACAATCCTTTGAAGTTACTGTATTATTTGACAGCAATTAAAATTACAGAAAAAATTTATCGAAAACGTTTTTATATTTGCAACAAAGTAGCTTTTGATAAACAGTATTGGGTTAAAAAGGGGAACATTAAAAATCACTCATTATTATTTGTATTGGCAGTAAATTTTCCTAAAATTTCTCTACATTGTTGTTAGTACCGATTTTTTTTTTATCTAGGATCTGTACAATACGCTGTGGTAATAACGGAAATAATAATAACCTAGTTTCAGGATAATATATCATCGTAAAAGAATGAAATCACCAAAGGGCAGAATTCTAAAATGTTAATCATCTCATCTAATACTTTTAAAGGTTTAAAGGCCGCTCATGAATGGCAGAGACAAGGGACAGTGACATTCCCCTATCAAGCAAGAAAATGCCATAGAGACTGACCGTATGATCAGCGCCCAAGCCCCCTCTCCACCCAAGCTAGTACCATCGAGGGCCAGGTAATGGCTGCTGATAACTCAGCAGATAAACCTATAGACTCCCCCAAACCGCCCATCCTTAGCTCACAACGTGAGATTGCAGCGACCAAAGAAACGAACAAGTTTGAGCATGACTCGAACCCCAGTCTGGCGTTCAATAGTCAGGGACGTTACCACATCGGCCATGAACATTTTCTCTTGCGCATCACATAAATGTGCCAGCAATCATTTACAAATGAATGTTACATGTGTCATATATGTTAAATCATGTATCTTCCACGTCGAACTGAAAAAAAGTGTTCAAGTCGAAAAGTCGAAAAATTACCCTTTATAATTCAATCTTTTATCATTTATGAATCATCATATCATCTTATCATTATTCATTATATCATCATTTAAAATTTTATGATAATTTTCTCTGACTGTTATCTTATTTACCATTTGCATATATTAATTTTTGTGTTAAGATGGATGTTCATGGTCATTGTAACTTCGCTTGCCTCTTGAGTTAACATTGATGTAGATTCCAAAATCCTGTGATTTTGCGATATCATTCAAATAGATATTAGGCTAAAATTAGGACCTTATATGTCCTTTTTTCCCGCTAATACCCATCTACTGACAAACAATGGAATTCCCACAA
>NC_090769.1:2300207-2305207 GCF_036898095.1 Palaemon carinicauda | reverse complement strand
TAAGGACCTTCCTCTGTGCTCGGATGCCAACCCGTGGAGATATGCCGAGCACATGCCGATGACGATTGGGAAGATCGTCATGTCGGAGAAACTGGGTTCAGTTCCCCTTGAGGAGGTGGAATTCTGGCCCAGTAGAGGGGCCTACCCGGACTGCTATGTCCGTTTGAAGAAGGAGCCGGTTTCGAAGGAGGAGACGGAACCTAAGGAAGTGATTATCCTAGATCACTCCAAGGCTCAAGCCACCTTGACAGCTGCTTTAAAGGAGAGGGGGTTCTCAAACTCGAAGGTTGCCGCCTTGAGCAAGAAACACCCCTCCTTTATATCCTCCCCAGCTAGGCCTTCCCCTTTATGCAAAAGGGGTTTGCGGCCGTCATCAAGGCAGTTGAAGCTGGCAAGCCGTGCCCGTCCTTGGAGGAATGTAAACCTCTATCGCTGGCATTGCCAATGGATAACAAGGACTGGAAGGAGGTGCACCTTACTTTCTCGGTTGGGAAGTTAGACGCCGACATTGCAGGTCAGCAGTTCGGCGAAAACCTTCCCAAGTTGTCGGAATTCCTTCTTCGGAGGGAATTGGACACAAAGGAGCGCCTGGCAGCCTCGATGTCTCTCCAGACCAACATGGAGACGATGGCTAGCGACCCCAAGATGCCAGAGATGTTCATGGTTATGGCCAAAATCCATCTGGCCACAGTAACCAAGGACCTCTATTGCTTTGTGAAAGCAAGGAGAGCCTGTAGGGAGTTTGTGTTTGCCTCGGCCACAGTGAGGCACGAACCCAAGAGGCTAATTTCATCTAACATCTGGGGTAAGGATCTCTTTCCCAAGGACGTGGGTCAAAGAGATCGTGGACAAGGCCGCCACTGAGAACCGCAATCTTCTCCTGAAGTGGGGCCTGTCCCTTAAGAGGAAGTCTTCTCCGGATGAGGGCCCTCAGCCGAAAGGAAAGGCGAAGAAGTCAAGGTTTTCCTCTCGTCCAGCCAAGTCCTTCAAACAGCAAAGACCACAGCAGCAACAGCCAGCTTTGCCTCCGGTTCCACAACTGGTAGCCCAGACCCCGACCACCTTCCAATGGGTTCCCCAAGCAATGTCATCAGCTTCCCCTGCATTCAATCCCGTGTTCGAGGGACAGTCGACCACGTTTCGTGCAAGACCCAGAGGAGCAGCTAGAGGGTCATCAAGACGCCCCTCTAGGGGGACGAGGATTCAGAGGTGGTCGCGGCCAGGGAGGCAAGACTGCAGGACAGTCAAAGTGAAGTGTCGCCGGTAGGTGGGAGACTTCAGTATTTCCGGGATCGCTGGACCTTCGATCCTGGGCCCACAGCCTTCTCAAAATGGACTGGGTTGGAGTTGGTACAGTACTCCGCCCCTGTGCCCTCAATTTTTCCAACACTCCACCCCCGTTTTGGAGGAGTACATCCAAGATCTGTTGGAGAAAAAGGTGATCAGGAGGGTGAAGTCCATCAAGTTCCAAGGGAGGCTGTTTTGTGTTCCCAAGAAAGACTCGGGGAAACTCAGAGTCATTCTGGACTTGTCACCACTCAACAAGTTCATAGTGAACCACAAGTTCAAAATGCTAACGTTACAACACATAAGGGCCTTACTGCCCAAGAGGGCATATACCGTCTCCATCGACTTGTCAGACGCATATTGGCACGTTCCAATAAGTCGTCGTCTCTCCCCCCTACCTAGGATTCAAGCTACAACAAAAACTTTACGCTTTCAGGGCGATGCCCTTCGGACTAAACATAGCCCCAAGGATCTTTACGAAGCTTGCGAGCGCAGCTCTCAAACAGTTACGCCTAAAAAGGGTTCCAGGTAGTAGCCTACCTGGACGATTGGTTGGTGTGGGCAGCATCCAGAGCAGAATGCTTGCAAGCTTCCCTACAAGTGATTCAGTTCCTGGAATATCTAGGCTTCATGATCAACAGAAAGAAGTCTCGTCTTTCTCCAGCTCAGAGGTTCCAGTGGTTGGGAATTCACTGGGATCTAGTGTCACACCGTCTTTCCATCCCGATGTCAAAGAGGAAGGAAATAGCAGGGTCTGTCAGGAGACTTCTAGGTTCCGAGAGGATATCAAGACGCGAACAAGAGAGGGTTTTGGGCTCTCTTCAGTTTGCATCAGTAACAGACCCTGTGCTAAGAGCACAGCTAAAGATGCAGCGGGAGTATGGAGAACCTTTGCATCGAAAGAGCGAAGGGATGTAAAGAGACCGGTCCCACTTCGGCTACGTTCTCTTCTCAGACCGTGGTCTCAAGCCAGTCGTCTAAGAGGTCTCTACTCTTCAGCCACCCCCCCCGTCAGTGACAATCCACACAGACGCCTCAAAGGTAGGGTGGGGGGGTCACTCCCATCGGAAAAAAGTGCAAGGAATCTGGTCCAAGCTATTTGGGACCTTTCACATAAACTTTCTAGAAGCTATGGCAGTACTTCTGACCCTGAAGAAAGTATCCCCACGTCACTCGATCCACGTAAGGTTGGTACTGGACAGCGAGGTGGTTGTGAAATGTCTGAATCGGCGGGGATCGAGATCCCCACCTCTCAACCAGGTGATGTTAGCCATATTCCGACTGGCGGAGAAGAAGAAGTGGCACCTGTCAGCAGTTCACCTTCAAGGAGTCCGGAATGTGACCGCGGACGCTCTATCCAGGATAACACCGATAGAGACAGAATGGTCCCTAGACGCAGGATCATTCTCTTTCATCTTGAGTCAAGTCCCAGAAC
Source organism: Palaemon carinicauda (assembly GCF_036898095.1). NCBI lineage: Eukaryota > Metazoa > Arthropoda > Malacostraca > Decapoda > Palaemonidae > Palaemon > Palaemon carinicauda. Next base: position 2,302,485 of record NC_090769.1, on the reverse strand, counting down.
TGCAGATAGACCTCTTCGCGACGAAGGACAACAAGAAGCTGCCGAAATATGTGTCCCCATATGTGGACCCCGCGCAGAAGCAATAGATGCGATGTCCCTCGATTGGAACAGATGGTCCAGGATCTACCTGTTTCCCCCTCACAATCTGATGTTGAGGGTCCTCAACAAACTGAGATCCTTCAAGGGAGTAGCAGCAATAGTGGCCCACAAGTGGCCGAACAGTGTATGGTTCCCTCTGGCTCTGGAACTACGACTGAAGTTCCTACCGCTCCGGACCCAGTTCTGTCCCAGCAAGTCCAGAAGTCGACTGTCTTCGCTTCATTACAGAAGACCCGAACCCTGCAGCTCATGATTTTCTCTCCCTAGCGGTGAAGAAACGGTTCGGAATCTCGAAAGATAGTATCGACTTCCTGGAAGAATACAAGTGTAAGTCTACTAGGAGGCAGTACGAATCTGCATGGAAGAAATGGGTAGCCTTTGTCAAAGATAAGAACCCGCACGAGATCTCTACGGAGTTCTGCCTATCCTTCTTCATTCACCTCCACGAACAGGGGCTGGCGGCGAACACAATTTCTACATGTAAGTCAGCTCTAACAAGACCCATTCTATATGCCTTCCAGGTAGACCTCGCTAACGAAATGTTTAATAAGATCCCAAAGGCCTGTGCTAGGCTTAGACCATCAGCTCCTCCAAAGCCTATTTCATGGTCATTAGACAAAGTCCTTCATTTTGCCTCATTACTAGATAATGAGGAATGTGCATTGAAGGACCTGACTCAAAAAGTGATCTTCCTTTTTGCCCTTGCTTCTGGGGCCAGAGTTAGTGAGATTGTGGCCCTCTCGAGAGAGGAGGGCCGAGTTCAGTTCCTGGATGGGGGAGAACTGAACCTGTTTCCGGACCCTACGTTTCTCGCTAAGAACGAGTTGCCCACCAACAGGTGGGGTCCCTGGAGAATCTGCCCTCTGAAAGAAGATGCATCTCTATGTCCCGTAGAATGCCTTAAGGTCTATCTTCGTAGAACTTCAGACTTCCATGGGGGCCAATTATTCAGAGGAGAAACTTCGGGCTCGAATTTATCTTTAAATCAACTTAGGGCGAAAATTACATATTTTATTCGCAGAGCGGATCCTGACAGTTCACCCGCAGGTCATGATCCGAGGAAAGTTGCTTCATCTTTAAACTTCTTTAATTTTATGGATTTTGAACACTTTCGTTCATACACTGGCTGGAAGTCTTCCAGGGTATTCTTTCGCCACTATGCTAAGCAAGTGGAGCAGCTAAAGAGGTCTGTGGTAGCAGTTGGTTGCGTCGTTAACCCTGCTGTTTAACTCTGCGAGGAACAGCGGAATCATTTGGGACTTGGATTCTTGGGTGAATAGTTAGTTATATATGCTGATATAACTGGTAGTGTAGGCTCTCAGAGCCCACAATGACTGTTCCAACGTGATGGTGATGGTAACATAAGTACAGACAGGGTGCCAAGCGTTTGCCAACGCTATTGTCAGCAAAGTAGTAACATGGACGTTAAGTTGGATACCGGGGTATGTGTAAGTGACACATATGTTTTCTTTCAGATAATCATTCATCCATGCACTACAGTACTTGTGAAAATTGTTGGTCATCCACCTAACATATGTACATATTTATGGTGACCATACCTATTTATTGTTTCTCAATAAACTTGTTCTCGGGAACCTTGCGTCTCCTTCACCTTTATTTTTGATTTCATATTGTTTTTTGAGCATTTAGCCTATGTATATTAATCGGGGATATCTATAATAGCCTATTCCTTAATGCAAAGCCTGGATTATACTGGCTTATACTTTCTTAGCAATAAGGACTCCACCCCTTTCTGAGGACGGTGGTAGTAGCAAGTTTAATCCTACGCAGATATAACCTTTTGTCTATTTTTTCTTCGACCAGGGTGCTGGTCGGGACTTTTTCTTTTGGATACGGTAGTCCCGTAAGACTTCGCTTCATATAGAGTGAGACCACTATATGGTACTGGCTAGCGAGTGATTCATACATAGGTATATGTACTCTTCGTTCGTTTCTAGAGTCTAGTAGGACTCCTCCCTGTAGGGGGCAGGAAGCACTCTCATGGCTTATGATTAGTGAAAAGATGTATAACGGTAACATCTTAGGTCTGTCAGTCAAGTTGACTAAGAAACACTCTTGAGGAGTACGGCACGTATTGAGAATCCACAGATACAGTAATGCTCTGGTATACTTCCATCAGGACGACATGGCTTGAGCCCAAAAAAACGGATTTTGAGCG
>NC_090769.1:2296663-2299707 GCF_036898095.1 Palaemon carinicauda | reverse complement strand
TATGCGACACTCCTTCCTACATCCCCATTTCTAGTCAGCGCTCCTCAGTCACTCCCACAGGTAAAATGCCTCTTCGCTCCAAGCCGGGTGGAGCCTTTTTTTTTTTTTGCCATTTCGAAAAGGCCTGGCTATGGTTACTCTGTTATATGTGACGGTAATAATAATTGTCCGTAGAAACAGTAGCTTTATCCGAAATTGTTGTCTATTATCAGATGTAAAATATACTAGTGTACGCGACCCGTCAAAAAGGACGTCTTTATATTTAGATTGGTTTAAATACACACATACCCCCTCTCACCAGGGTGTGACTACTCCTTCTCTCCCTTATCAGAAGGACGGGGAGAGATGTACGTGACCGGATATATATATTTGTGTGTGTATGTATATATATATATATATATACAGTATAATATATATATATATATATTATATATATGAGAGAGAGAGAGAGAGAGAGAGAGAGAGAGAGAATTGGTGCTTAAAGATTGCTTAAAAAGCAGGTGGGAGGAATTACTGTGTTTATCTCAGAATTATTTTTTTAGTTTACAATTGTAATGGTAACTATCCTCTGTATTTTGAAAACACGTCCTTATATTTTTTATGCCAATTATTCCTTGTTCTCCATTATATCATCATATTTATTATATTATTTCATGTTATCCATTATATCATCATATTTATTATATTATTTTCCCTTCCCATCCTTTCATCTTTTTTTTTTTCCTCCCCACCATGGCTGTTATAACGGTGCCATCAGATTACATTCTTGGCCGAGTCATCTTGCTTCCAATCTCCACTACGTTTACGTTAGTGCGTTTCTCTTGAAGTTCTCTTCTTCTTTGTCGTTTTTTAAGTGCCTCCGACCATGTCACATATTTTCACGATACATTGCGAGGGAAGTTAGAGAGACTCTCTCTCTCTCTCTCCTCTCTCTCTCTCTCATCTTTTGACGGATGGGGTTCAAAATAGGCGCTACGAAAGTTCATAATGATAATAACGATGATAATTATGATGATATTTCTCTCTCTCTCTCTCTCTCTCTCTCTCTCTCTCTCTTTGATGGATGGGGTTCAAAATAGGCGCTACGAAAGTTCATAATGATGATAGTAACGATGATTATAATGGTGATGTCACATATTTTCATGATACATTGCGAGGGAAGTTAGACTCTCTCTCTCTCTCTCTCTCTCTCTCTCTCTGCCCGTAGTTATGACATTGGTAATCAATAAAAATAAATAATATAAGAAAAAGAATATTTCCCTAAGAGTGATTAGTCAGCCCAAACGTTCATCTGGGCTCCACAAGGCACTAGAAGAGTTGGAAGACACAGGCCTAAATGGCTGAAGGCTATGAAGTACGAAGTAGGAGATGATGAATGGAGACGTATTGAATTAAAAAGCTCAAGATAGAGACGACTTTGCGTCAATAGGCGTGGAGATGATAATGATGATGATGTTACTTGAATCATATTTTGTTCATCCTAAAGAATTCCTTATTAGAATATACATTACGTATAAATACAGGAGAAATAAAGAATAATAATATAATTACCTAAAATAAAGAAGTAACGATGCCTACACTCGCCCATATACCTTCAATGATACGTTTCTCCACAATCGAAGTTGCAACGCATTGTTCGTAATTGATCAGCGCCAAGAGATACGAATCGACTTGATGCGTGTCGCAGCATCCAGGAATTTCTGCCTTGTGGAGTAAGACCAACTGTCACTCACTTAGTTGCCGCTGCTGCTGGGAAGTTCGACATTTTGACGTTCCCTTTCTTGCCACGACGATTTCTACTTTCTCTCATTTTGACTTCTTCCCGTGTATGCGTTGTATGTACTTACACATACAAGCGGGGTTATTATCTCTGTATGTCTGTACTGGTGCAGCTGTGTGTATCTTTTTCATGGCATGTAAGCTCCTATATATTAATAAAATGCTAAACTTACACTTACAAGCGTTGTTATTATCTCTGTATGCCTGTACTGTTGCAGTTGTGCGTGTCTATTTCATCGATTTTTGTAAGCCCATACAGTAAAAAGAAAAAAAAGAAATAAATCGCTAAACTTAAACTTATAATAGTAGTTAGCATCTCTGTATATTGTACTTATTCAGTTCTGTGTATCTTTCATCAACTTTTGTTAGCATTCATTCATTAAAAAAAAATTGCTTCCGATTGACTTACACATGCAAGCGTGATTTCTGTCTCTGTGTGTCTCCACTGTTGCAGTTCAGTGTATCTTTTCATGAACTTTCGCTAACTTACATATATTAAATATTATTTTTTCCTAACAGGAATTGTTTCCTCAGTGAAACAAGAGTGAAGTTTTATCAACCCGATCTTTTTAAGAGGTGGAAAATAGGAATTTTCTGACTTGAAGGAAGAAAATTTATCTTTTCTCATTCACGTCATATTTTTACAGAAAAAATCTCTAGTCTATTATTCCTACATTTCTCCTTAAACTAATGTTATATATTTAATTTGGGGATCCCTACGCTATTACCTCTTTTTTTAAACACTTCTGCCAACGCCAGCAGTATTAGAAGTCTGCCTATTTTTCCTATTCTCCCAACATGATCGCACAACGTAACACGCTTTTTTTTTTCTTTTTTTTTTTATCTAACAATATTAATCACAGAACCAATATTGCTATATAAACTTACTAACAGGGTTGGTCACGCTTATTTGATCCCATGCACACTCTACCACCCACCTCTATCAGGCTTATACGGTCACTCTTCCTGGATATCCCTTGCCTTTCAACACTGCGTCTATACTTTTGACTTTGCCACTTATATGTCTCCTCGTTCTTCATCAAAATTACTATAATCCTATTCCACCAGTCTATCTTTTTTTTTTTTATTCTCTCCATGTGACCAGACCACTTCAAACGTCCATCCATACCTCCCATTCAAAACACTTTACATAATAGGCTTATATTTTGACCCACTCACATTCAACATTCACTAACTTTATTTAATACCCTTTTAACGTTTGTCCTTTATATACATGCACCCAGAACTAATTTTATAAGCCAATA
>NC_090769.1:2279163-2289163 GCF_036898095.1 Palaemon carinicauda | reverse complement strand
AGCCCAAGGGCTCCAACCGGGAAATATAGCCTAGTGAGGAGAGGAAATATATATATATATATATATATATATATATTTCCTTGCCTCACTGGGCTATTTTTCCCGGTTGGAGCCCTTGGGCTTCTAGCATCTTGCTTTCACAACTAGGGTTGTAACTTGGCTAGTAATAATAATAATAATAATAATAATAATAATAATAATAATAATAATAATAATTGATAAAATATATCAAAATCTCTAATTATAAAGTCTTTACACTTTAAATATATATATATATATATATATATATATAATGATAATCTGCTGGATACGGTGTTTTACAACGGCGATAATCTATACTGTACACTGCATATCTTAATGGTAATCATCTGCCGTATACCACGATTCATTTGAGCGGCCTTGCCACCAAGGCTGATCAGCTTAACGGGAAACGTGTCATCACCGCTAATCATAGGCGAGACCTCCACTCGTAGTAGCTAGACTATAGCGTCGCCAGTCCCCACGACGCCACTAAGGCAAGTCTTCTGTGGTGTGGGATATGTGGAGGGTATGCGTTCATTTTATTGGTTCTTGCTGGTGCTGATGCTGATTATGATTATTATTAATATTATTATTATTATTTTTTTTTTTATAATTATTTTTGGTGCTACTATAGCGTGAGGTCTACCACACTATAGCGTGAGGTCTACCTCCCGTTAGCACTATAGCGTGAGGTCTACCTTTGAATTATTCGTCCCTCATAGATAAGACACATTTCATACATTTGTTTAAGCAATAAACACTCAATTTAAACATATTTTTAGAAATGTCTTAAAATGATAATTGGAATTTTAGTTACATTGAAAAAAAAATTAATAAAGGTAAAAATAAACATGTTATATATTTCCATATTTATTCTAGCGATACAAAACAATAAACACTTAATTGAAACATATCTTAGAAATGACTTAAATAGATAATTGGATTTCTAATTACATTAAAAAAAGGAATAAATGTAAAAATAAACATGTTATCATATATTTCCATACATTTATCCTAGCGGTACACACTTCGTACATCTTCTAAGAAAGACACAAATAGATCTCACCTTCCAGCAAAAATAATCAAGATGAGACTGGAACAAACTGACGACCAACACCTCGCATTAATCTCTTCAGAATCATCGTTTTAGCGTCCAACCACGATCGCTCAATTGCCTGTGTGTGTGCTCCTGTCGCTAGATCCACATAATATTGCTGGTGGTTCACTGTAGAATGCTGGTACCCCCAAGGCCAATAGGGTACCCCATGGCATTTAGGTTGCGGAAGGTCCAAGCTTGTCATGTGGGTAGACCTCACCCTCCGCCTGGGTAGCGACATATGGCGGTAGACCTCACGCTATAGTAGCACCTTATTTTTTTATAAATATTATTATTATAATATTGTCATTGTTATCATTATTATTATCATTATCATTATTATTGTTAATATTATTATTGTTATTGTTCTTATTTATTATTATTATTATTATTACTATTATTTTTTAATAATTATTTTTTTCTATAAATATTATTATTATAATATTGTCATTGTTATCATTATTATTACTATTATTATTGTTAATATTATTTTTATTGTTATTATTTATTATTATTATTATTATTATTATTATTATTATTATTATTATTTTTATACCTAGCTAAGTTACAACCCTAGTGGGAAAAATAATTGCTAGAAGCACAAGAGCTCTAACAGTAGAAAATAGCTGTGAGGAAAGGAAACAATGAAATAAACAAACTACAGAAGTAATGAGTAATTAAAATAACTTATTTTAAGAACAGTAATAACATTTAAAATAGATCTATCATATATGAACTATAAAAACTTCAAAAATACAAGAGGAAGAGAAATAGAATAGATTAAACTAATCATTATGATAGGCGAGAATAGAACATTAAGGAAATGTACCTTTGGGAACTGGACTGCTATTATAACTTTTAGTTGAATATGTTCTGCCGAATACCTTTTCGTTTTGTGATTTTTTATGTATCCATTCTGTATTATTCATGCACGCAGTTGCATGTGCGTCTGCTGAGTCGCTCACCCTCGTATTTATGCGTGTTAATACATCTTCTATACTCGATTACATATGTAAAATCATGTACATGATCGGAATTTTAGGTAAGATCATGCATATAATGATATCATGAAGATATGTTTATGTTTACAAGGTTTTTAAATAGAATTGTTTGGTTACAATGAAAATAGTCAGTAGTTAGAATATTTAGCATAATATACATACACACACACACACACACACACACACATATATATATATATATATACATATATATATATATATATATATATTTATATATATATATATATATATGTGTGTGTGTGTATGTATATATATATATATATATATACAGTATACTCTGTATATATTAGAATAAAATTTTCATAAAGTATTAGATGGAATCTAAAAATGAGAGGTTAAGGGGAAATTAGCCTGAGGGGAAAAACTGTAAATACTTGAATATAAAAATGCCTGAAGTTAATGTTGAAATATTTGTAATAATTTGATAGTGATCAAATGATGAGGATTATCAATATAAGTACAGGTGATGATAACGAAGATATTAATTAATATGATTATAAAACAGTGAGATTAATTATAAAGACAAAAGTGAGGAGTGTAATTTATAATAGGGCCTTAAATAAACTCAGTTCGTGCAGCTCGGTACTGCACCGAGCACAACCACGAGAGAGAGAGAGAGAGAGAGAGAGAGAGAGAGTGTGTGTTACAAGGAATCTTGGTGTCTCAAAGACTTATAGTCCATCTGTGGAGGCTATTTGCTCTTTGGTAGAGCGATTTAGTTCAAGCGTTTAGAGAGTTCTTATGATCTTTTCAACTTATTCCTGAACTCGTTTACCGTGTTACTGTTTGCTACATCAGCTGGAAGCCTATTCTGAGAGAGAGAGAGAGAGAGGAGAGAGAGAGAGAGAGAGAGTTACAAGGAATTGCAAGGATTTAGTTTAAGCATTTAGAGAGTTTTTATGATCTTATCTAACTTATTCTTGACCTCGATTACCGTGTTACTGTTCACTACATCAGCTGGAAGTCTATTCCGAGAGAGAGAGAGAGAGAGAGAGAGAGAGAGAAGAGAGGAGAGAGAGTTATAAGGAATTGCAAGGATTTAGTTTAAGCATTTAGAGAGTTTTTTATGATCTTATCTAACCTATTCTTGAACTCGTTTACCGTGTTACTGTTTACTACATCAGCTGGAAGGCCTATTCTGAGAGAGAGAGAGAGAGAGAGAGAGAGAGAGAGAGAGAGAGAGTTACAAGGAATTGCAAGGATTTAGTTTAAGCATTTAGAGAGTTTTTATGATCTTATCTAACTTATTCTTGACCTCGTTTACCGTGTTACTGTTCACTACATCAGCTGGAAGTCTATTCCACGAGAGAGAGAGAGAGAGAGAGGAGAGAGAGAGAGAGAGAGTTACAAGGAATTGCAAGGATTTAGTTTAAGCATTTAGAGAGTTTATATGATCTTATCTAACTTATTCTTGACCTCGTTTACCGTGTTACTGTTCACTACATCAGCTGAAGTCTATTCCACGAGAGAGAGAGAGAGAGAGAGAGAGAGAGAGAGAGTTATAAGGAATTGCAAGGATTTAGTTTAAGCATTTAGAGAGGTTTTTATGATCTTATCTAACCTATTCTTGAACTCGTTTACCGTGTTTACTGTTCACTACATCAGCTGGAAGTCTATTCCACGAGAGAGAGAGAGAGAGAGAGAGAGAGAGAGAGAGAGAGAGAGTTACAAGGAATTGCAAGGATTTAGTTTAAGCATTTAGAGAGTTTTTATGATCTTATCTAACTTATTCTTGACCTCGTTTACCGTTTTACTGTTCACTACATCAGCTGGAAGTCTATTCCACGAGAGAGAGAGAGAGAGAGAGAGAGAGAGAGTTATAAGGAATTGCAAGGATTTAGTTTAAGCATTTAGAGAGTTTTTATGATCTTATCTAACCTATTCTTGAACTCGTGTACCGTGTTACTGTTTACTACATCAGCTGGAAAGCCTATTCTGAGAGAGAGGAGAGAGAGAGAGAGAGAGAGAGAGAGAGAGAGTTGCAAGGAATTGCAAGGATTTAGTTTAAGCATTTAGAGAGTTTTTATTGATCTTATCTAACTTATTCTTGACCTCGTTTACCGTGTTACTGTTCACTACATCAGCTGGAAGTCTATTCCACGTGAGAGAGAGAGAGAGAGAGAGAGAGAGATGAGAGAGAGAGAGTTACAAGGAATTGCAAGGATTTAGTTTAAGCATTTAGAGAGTTTATATGATCTTATCTAACTTATTCTTGACCTCGTTTACCGTGTTACTGTTCACTATTCACTACATCAGCTGGAAGTCTATTCCACGAGAGAGAGAGAGAGAGAGAGAGAGAGAGAGAGAGAGAGAGATAGTAGAGAGAGAGAGAGAGAGAGTTATAAGGAATTGCAAGGATTTAGTTTAAGCATTTAGAGAGTTTATATGATCTTATCTAACTTATTCTTGACCTCGTTTACCGTGTTACTGTTCACTACATCGGCTGGAAGTCTATTCCACGAGAGAGAGAGAGAGAGAGAGAGAGAGAGAGAGAGAGAGATAGAGAGAGAGGGAGAGAGAGAGTTATAAGGAATTGCAAGGATTTAGTTTAAGCATTTAGAGAGTTTTTATGATCTTATCTAACCTATTCTTGAACTCGTTTACCGTGTTACTGTTCACTACATCAGCTGGAAGTCTATTCCACGAGAGAGAGAGAGAGAGAGAGAGAGAGAGAGAGAGAGAGAGAGAGTTACAAGGAATTGCAAGGATTTAGTTTAAGCATTTAGAGAGTTTTTATGATCTTATCTAACCTATTCTTGAACTCGTTTACCGTGTTACTGTTTACTACATCAGCTGGAAGCCTATTCTGAGAGAGAGAGAGAGAGAGAGAGAGAGAGGAGAGAGAGAGAGGAGAGTTGCAAGGAATTGCAAGGATTTAGTTTAAGCATTTAGAGAGTTTTTATGATCTTATCTAACCTATTCTTGAACTCGTTTACCGTGTTACTGTTCACTACATCAGCTGGAAGTCTATTCCACGAGAGAGAGAGAGAGAGAGAGAGAGAGAGAGAGAGAGGGAGAGTTACAAGGAATTGCAAGGATTTAGTTTAAGCATTTAGAGAGTTTTTATGATCTTATCTAACCTATTCTTGAACTCGTTTACCGTGTTACTGTTCACTACATCAGCTGGAAGTCTATTCCACGAGAGAGAGAGAGAGAGAGAGAGAGAGAGAGAGAGAGAGAGTTATAAGGAATTGCAAGGATTTAGTTTAAGTATTTAGAGAGTTTTTATGATCTTATCTAACCTATTCTTGAACTCGTTTACCGTGTTACTGTTTACTACATCAGCTGGAAGTCTATCCCGAGAGAGAGAGAGACTTAGTTTAAGCATTTAGAGGGTTTTTATGATTTTATCTTACTTATTCTTGAACTCTTTTACCGTGTTACTGTTTGCTACATCAGCTGACAGTCTATTCCAAGAGAGAGAGAGAGAGAGAGAGAGAGAGAGAGAGAGAGAGAGAGAGAACGTGCATTGTAATCTCCTTGGGAAAGAGAAGGAAGGAGGGAGTAACAGGAAGCAGCGGCCGCAAGAGGAAGAAAGGAATGGGAGGGGAGATGTAAACAGAAGGGGATAGGTGTTGCGAGATGGATGAAGGAGTGGGTACAGTAGGTAACAATAAAGAGAGGGGGCAATAGAGAAAAAAGGCGAGGGGGGGGGGGCGTTGTTGGGGGTTGTTGGGGGGGTATCAGGGTAGGTTTACGTCGTGAGAAGGTAGGGAAAAGAATTAGTGGGTTAGGATGACAGGTGTCAGGATACTGTACTCAGTACAGTGTACTGGGTTTGACATCGGCTGTGAACTTGGTAAACAATGGAACCTTGTGTAAGGGCGCAAGGGTAATTGAGATACAATCGAATCATTACTTTATTATTATTATTATTATTATTATTATTATTATTATTATTATTATTAGGCTGTGAACTTGGTAAACAATGGACCTTTTTGTTAGGGTGCAAGTGTAATTGAGATACGATCAATCTACTTTATTATTATTATTATTATTATTATTATTATTATTATTATTATTATTATTAAGTGCTAAGCTACAACCCTCGTTGGAAAAGCAGGATGCTATAAGCCCAAGGGCTCCAACAGGGAAAATAGCCCAGTGAGGAAAGGAAATAAGAAAAAATCGAATATGTCGAGAACAGTAACATTAAAATAAACATCTCATATATAAACTATAAAAACTTAACAAAACAAGAGGAAGAGAAATAAGATAGAATAGTGTGCCCGAGTGTGCCCTCAAGCAAGAGAACTCTAACCCAAGACAGTGGAAGACCATTGTATAGAGGCTATGGCACTACCTAAGACTAGAGAACAATGGTTTGATTTTGGAGTGTCCTTCTCCTAGAAGAGTCTCTTCTACGAGACTTCGTCTCTCATGGTTGGACTTCGAGAAACAAAGTTATTTAAATATATTTTCAGATATAATCGTATTAGGAAGGCTAACTTCGGTAACTGATCAGCACTGTTAAAGAAAATAACCAAATTAACACTTTTATGTTGTATATATGAACTATTTAGCAATGTGTTTGACAGTGAGCAAAGTAAAGAGAAACTCGATCTTATTCATTCTTGTTTTCCTGAGGCTGTACTAAACTAGTTTAGCTTTCCAGGCCCGTGAAATTAAAACACTACTGATTAACCTTGATACATATGGAGGTGTAGACCCAAATGGTATTTTTCGTTTTTTTATAAACAGCTGATTTCTTAGCTGCAAGTTTTGTGTAATATTTTTGCAAGTTAGCAAGAAGAGGTTCTTTTTGCATTCGTTCTAGAATAGTTGATGTTACTCCATTAGGTAAATGTGTTTGTGGTTGTTCTTGTCTTGCTGATTACTGCTCAATTTCCATAACTCCATAATGATCTATTACCTAGTTTACAGTTTACTTTCCGCAAGGTCCTCTGAGCATGTGATGCCCTTCTTACAATTTCAAATGCATTACAGGAATCCCTTGAATGTGGTCAGGAAGTTCGTATGATTGTCCTTAATTTTAGTGCTGCCTTTGACCGTGATAATCGTGAGGCCCTTGTTTTTGAACTTACTGTTTGGAGTAGGTGTGCCTTTTCTTGACACCATTATGGAATTTTTAAGTAATAGTTAGTCAAAAATGGTTGATGGGCACCACAGTGAGTATTAGACAGTAACATCTGGTATTCCTTAGAGTACTTCTTGGCTCATTACTTTTCATAATATATACGCATGATGTGTGGTTTGACCTAGACAACAAGCCTGTTGCATATGCAGATGATGCTACTCCCTTTGAATCAATTCCATCTCTTGAATGTAGACATGTGGTTGGTGAATCCCTTAATAGATATTTATCTAGAATTAGTACATGGTGCAATTTATGGGGCGTGAAGTTGAATCGTAACAAAACTCAAAGTATTATTGTAAGTAGGTCGAAGACAGTGGCTCCTCAACATACGATCTTTACGTTGATAATGTTTTTTAATTGTATGCAAACCCTTTAAGATTCTAAATGTGATTCTTGGTTGTAAATATATTTTTCAGAAGCCCATTCAGTCTGTTTCTTCTTCAATTTCACAAAATAAATTGGCTTATTGTGAAAGTTCTTTCAGAATTTTGGTGATCAATCTATCCTGAAGAAGTGTTTCAATTCTTTCATTCTACCTTGTTTCGAATTATCCTTCTGACTCTTGATTTGTTGGATAAAGAATTGTGGTCTCTCAAATTCCTTATTTTTAATGTTGATATTAATCTCTGGCACCGTTGTTCATTTTATTCTTTACGCATGTTGCATAATAGTTTTCATGATTCTAAGCATTCTTTGCATTTAGATCTTCAGACTGTACCTGGTACAGTTATATATATATATATATATATATATATATAGATATATATATATATATATATATATATGTATATATATGTGTATATATATACATATATGTATATATATGTGTATATATATACATATATATATATATATTATATATATACATATACATATATATTATATTATTACAAGCTAAGCTACAACCCTAGTTCGAAAAGCAAGATGCTATAAGCCCAAGAGCTCCAACAGGGGAAAATATATGATTGTGTGAAAAATCTTGAATGAAGTTATATGTGTTTTTTTAGTCTTGCATTTTGAAGGGAATTCATTAGAAATTAAAACTTAATCAACATGTTAACAAATAGAGTAAAAACTAATACATCTGAACTATGTTATCATTCTTGACCTAGCAATTCAAAATACAAACTATTTCCATACGTACCATTCACCAAACGTCAATTTTTTTTTTTTATCTAAAATCTGATAGATTAATATAGAAATATTAGGTCGACTCAAGCCATCTAATAATGCATTATAATATACTATTAGGTCAATACGTCTAGTAGACTAATGTCAAGTGATCTTCACTCAAGCAATTTATTAAGGTAACAAGGTAGACCTTTAGGCCTATAGGTCTTGTAGGTCAATACTAAGTGGCCTTGATTCCATCAATCTAGTAAGGCAACATGAAAGGTCGATAGGTCTAGTGATTCATCGCCATAAAACCTTGGCTCTAATTCTCGAGTTGAGCCAGTGTCACTGAGTTAGTGCCAAAGAATCCTAGTTCACTTTTCATGTATCCAGAGATATTGGGCAAGTAGTAAAGATTGTTGGTTCAAATTATTATTATTATTATTATTATTATTATTATTATTATTATTATTTTTATTATTTCAATTTTTTATTATTATTATTTTATTTTTTATTATTATTATTATTATTATTATTATTATTATTTTATTTTTATTTGTTATTATTATTATTATTATTATTATTATTATTATTATTACTAGCTAAGTTACAACCCTAACTGGAAATACCAGATGCTATAAGCCCAAGGGCTCCGAAAGGGAATAATAGCCCAGTGAGGAAAGGAAATAAGGAAATAAACAGCCAGATGGACCAATACCGTGCAAATGGTTTAAAAAAATCCTAGGTTGATTAACAAAACTTTACTGTAAAGTGCTATTGCATAAGCCTACGCTAGAGATGAGAAAACCTATGTCCAATGGTTTCATTCGTTTTAATTCATTAATATTTTTTTTACGTGTTTTCATGATTTATATCAATATCTGAAGCATGTGTAATATTAATAGTTTCAGTGTTATAGAGTTTGGGCTTAAGAAAGTTGGAGACTTACCTACTGTGACATCGCATACAAAGAATTAGAAAAATTCTCTACAATTCCCAAAAATTATGAATTCTGAAGTACAAGTTCTCTCCAACAGGCTCCACAAGGCACTAGAAAAGTTGAAAAACCCAGGCCTACATGGTTGAGAACTATGAAGCGTGAAGTAGAAGATGGTGAATGGAGGAGTATTGAAATAAAAGCTCATGGTAGAGACGAATGGCGAATTCTAACCGAGGCCCTTTGTGTCAATAGGCGTAGGAGATGATGAAATTCTCTGATTTCGGCTGTCTGTTGAGGAATCATCAATTATGGGAAACAGCCCTGATGCTGTTGAATGAATGTAGTTATTTAGCCTCTCCCTGAATAAAAGAAAACGAAATTGACTAATAAATGACGTTGATAGACTTTCGAATTAACAAAGCAAATGATTATGGAAAAAAAAAATATTTCCAATTACCGGGTAAATGAAGCTGTCAGACATCCAGGCTGTTCAGTTCATTAATCGAGATGAAATCTATGTGATTTTGAAAGAAAAGTTCGTACATCAATCTTACATTTTCGGGTAACAGTTTTTCTTGCAAGTGATGCATAATCTACAGCGTTACAGAGACGAAGAGTAGGCCTACTTACGTGACCATTATTTAACAGCCTATTGGAAGCGTTCATGCCTTACGGTCTGCCGGACCGGGGTTCGAGTCCCGCTCACATTA
>NC_090769.1:2269163-2274163 GCF_036898095.1 Palaemon carinicauda | reverse complement strand
TTGCAATGAAGAAACAATATACAAACTAAATATGGATATTTACTTTAATAAGACAAAGGAGCTGCTTTTGAAGAATTGTTTTAGTCACACAACATCAATAACAATAATAGGCCTAGGCCTAAATGAATCAAGAATGAAAACAATAATATGCATAAGTGAATCAATAACAATAATACAAACAATGATACGATAACATTAAAGCAACCTTGATTCACAGAATTGAAAATACGTCACTTCCCATCTAGTTCTAAAAATAGTTGTCAAATGTAGCGTTTTATTACTCCAAAAATCTCCTAAAAATTTTAATTTTCCAGATATTAACATCCCCTTAAGATCTTTGAGAATTATATTAACACTCTATTTAAGGTAGTTCTCATTTATTAAGTTTTAAACTCTATTGTCTAATCCGTTCTTAACATAAGGACGTATATAGAAGTAACCTTATTTTCTGACAGATTAAAAAGAATTTTGTTTAAACTTTTGCTTTCGTCACTCAAAAAAAAATATGTATAAATTTTTACTTTCACTCAAAGAATTTAGAAAAATATGTTTAAACTTTTACTTTCGTCACTCAAAAAATTTAGTAAAATTATGTTTACACTTACTTTCGTCACTCAAAACATTTAGAAAAATTGTTTAAACTTTTACTTTCGTCACTCAAAAAAAGTTATGTATTAATCTCTACTTTCGCCACTCAAAACATTTATAAAAATTATGTTTAAACTTTTACTTTCGTCACTAAAAAAATAGTTATGTATAAATTTCTACTTTCACCACTCAAAAAATCTATATAAATTATGTTTAAACTTTTACTTTCGTCACTCAAAAATTTTTGTAAAATTATGTTAGAACTTTTACTTTCTTCACTCAAAAATTTATAAAAATTATGTTTAAACTTACTTTTGTCACCCAAAAAATGTCTAAACTTACTTTCGTCACTCAAAAAATTTATAAAAATTATGTTTAAACTTTAACTTTCGTCAGTCAGAAAATGTAGTAAAATTATGTTTAAACTTTAACTTTCGTCACTCAGAAAATTTAGTAAAATTATGTTTAAACTTTTACTTTCGTCACTCGAAAAATTTAGAAAATATTTTAAAACTTTTACTTTCGTCACTCAGAAAATTTAGTAAAATTATGTTTAAACTTATACTTTCTTCACTCAAAAATGTAGAAAAATTATGTTTAAACTTTTACTTTCGTCACTCAAAAATTTGAAAAATTATGTTCATACTTTTACTTTCGCCACTCAAAAAATAATAATAAAAATGTATTTAAACTTTAAATTTCGTCACTAAAAATTCCTGAAGCAAATTGTTTAAAGATCATTTTATTCGCTAAGCTACGAGAAGGCAGGAAAGAACAACACATGGAGTAAATAGGAAAGACTTTTAAAAAGAGATATGACTTTTAATACAGATAAGGCTTTGAGCCATATTATCGTCGATTGCGTTATCTATGAGCTTCCATCTTATCAGTCCCTTTACACAGAAGTGTTTTCAGGCAGCGTCAAGTCAAGGCGTGTTATCGCCAAGAGCATTTTGGGTATTTAAAAGCTTTTTAATAACATACGTTGTTTAGCATTCATTCGCAGACAGAGAATGTAAACTGGTGAATTCTACATCGCAATTAGATAGTCGTTAGTCCATAGAAAGGTTCATAAATAAGTATTGAAAGTTATTTAAACGTTATATATATATATATATATATATTATATTATATATATATATATATATATATATATTATATATATATATATATATATATCATCAGTATCATCATCATCATCTGTTACTTACTACTTCACTGCAGAACAAAGGCCTCAGACATGTCCTTCCACTTGCGTCTCTTTATGGTCTTTGTGTGTGTGTGTATATATATATTATATATATATATGTATGTATATATATATATATATATATATATAATATGATTTGGAGGGGTATGCTTTACAGTATTTCGATCATTGAGAAAGAGAGAGAGAGAGAGAGAGAGAGAGAGAGAGAGAGAGAGATGGAAATTGTCTTTGACCTTACATAACCCCAGAAGATTTTGGAAATTTTCTCCTCGTCGAGTTGGGATTCCAATCATTCCACAACCTGGTCACAGGTGGAATATAACTTCTAGAATACTGTGTATTATTCAGCCTTATAGTGAAGAAGGCAAGACTGCTAGAATTGACTGCACATCCATAGTCAATTTCTTTTAGTGGGGCGCATTTGCACCAACTCACAGCGGTGCCCTTCTAGCTCGGAAAAGTTTCCTGATCACTGATTGGCTGGAAAAGATCATTCTAACCAATCACCGATCAGGAAACTTTTCCGAGCGAAAAGGGCACAGCAGCGAGTTGGTGCAAATGCGCCTCACTAAAAGAAATTGACTATAGTACTACGTACAGTATGGTACAGTCTTTGGAGATCTAAATGAACAGGATGGTCAGAATTTTATGAAAAAGTCTCATGCAGCTGAACAACAACAACATAAATAAGGAATTTGATAAACTAAGTTCTTCTTGAACAACAAATTAAGACGAGAATCAGCAGCTAAAGACCAAAGAGGAGAACGATACTCAAAAACATGGTAGAATGAACGAATTAAAACATTTCCTGCGGATAAATGATTAAAGAAGAAACGGACCAGATGTCTATCTAAAAAGTGAATTTGCTATTAAGAATCAAACGTATAATATTAAATGAGTTGTATATAACGGTGGTTAAAGAGTGTGTTGTGTGTGTGTGTATTTGTTTGTGTGCGTATATGTGTCATATATATTTCTAATACTGTACTTAAAATGTTTAGCCTTTTACACACGTGTGTGCACATACACATACAGTGTATATATATATACACACACACACACACACACATATATATATATATATATATATATATCTCTCTCTCTCTCTCTCTCTCTCTCTCTCTCTCTATATATATATATATATATATTCGATGATAAAATATCATAAAGCACTAATCATGTTACATTTATAGCTTTGGACGTTTAATTTACTACTAACTGTAATTACTTGTGAAGTTTAGTATTTACGTTCGTTTTTAATTAAAGTGTTGGTTCAGTTTGTATTTAAAACGTTTATTTGCGTATTATCAGAACATTCATATTTAATCAGGGATTTCACCATGTAGTTTACTCCGTTATTAAAAAGTAATAATGATGATGACAAAACTGTAATGATATTCTTGACGATTTTAAACAGTATTTTCCGTATTAGGAATAAACCATGTTTTAGTTTTGCGATTAATTGCCCAACTATTCTCAGAATGTAAAAATAACACTACACTATTAGAATACGTGATTTACATCATTCTTATATTTTTTCTGCACTTGGAAAAAAATACATTTGCAACGTATGTACTTTGATATTACACTCAAAATACAGGATTCAATTACTCTCATTGTCTTCTGTTTGATATTACACCCAGAATACAGGATTTACTTACTCGCATTATCTTCTGTAGGCCTACTGGGCCTGGCGCTGGCAAATCATCATTGTACGAGACACGAGCTTTCAAGAGAACTTGGTTTATACCTTGTTCTATATATAGAGACGAATAGAATTTTATATATATATATATATATATATATATATATAAATATATATATATATTATATATATATCAATTATAGTTATTGGCTTACCCAACTTTTGATATGCAAGTGACGTTGCGTAAATGTTTTTCTTCCATTTTTCCTCCTTTTAATAGACTTATTAATAGGCTGTAGGAAATGTATTTACTATAGCACAGTGCCCCACACGTCCATTCTCTCAATTATTCCTATATAAGACACAGCTGATCCAATCCAGATGGGGTCGAATAATCCTCAGATTAATCGGATTCGTTTGTCTTTTCTAGTCGCAGATTGAGTATTGAGTATTCACTGCTTTTAATGAAATATTTTATAAATTTTGAATAAAGAATTTGTAAAATTCAACTCTGTTTTTAAATGGGCTTGAGTATACCAGTGACTTATAACCAAAATAAGAAGTAAGGTAAAGTGAAAATTAATTATAATAATTAATTTATGTATAATATTAGTGTAAGCTACCCGTCGAAAATGACGACCAAATATATACTGTAGATATGTGCAATTCCACTTAGCATGGTATGACTACTTCCTCTCCCCCTATTGAGGGACGGGGAGACACTGAGTACCACTGAGTATGACCTAATATATATATATATATATATATACATATATATATATATATATCCTTTCTGAGTGGGTATACCTGAATGTGGTGAAAGGGTTTGTGTAGCGCCATGATCAGCAAAGCTTTACTAATCAGGGCCACCCATATTTGGTTGGTTTGCTTTGAGCGATCAGACAAAAGTCTCCCACCTTCACCAATCCGAAGTTTCCAGCTTAGTGATGAAAACTGATCAAACCCCAAACATGAGTAAAGGCATGTCTGAGGCCTTTATCCTGCAGTGGGCTAGAAACGGCTGCATTTGTTGATGTTTGTGTATATATATGTGTATATATATATATATATATATGTGTGTGTGTGTGTGTGTGTGTGTGTATGTGTGTGTGTGTGTATATATATATATATATATATATATAGACAAACACTTCAGCTTTATTATATAAGGGGAAATCGTACCGTGTGTCCCATATGCACGTGGAAACAGTGAAATAAAGCTGCTCTGTTCACCTGAATTTCGTAAATAGTCGAGGCCAAGATACGTTGAAAGGAGAAAAAGATTAACGTTAAATTATTCCTTTTTCATATTCAGCGATCGCGAAATATAGATGCCACCAAATTACGTTCATATATGCGACATTAATGCGTTCTTATTACATTCATTGTTCAGGTAAAGGGAAAATTAAAAGCAAAATTATAATGAAGCAGTGTGCTATTTTGCTAGTAATACTTAATTACTTACACATTCTGAATTTCCTGTTATTTGTGAGCTTTTGGTTTTAATTAAAAATGAATACTGATACGTTAGCGAATTATTATTACATGATGAAATTC
>NC_090769.1:2265504-2268663 GCF_036898095.1 Palaemon carinicauda | reverse complement strand
ATTATCATAATGAAGATTATAGAAAATAATGATAATGATGATATTAATCATCCCTATGATGATACTATCATTATCATTAATTCTATCTATACAATTCATACCATCTTGAAACAACATCCACGGAACAATCAATAATCAACATCGTAATCCTTCCAAACAGTGTCATGTAAACCACCGTATTCCTCGTTATCCTCTCCTTTCTGTTATCCCTTCTTTAATTCCATTTCGAATTAATTAACAAGAAAACCTCCTACGCCACTCGATCCCACCCGTGCATATTTCACGCCTCCTCCTTCATATATCTTCCAAGAATTCTCCTTTCTCCCATAATAAGCTCTTCTTCTTCTTCTTCTTCTTCTTCTTCTTCTTCTTCTTCTTCTTCTTCTTCTGCGAGCGTGGGATATTTCGCTGAATTACAATGCCTCGCATCAAGATCTTCTTGGCGTCCGGGGAGCTTTAGTATCCTTTTATCCTTCTTATTTCTTGTTCGTTTGTATGTAGGTTTTCGTCTTGCGTTTAGTTTCTTGCCTTTTATTTTGTGTCTTCCTGGGTCGTTTTTATGTCTATTTGGTTGAAGGGGGGTTGGGGTTGTTGGGGAGGGGGAAGTAGAGGGGAAACTGGAGGGGATGCAGTATATTAGTTTTTTACAAGTAAAGAAACCTGTCAATTTATTCCTTGTATATATATATATATATATATATATAATATATATATAATATATATATATATATATATATATATATATATATATATCCTGTCACGCTCACCGGCATTGCACGACTTTTACCTACTTGGCCTCCTCGGATAAGAGGAAAGGGAGTAGTTCATACCCTGTTGAGTGGCCGTCCCCCATAAGGTACCGAGGGTACCTTATGGGGGACGGCCACACAGTCCTCTGCGTGTGGGTGCTTATCTATCTAAAATAATTATTCAGCCGTCATTTTTACTAGCTTTCGTACACTAGCTTTTATATATAAATATATATATATATATATATATATATATATATATATATATATATATATATATATATATATATATTATATATATATACACGCACACACACATACATACATATATATATATATATATATATATATATATATATATATATAATATATATATATATATATATATATATATATATATATATATATATATCTCTGCACGTAATGGGCAAATAGACCAAGCTTGCCATAACAAAGAGAGACAAAATGAATGACGCATCCTTTGGTGATGACGAAATTGCCTTTTAAATGAACAAAAATCATTTTGCGATAGCAGTGCTTGTTTGGAATTTAATCTCTGAAACATTTATTTGATGAATATTAAATCAACTGTAAAGTACGCTGATGTAAAGTGTAACTGGCAATTGAATGAAAGTTTTAGCTATGGAATATTTTTAAAGGCATTTAAAGGCCGCTCATGAATGGCAGAGGCAAGGGACGGTGAAATTGCTCTATCTTAGCAGGACAATGTCCTAGAGACTGACTATACATACATATGATCAGCGCCCAAGCACGCTCTCCACCCAAGCTTGGACTAAGGAGGGCTAGCTAAGTAATGGCTGTTGATGATTAAGCAGATAGATCTCTAGGCTCCCCCAAACCTCCCATCAGGCTCGATAGTTTTTTGTAGTGTCTGTAAGCTCACTATTCTTGTGTGCTAAAGGGGGGGGGGGGGGGGGATTTCGAGGAGCCTATAAGGTCTATCTGCTCATACATGACATGCCATTGGCTGGCCCTCCCTGATCCTAGCTTGGGTGAAAAGTGAGCTTGGGCCTTGTTTATATATATATATATTATATATATATATATATATATATATATATAATAAATTATATATTTATATATATTTATATAAATATATATATATATATATATATATATATATATATATATATATATATATATATATATATATATATATATGTATATATATATATATAATATATATATATATTATATATGTATATATATATAAATATATATATATACAGTATATATATATATATAAATATATATATATATATATATATATATATATATATATATATATATAAATATATGGTCAGTCTCACAGGGCATTGTCTAGCTAGCTAGGGTAATGCCACTGTCCCTTATCTCTGCCTTCATGAGAGCATTTTAACCTTTAGGCCTTTAAACCTTCTTCATATCGAACTGGTGACATGTATGACAACATAAAGATAAATTTAGCATCTCTTTACCTGGATATTTAAGTTCTTTGGATGATTCTCATCGCGAGTTATTGTGATGAATATCATTGTTGATAAACTCGTGGGGCAGGCTTTAGTTAAAAAAAAGAAAAAAGAAAAAAAAAATCATGGACTCATTGTATGTGGGGAACATTTAAAACACATGATACTGGGTAGAAGCAACAACAGCCAGTAAACCTTTGTATTATGTTGATCTAGAATCGAGTAATACACCCTTACATGTTAGCACGCGCATACCCACCCATACGCATAAACTAATACTTGTTATTGTTATAAAGGAATGGTTTCACCCTATTCATTTTTGTTACATAAACAATAAAGGTGGACGGGAAAATTAAGTAAGGAATCGGAGAAGAGGGAGAGGGAGAAAACGGAGGGGTTAAGGGTAGTAATGAAGGGGGTTTTGAGGGAGGGGAAGCCGGGGAGGGGGATAGGGGAGGAGGATGTGGTTGTCAGGGGTGGAGTTGGAGGACCAGACTACGACTATCTTTGATGGCTTCGCTGTTTATCGACTGGTTGAGGATTACATACATACCCTTTGGGTCCTCTCTCTCTCTCTCTCTCTCTCTCTCTCTCTCTCTCTCTCTCATTTATGTGTTTGCTCATCTGTATTTGATCCCTCGTGGGCGTATCGTTATGCAGTTTTATCGCAAGGGTTGTCGCTGACTTATCTCTTCTTAATTTCCCTCATATTATTTATTAATGATACAGGAATAATGATAAAACACTAATAATACTGTATTAATAATGATAATTAATCGAATTATTTAAAACTATTACAAATGTTAGCTCTAGAATTATTAAAGTGTTTTTATCCATGATATAGAAATGGTGAATAACACTAATAATGATGATTATTCGAATTGTTTACAATTATCACAAATATTAGCTTTAGAATTATTAAAGTTTATTTTTTATATAGA
>NC_090769.1:2243004-2255504 GCF_036898095.1 Palaemon carinicauda | reverse complement strand
AAGTCTGAACAATATCACAAAAATTCAAACAGTCTGAAACATGCGATGGCAAGCTAAAACAGGGTTTTCTATTATCAGTACGCGAGAGAGTGAGAGATTAGAAAAGGCAATAGCATTACATTATATGAGCGTGTTTGAAACACGTCCGGTACAATAGTTGCACAGTAAAGCAGACTGTTCGTACTTTTTACAACGTGGGTGTATTATGTATGAGAGAATTTAAAATTTATTTATTGTAACGATACTAATTAGTTTCATGTATCATTCTGGTAATCATTTTGATTTATAGCAAGGGGAGAAGACTGGATTAATTTTTACTTATGCGTAAGTGTTTACTTTAGCTTATTAGGATTCAGTAATAATTGCATTTAAACAATTAATGTTTATACAATTTATGTAATCTACTGCATATGATATGAGATAGTCTTTTCTCTCTCTCTCTCTCTCTCTCTCTCTCTCTCTCTCTCTCTCTCTCTCTCTCTCTCTCTCTCTCTCTTTTTTTTTACACTACATTATTACAACAAATCATAATCATAATATAAGTATGCTTTTATTCGCAAACTTATAAATAACGTATCACTACATAATTATAAAAACCTGTCCAAGATATCCAGCAAAATTAACGAGATAAAATAAAAAAAGAAAAAAAATATATCCAGCCGAGATAAAATGATAAAAAGGAAAACAAAAGATAAGAGTAAAATGTACACGAGCAGAAACCATCACACTTGCAACTTCACCGATTATTGATATTTTAATTATATTTTAATATTTTTTTTATTTTGCTTTGTTTGCTCCGAAAGGTCAGATGATTAATGAGTTTATCGCTTTATGATATAATAGAGGTGTTCATGAATAAGTTTATCGAATAATAGCTGCATTCACTAGTACGTTTATTCTTCCTTTCGCTGAGCTGATGTGAAAACGTTTTCTAGTTAGCCCTTTCTGTTGTCGGCGTTCTTTTATCATTATGATATACAGCTTTAGCTTTGTTCGTGATGGAAAATCCTATTTATTGGAGTTACATTATCAATGCACGGTATTGCTTTGATTATTTTCATCACGTTTCATATATATATATATATATATATATATATATATATATATATATATATATATATATATATATATCATCATCATCATCATCATCATCACCATCTCCTCCTCCTACGCCTATTGACGCAAAGAGCTTCTGTTAGATTTCGCCAGTCGTTACTATCTTGAGCATTTAATTCAATACTTTTCCACTTATCATCTCCCACTTCACGTTCCATAGTTCTTAGCCACGTAGGCCTGGGTCTTCCAACTTTTCTAGTGCCTTTGGAGCCTAGTTTAACGTTTGGTGAACTAATCTCTCTTTTGTGTGTGTGTGCGCGTGCGTTTTTATGTATGTACATGCATTTGTGTATGTAATCTCACAATACATGCATCTGAACGTCAAATTATGACAATCGTGTTATGATTATGGGTTGTCATATTCGAAATAAGCAATACTTTGTAGACCAAAAAAAAAAAAAAAAAAAAAAAAAAAAAAACAATACATTTATGTTGTTTATAAAATGGTGTTATAGTTTAATTCATTTTTCTATTTGTTATTTTTCTTTACTTTAATTTTTTTTCTTACTAGTTCATTGAGCCTGAAGCATAGGGTTGCCGTTTGTCTAATGATGATAGTAATGATGATTAATAAAGAGTCCTGAGGTACACATCGGGCCCCTTACTCACTCTCGGCGTGATAAACCAATTATCTTTGAGCCTGTAGCATAGAGTTGCACCTTGTCTAATAATGATAAAAGTGATAAGCATTAAAGAGACCCGAGGGCTGCGCCTGCCCTGTTAGTATGTTGTAATCTAAACCATTAGGCCTTGAGCCTGTACCATAGCGGTACCATAGGGTTGCAGTCTGTGACCAATTTGTGGAATGATCTTCCTAATCGGGTAGTTGAATCGGTAGAACTTCAAAAGTTCAAACTTGCAGCAAATGTTTTTAGGTTGATCAGGCTGATGTAAGTCTTTTTATAGTGTATAGATAACATATATTTTGATTTTTTTTGTTTTTAGAATAATTTATTGTTAATTGTTTATCATCGCTTATTTATTTCCTTATTTCCATCCCTCACTGGGCTATTTTTCCCGATTGGAGCCCTTGGGCTTACAGCATTTTGCTTTTCCAACTAGGGTTGTAGCTTGGCTACAATAATAATAATAATAATAATAATGATGATGATAATAATATCAATAATATGGATTATCAAGAAAGCGATATGAGATCCGGTATATGGCCTCTTACACACGCTGGGCGTAATCTAAACATTCTACCTTATTATTATTATTGTTATTACTTGTTAAGCTACAACCCTTGTTAGAATAGCAGAATGCTATAAACCCAATAGCTCCAACAGGGAAAAATAGCCCAGCGAGGAAGGAAACATAGAATAGTGTTCCTGGGTGTACCCTCAAGCAAAAGAACTCTAACCCAAGACAGTGGAGGACCGTGGTAGAGGTTATGGCACTACCCACGACAAGAGAACAATGGTTTGATTTTGGAGTGTCCTCTTAGAATAGCTGCATAGGGTTGCAGTTAGTCTAATAATGATAACAATGATAATCTCTTACTTAATCTTGGCGTAATCTAAGCGTCAGGCCATGATTTTGGAGTGTCCTCTTAGAATAGCTGCATAGGGTTGCAGTTAGTCTAATAATGATAACAATGATAATCTCTTACTTAATCTTGGCGTAATCTAAGCGCCAGGCCATGATCCTGTAGCTTGGGGTTGCAGTGTGTATAATAGAAATGATTAATTTAAAGACCTGAGGTGCATACCAGGCCGCTTATCCTAACGTAATGTGAATCATTTGGTAGTTGGCCTTTATTTAGCATAGGGTTTCAATTGGGCTAGTAATAATAATATTAAGAAACGTTTTATTCTTCAGAGTACATCAATGATTAAAACAGGTTTAAAGGCCGCTCATGAATGGCTGAAGCAAGGGAAAGTGACATTGCCCTATCAAGCAGGACAAAGCCCTAGAGACTGGACACCATATACTGTACATATGATCAGCGCCTAAGCCCCCTTTCCACCCAAGCTAGGACCAAGGAGAGCCAGGCGATGCCTGCTGATGACTCAGCAGATAGACCTATAGGATCCCCAACCCCCCTCCTTACCTCATAAGGAGGGTGATGATGAAATGCCCAAAGTAATTAATGAGTTTGTGTGGGACTCGAACCCCAGTCTGGGGATCACCAGTCATAGACGTTACCACATCGGCCACCATAACCCTAATGAGTGATTGAAGACAAAAGAAAATTTATGTTAATACATATGTTGAAAAGTGTGAAACTTCCTTCATAAGGAGAAATAGCTCTGGTAAAACACAAGAAACTAACATGAATGATTTGAATTCTCGATGCAACATCTGTTTATCAACATCTGTGGGAGGGTAAACACACACCAAGCGGGATGCGGTGTAGTTCTTCTTGATTGTCACAATTAAGTGAGTCTTTTCCTTGAGGACGATATTTTAAGATGATTGCCAGAGAGAAGAGCATTAGGAAATCATTGGCATCATATTATTCGAACAGATTTTTGTTTAAAGAATGCTGGATTTTATACTTAGTGAGAATAGGATCATTATTATCTCTTGCTTTTTTAAACTCTATTTTTCTCTCAAAGAGAAATAGATTTAAACTCCATAACCCATTTGATTATATAAATAGATGCATCTTTTAGCAGGAATGACATTACTCCCAAGTCCCCCCCCCTTTCTCTCTCTCTCTCTCTCTCTCTCTCCTCTCTCTCTCCTCTCTCTCTCTCTCTCTCTCTCTAAAAGACAATGATTAAGCTTCGTAACCCATTTAACTGTGAAATAGAGAGGCATTCTTCATCAGAAATGACATTCTCTCTCTCTCTCTCTCTCTCTCTCTCTCTCTCTCTCTCTCTCTCTCTCTCTCTCTCTCTCAAAAAGAAAGATTCAAGCTTCATAACCCATTTAACTATAAAATAGAGAGGCATTCTTCAGCAGAAATGACATTCCCAAGTCTCTCTCTCTCTCTCTCTCTCTCTCTCTCTCTCAAAAAGAAAGATTCAAGCTTCATAACCCATTTAACTATAAAATAGAGAGGTATTCTTCATCAGAAATGACATTCTCTCTCTCTCTCTCTCTCTCTCTCTCTCTCTCTCTCTCTCTCCTCTCTCTCTCTCTCTCTCTCTCTCTCTCTCTCAAAAAGAAAGATTTAAGCTTCATAACTCATTTAACTATAAAATAGAGGCATTCTTCATCAGGAATGACATTCCCAAGTCTCTCTCTCCTCTCTCTCTCTCTCTCTCTCTCCTCTGAAGCCTCAGCAGCAAACGCCTATTTCCCGGAAGCTACCTCGGTAGAGATTGAGCGCTAATCGCCCTGCATTTCCGGCCGATTCCTGGCAGAGGGAACAACGCAGGTGTTGGTGAGGTGTAGGCGGTGGTGGTAGAGGCAGCATCGATGTTGTTCCTTTGGCTGTTGTTGTTAAGTGTGTTGTTGCATTGGCCACCGTTGCTTAGTTTGTTTGATGCTGGGTTTTGCCCTTTTTTTTTCTGTTATCTGATGTTCCTTTGCTCCCAGTTACGGAGGATGATACGAGTTCTTTAGTTGCTTTAGTCATCGGGTTTGGGTCTGTTGTTAGTTTTGCTGTTTTCGGGGTTGTTGTTGTTGTTGTTTTTTTTTTTTTTTTTTTTTTTTTTTTTATTTAGTGAGTTATTATCTGATGTTCCTTTGCTCCCAGTTACGGAGGATGATACGAGTTCTTTGGTTGCTTTAGTCATCGGTTTGGGTCTGTTGTTAGTTTTGCTGTTTTCGGGGTTGTTGTTGTTGTTGTTGTTGTTTTTTTTTTTTTTTTTTTTTTTTTTTTTTTTTTTTTTTTTTATTTAGTGAGTTATTATCTGATGTTCCTTTGCTCCCAGTTACGGAGGATGATACGAGTTCTTTGGTTGCTTTAGTCATCGGGTTTGGGTCTGTTGTTAGTTTTGCTGTTTTCGGGGTTGTTGTTGTTGTTTTTTTTTTTTTTTTTTTTTTTTTTTTTTTTTTTTTTTTTTATTTAGTGAGTTATTATCTGATGTTCCTTTGCTCCCAGTTACGGAGGATGATACGAGTTCTTTGGTTGCTTTAGTCATCGGGTTTGGGTCTGTTGTTAGTTTTGCTGTTTTCGGGGTTGTTGTTGTTGTTTTTTTTTTTTTTTTTTTTTTTTTTTTTTTTTTTTTTTTATTTAGTGAGTTATTATCTGATGTTCCTTTGCTCCCAGTTACGGAGGATGATACGAGTTCTTTGGTTGCTTTAGTCATCGGGTTTGGGTCTGTTGTTAGTTTTGCTGTTTTCGGGGTTGTTGTTGTTGTTGTTTTTTTTTTTTTTTTTTTTTTATTTAGTGAGTTATTATCTGATGTTCCTTTGCTCCCAGTTACGGAGGATGATACGAGTTCTTTGGTTGCTTTAGTCATCGGGTTTGGGTCTGTTGTTAGTTTTTGCTGTTTTCGGGGTGTTGTTGTTGTTGTTTTTTTTTTTTTTTTTTTTTTTTTTTTTTTTTTTTTTATTTAGTGAGTTATTATCTGATGTTCCTTTGCTCCCAGTTACGGAGGATGATACGAGTTCTTTGGTTGCTTTAGTCATCGGGTTTGGGTCTGTTGTTAGTTTTGCTGTTTTCGGGGTTGTTGTTGTTGTTTTTTTTTTTTTTTTTTTTTTTTTTTTTTTTTTTTTTTTTTTTTTTATTTAGTGAGTTATTATCTGATGTTCCTTTGCTCCCAGTTACGGAGGATGATACGAGTTCTTTGGTTGCTTTAGTCATCGGGTTTGGGTCTGTTGTTAGTTTTGCTGTTTTCGGGGTTGTTGTTGTTGTTGTTTTTTTTTTTTTTTTTTTTTTTATTTAGTGAGTTATTATCTGATGTTCCTTTGCTCCCAGTTACGGAGGATGATACGAGTTCTTTGGTTGCTTTAGTCATCGGGTTTGGGTCTGTTGTTAGTTTTGCTGTTTTCGGGGTTGTTGTTGTTGTTTTTTTTTTTTTTTTTTTTTTTTTTTTTTTTTTTTTTTTTTTTTTTTTTTTTTATTTATTTAGTGAGTTATTATCTGATGTTCCTTTGCTCCCAGTTACGGAGGATGATACGAGTTCTTTGGTTGCTTTAGTCATCGGGTTTGGGTCTGTTGTTAGTTTTGCTGTTTTCGGGGTTGTTGTTGTTGTTTTTTTTTTTTTTTTTTAGTGAGTTATTATCTGATGTTTCCTCGGCCCCAGTTACGGAGGAGGATGCGATTTCTTTGGTTGTCTTAGTCACCGGTTCTGGGTCTGTTGTTTTTGCCGTTTCCGGTTTCTTATCCTTAAGTCCGTTATTATCTGATGTTCCTTTGGTACTAGTTATGGAGATGATGCTAAAACAACAGCAAAAACAACAATAAACCCTAAACAGATGGCTAGGACAATTAAAGAAATCGCATCATCTTCAGTAACTGAGACCAAAGGAAAATCAATTATAGGGGGATTTAAGAGAAGAAAAAAAAAACGGAAAATAATAGCAAAAACAGCAATAGACACTACTATTGCTTTTTTTGGTGTTGTTTTCTGTTTTTTTTCTTTTCTTAAATCCCATATTATTTGATTTTCCTTTGGTCCCAGTTACCGAAGATGATGCTATTTCTTTGTGGTGTCCTAGTCACCTGTTTTTTTTTTTCTTTTTTTTTTTGTGTCCTAGTCACTTTTTTTATTTTTTTTCTACACTCGTTATTATCTGATGTTCCCTTGGTCCCAGTTACTGAAAATAATACTATTTCTTTGGTTGTTGTAGTCACCAGCTTAGGGTCTATTGCTTTTTTTTTTTTTTTTCTGAAGTTCATTATTATCTGATTTTCTATTGATTCCAGATTTGGAAGCTAATGTAATTTCATTGATTGTCTTAGTCACTGGTCTAGATGCTATTGTTGTTTTTGTTGTTTTTATTGCGTATATTACCCTCTCTGTATTGCACGCAAACTTAATATCCCAATTTCAAATTCATCCAAATTACAATGCTTAACGATAATCAAATACTACAGAGAATTTCTGGAATGTCAATGCCAGCATCCGTCTGGAATATCGAGTGATCTCGAATTCTATAGACCATCTGGAATGTCAGCAACTTCCTGAAACTGAGCTTGATCAGTAGAGACTGTAACTAACAGACCTTCGTGTATTGAAACATTTAAAATCCACAATAAATGATATTACTTAAATGGATTCGTCTTGGACGGAATAATTGCTGAATAAATGATAAATAAGACCATTTAGTTGAAACGTTTATTTACATGTTGCTAAATATTGCTATTGCATAATTTTAATTAATGATTACTTGGATAGTCGAAATATTTAATGTTTCCACCTAAGCCGATGTATATATATATATATATATATAGTATATATATATATATATATATATATATATATATATATAAATAATAAGGTTCCACAATGATGTAATATGCGTATGAAAACTAGTAGTATGTTTGTAAATATTACAAATTGTTTTGTAACTGATTTTATTTTAATCTGTTTTTAACTATATGGCTATATATTTGAATTGTTTATGTATTTCCGATTTTCCTTATATCAGTACCTAACTTGTAATTTTAATAAACTTTTTAGTGACCAAGTCCACAGATGATGGACGAAAGCTCTAAACGTTTTTTTGTAATATTTACAAATATAAACCTAGTTTTCATTCACGTGTTAACATCATCGTGGAACCTTATCAAGATAACAAGGAAGTATGACATTGTATTTGTTTGCACCATATATATATATATATATAATATATATAATATATATATATATATATATATATATATTTATATATATATTACATACACACACACCACACTTGTGTATACGACCCCGTCAAAAAATGACTGCTAAATCTTTATATAGATTCAAGGACCTTCATTTCTAAATAATGAAACACTGCTTCTAAATATAAATGATCTCCTAATATGGCATTTTATCAAACTTTCTCTTGATAATAAAACCGTAATATAGGGCTTGCTTCCCTTTTGGTATGTCACCCCATGATCATTAAAAACTTCTAGACTGATTACCTTATCTTTTTTTTCGAGGTTTTTTAAATGAGACGGCATATAGTCCATGCTCCAGGCTAAATAATGACTTTCACTTCACGTAAAGAAGTGAATGTATCAGTGCTTTAAATTTCTGCTGGTTTCAGATGAAGTTTCAGGCATATATATATATATATATATATATATATATATATATATATATATATATATATATATGTGTGTGTGTGTGTGTATATATATATATATATATGTATATATATATATATATATATATATATATATATATATATATATATGTATATGTATATGTATATATATATATATATATATATATATATATATATATATATATATATATATATATATATATATATATATAAAGTGTTTTTGTGTGTTATATGAGATGTAATCAGTAAATATGAAGACACTCAGTCATTAACAGAATCTGAACTAAGATGCGACCATAGTTTAGACTTGTATGCTACAAAAAAAAAAGTTCCCTAAATACTTATATTATAACTTTACAGGTCTGAGGAGGGAAGGACTCTCTCTCTCTCTCTCTCTCTCTCTCTCTCTCTCTCTCTCTCTCTCTCTCTCTCTCTGGTCAAAATAATAGGAAAGTAAAAATGATTCTTCTATCACAATATACAAGTACATCTAACAAGAACTTTTGAGAAATTTCCAACAACGAGTAATAGGATTAAAAGCAGAAAAGAAAATACAGTGGATCAGTGATTGGAACGTGCTGTAATGTCACAAACTGAGTGAAGGGAAAATCGGTTTTTATTTTATACATGCCATTAAGGCAGTTGATACTCCGCAGTCTCTTAAATCTTTTACAATCCTCTTAACAAAGATTAAGTAATTTCAGGTATGATATATTCTATTTTCTTATCCAGAATGAACAGGTATTGGTTTTCTTATCAGCTTTTATTTGTTAGTGGTTGAGATTGGTAAAACACAATTCCCATGTATATATGACTTTTATTCTTAAACTGCATGGATGTTTTTCCATTTCATAAGATTTGATAAAAAGAAAATTAAAGATTTTGTCAGTGTCATCATCATTATCTCCTCCTGCGCCTATCGACGCAAAGGGCCTCGGTTAGATTTCGCTAGTCGTCTCTATGGTGAGCTTTTAATTCAACATTTCTCCATTCATCATCTACTTCGCGCTTCATAGTTCTCAGCCATGAAGGCCTGGGTCTTCCAACTCTTCTTGTGCCATGTTGATACATCTGTACAAAATTCAAGTAACAGTATGCATGTTTATTAGTAATTGATAAAGAGATGAGAACCAATATTCTTATCGGTGCATGATAACATTGCAAAACGTTAAATTTTTCTTTCATCATTATTAATGGTTGAAACCAGAAGTAAAACTTATCTTACAAAGGTTTTACAGCATACGTAATTACGTAAAACCATATCACGTATAAGTATACAAAACTGATCGTACAGATCTAGTAGAGAAGCTTAGAATTTTCAATTAAATAAACATCTATTTACACTTTTATGGGGAGGTGCGGAAATATACGATTATTATTATTATTATTATTATTATTATTATTATTATTATTATTATTATTATTATTATTATTATTATTATTATTAGCTAAGCTTCAACCCTAGTTGGAAAAGCAAGATGCTATAAGCCCAAGAGCTCCACCAAGGAAAATTAGCCCAGTGAGGGAATGAAATAAGGAAATAATTAAACTATATGAGAAGTTATGAATAATCAAAATTAAATATTTTAAGAACATTATCAACATTAAAACAGATCTTTTATATATAAACTATAAAAAGACTTATGTCAGTCTGTTCAACATAAAAATATTTTCTGCATGTTTGAACTTTTGAAGTTCTACCGATTCAACAATCCAATTAGGGAAGATCAGTTAAGTTTATTTAGTACTTTCTGCGTTGAAGGCTTAGCTGAAGTGCTAGTTATTATTTTGTGCAAAAACTAATAAATAACGATAAGGATTGCTTTCTTTTTTATTCTTTTATATAAACAAAGACTTTTTAATAAATAGATACTTGCTGCCTAATACTGTCCAGTTCACGCTTCTCATGAGTCAAGTCTCATGTCCCTGTTTCTAAATTTTTTTAGTAATTTAGTATTATAGAATCGAAATATTGTTAATTAGAGGCGTCAAAATGAAGGTGACGTATTACGTATATGATAAGCATTTAAAAAAAAAAAAAAAAAAACTCGCTAGTTTCCAGTTTTATGAATATTGAGGACCTTGATCTTTCAAGGACAGGAACTTTGATTAAGATTTCCTGATGTTTTGACAGCAACTAAGGTGGTATTTTTTCTTTCCATTCTCTGAGTTTTGGACTCAATGCTAATTATATTAAACATCACCATGTTTTTCCAACTACATATTCTAGAAATATCTCGAAATATAAATTTTTCATATTACTGATTTTCAGAATGTGTTAGCTGCTTTAGCATTTCCCAAAACCAATAGATTCATCTACTGCTACCAATGGAGCAAAGTCTTTTGAGTATTTTCGCTTTTATTTTTGACCAATATGTGCGAGGTATGGTGGGGAGAAAGGCTCCCAAGGAATGAGACACACGCCAGCATATATTAGTTCTCTAAATGAAAGAGTACAGTCCTTAAAGAAACAGGACTCGTCAGTATCGGATCATCAGCAGCCATTGCCTGGTCTTCCTTGGTCCTATCTTGGGTGGAAAAGGGCGTCCTGGGCGCTGATCTTATGTATATAAGATAATGTCACTGTCCCTTGTCTTTGGAATTCATGATCGACCTATAAACTACCACCAACGTCCCCAAAGACAGATTTTATCCATTCCAATGAGATTTTCCCAATTATTAATTTTCCCTGTATTTCTGCAATATTAATTTGGTACCATTTTGTGCATTTCCTGGTTTTATTCATCCCCAATTAATCCAATTAAGTCGAGACTTACAGGGTAGAGCACAACATTACTATATTCTTATTTACAAAACATTACTGTTTAACAAGGATTTGCCTTTGTAGCAAAACCAGGAAGCTAATCATCATTCAAGTCAAGGAATGACAATACCCTATTATTCCCTACCCTCCCAACCCTTCCCTCGCACTCCACAAATCAATCCTTACAGCCTCCCCCCTCCCCCTATCCACATCCCCCGACATCCTTCCTCCGTCACCAGCTAATTGGTTTCTGTCTCATGGGTGGTGTTGCCATCTTGCCTTGTCACTTTTTTCTTGTCATTGGGGAATTATATTACTGTACTTCCTCATACTCGGGCAAATGGATTCAGAACCGAGAAGGAAACCGGTGCTACTGATTCTATTAATGATGATAACGATGACGATGGCGAAAACCGTCCTCAATACTTTATTCTTACGATCAATAAGTTTCCTGAAGTATTACAGTTTATTGAGATTGATGTTTATGGACATGAGTAATGGTATGACAGTGAAACAATCTCCAATAGGTTTAGAAGATTTGAGAACAAAGCCCTCAGAAGGATATTGGGAGTTAAATGGCAGGACAGGTTTGGAAATGAAACTATAAGAGAGATTACTCGACTACCTTATGTGATGAGATCATGAGGAGGGGTAGATGGAGATGGTTTGGGCATGCTCTTCGCACTCCCCATGAGAGATAAGTTCACCAAACGTTCAGCTGGGCTCCACAAGACACTAGAAGAGCAGGAAGGCCCAGGCCTACATGGGCTGAGGACTATGACGCGAGAAGTAGATGATGATGAATGGAGAAGTATTTAATTAAAATCTCAAGATAGAGACGACTGGCGAAATCTAACCGAGGGCCTGTGCGTCAATAAGCATAGGAGATGATGATGATGATGATGATGATTACGTAAATAACTAGTGAGGAGAAAGAGTCGAATTTTATAACTGAAGGAATGATAATGTAAGGATTTAAATATCAGTTTAATCTGAAGGAAGAAAGAAAGATTTATGGTTCAAAATACTACTCTCTGAGTTACTTATATAATCAGGTTGTCCGTAATCGATGAGCGTGCTAAATGTTATTTTCTCTCTCTCTCTCTCTCTCTCTCTCTCTCTCTCCTCTCTCTCTCTCTCTCTCTCTCTCTCTCTCTCGGTGACAGGTATGTAATACGATAAGAGTCAGCGCTCTTTGTCCACACCACAGAGGTACATGTATGAACAAGCATTCATATATATATATATATATATATATATATATATATATATATATATATATATATATATATATATATATATATATGTGTGTGTGTGTGTGTGTGTGTGTGTGTTTATATATATATATATATATATATATATATATATATATATATATATATATATATATATATATAATTAAAAACCTCAATCAATGGCCTT
This sequence comes from Palaemon carinicauda, assembly GCF_036898095.1. NCBI lineage: Eukaryota > Metazoa > Arthropoda > Malacostraca > Decapoda > Palaemonidae > Palaemon > Palaemon carinicauda. The sequence goes on along the minus strand of NC_090769.1, from coordinate 2,243,086 downwards.
TCAAGTGTTTCTCACCCCTTGTTAAGGAACTGCAAGTTATCAAGTTCAGCGTTTGTATTATCATTATTATTATTATTATTAT
>NC_090769.1:2235504-2240504 GCF_036898095.1 Palaemon carinicauda | reverse complement strand
GATTTCCTCACATTTTGAAACTCGAACAAACGTTTTGCCTCTAGAATATGTAAAACTGATGAAATATTTATCGGTCTCTAGGTCTAATAAATTATTCGTCAGTCTCTCCATTCTTGTCATTCTTATAGCATATTGTATAAACAGAGAGTGAGAGAGAGAGAGAGAGAGAGTGTGTTCTAATATCATCCTGCTTCAGTGATCATCACGCACTGGAAAGCCACATTCTGTATCAAGGTTTGTAGAAATATATCCTACATATTTTTTTATTCTCTCCTCTCTCTCTCTCTCTCTCTCTCTCTCTCTCTCTCTCTCTCTCTCTCTCTCTCTCTCTCTCTCATACATAAAGGTATTTAAGCAATGGTAACAAACCAATATTCTCACTAATGCTTTATTTCCCTTTGAGGCACTAACAAGTTACTGTTATGACTCATTGATTTCTTCTTGCGGTATGAAGTCATCCTTCAAATTCACTTTGCTGTCATTAGCCACTCACTTGAACGAAGAGACGTTGATCAGTCCATTTTAGGGTATTATTTAGGATTCCCATTCAATCAAAGCGTGCTTTTTTTTTATTTTTTTTTTTTTTTTTTTTTTTTTTAGAAATATACATTTATAATGCCTACTTTCCTATTTATATCTATCAGTTTTATCTGTAGGTGTTCAACGACCCTTTCAAGTTCAAGATTTAATTATATAATTCATCCATGTAAATATATTATGATGTACAGTATATATAATAATATAAATTATTAGAATTGTAAATATATATATCCTAATAAAGAAAAAAAGTTAATTTCTAACATTATTCAATTCAAGACATTCAGGTTATACCGAACTGTTTAATTAGAGCTTAAATATCCATTAATCTAGTGGCCATTTTCAGATAATGGTAAAAGCTTGAATACCATTGTTCCTTAGAAAGTTCAGCAATTTATTAAAATAACTTTCCTTCTTATGTTTGTAAGCAGTTTTAGTTCACAAGTCCTCGTAATCTAGATATTGTAGATTTAGAGTTGTATAAACTTGCCTTATCTATGTCATGATTAAGAGTGACGTTAAATAAGCACGGTGTTAAAAGATTGTCTCTTGCAGTAGATATCATCCATTATTGAATCATATTATTATTATTATTATTATTATTATTATTATTATTATTATTATTATATTTAAAAGCCAAGCTATAACCCTAGCGGGTAAAGCAAGATGCTATAAGCCCAAGGGCTCCAACAGGGAAAATTAGCCCAGTGAGGAAAGGAAATAAGGAAATAAATAAGCTACAAGAGAAGTAACAGATAATCAAAATAAAATATTTCACGAGGAGTAACATTACGGTACATCATAACTGATTTTGATATTATCGTTTCTCTCGCTTTTTTTGTTATTGAATTTTTGTTATTATTATTGTTATCGTTGTTACTTTTATCAAGCCATGCTATAACCCTAGTTGGAAAAGCAAGATGCTATAAGCCCAAGGATTCCAACAGGGAAAAATAGCCCAGTGAGGAAAGGAAATAACGAAATAAATAGGCTACAAGAGAAGTAATAGATAATCAAATTAAAATATTTTAAGAAGAGTAACAGTGTGGTACATCATAAGTGATTTTGTTATTATCATTTCTCTCGCTTTTTTGTTATTGAATTTTTGTTATTATTGTTATCATTGTTACTTAATCAGTAGCAGCAGCAGCAGCATAGTGATAATACCAGTGGGGGTAAAAAGTTCTGAAATATGATTATGTCTGACACATCACCCTCTTTATCAGGCTGTGAACGGAGGCATCGGATTGGCTGGCTTCCCCTGTTATGTTTGCTGTGATTAGCGGACTGTGGCTCATTATCAGTGGCACCTGCCCATGATATTTCTGCCTTCCTGTCTTATCTCTCGTTAACTTCGTCAGCCTTATACTTCGTCACTTATACTCTCTTACAATGTTATTGCCTATCTGGGTGGTGGCTGTGTGTGTGTGTGTGTTGGGGGGGGGGGGGGGGGGGGGGGGGGGGGGGGGGGCTGTTGAAACGGGGGCCATATGCTCTATAATTTTATTGTGAATGTATACGATATTGATATGGAAATTCTCTCTCTCTCTCTCCTCTCTCTCTCTCTCTCTCTCTCTCTCTCTCTCTCTCTCGAGTAAACCTTTGGGTCACTCTTAAGTATTCAACATATCTTATCTACATTTTGTATATATATATATATATATATATATATATATATATATATATATATATATATATGTATGTGTGTGTATGTATATATATTATATATATATATATATATATATATTATATATATATATATATATATGTATACGTGTGTGTATATATATATATATATATATATATATATATATTTACTGTATAATATAAAATATACATGTATATATATGCATATGTGTATATATACAGTATATGTATATATATATATATATATATATATACATATATATATATATATATATATATATATATATATATATATATATACACATATATATAAATATATAAATGGTGACATATGTGTGTATAGTTAAGGTAATTTCATATCTTCAGTAGAATAAGTTATACGTTGTATCGTTTTTTAAAGGATATGAAAATCATCATTTTAATTACTCCGTATTTAAGATAGTTTCCAGCCAGGTATAATTTCCGATGGATCACAGTGACTTGTTTACTATTTAAATTCGAATTTCTAGTGTGAGGCAAGTCATTATTTTAATGGAGGCCGTAGAAAGAAGAGAAACTTAAATCAAACGTATAATGTCAATCCTTTTTCATTTACTATTATTATTATTATTATTATTACTTACTAGGCTACAACCCTAGTTGGAAAAGCAGAATGCTATAAGCCCAGGGGCCCCAACAGGGAAAATAGCCCAGTGAGGAAAGGATACAATGGAAAATAAACTATTTTAAGAAGTGTAACAACATTAGAATAAACATTTACTATATAAACTATAAAAACTTTAACAAAACAAGAGGAAGAGAAACTGGTATCGCCATTATCGTTATCTTTTATGTAATCAGTTATCAGTCTTATCTTCATTTATCATTGCCATGAATAGGAACTAGATATTTCTGAATTTCTTGTTTCTATCGAATGGAAGCCAATTATAACTATGAATACATTTGTGGTTGAATCTTTATAAAAGTTATTATGTACTCTTTAAGGAGTCATAAAGGAATTTATATTAAAATTTCAATAGACGTTAGAAATTGATGAAATTGACCTTTTTGATTTTGATAAAAATTCTAAATTTTTTTAAATGGTAATTTAAAAAACTCGTTATTCAAGAGGTTAATTTATTTGATTGCGTTAGGTCTGTTATTTTTCCACATGTGAGAGAAGATGAGAGTAGAAAGTCTGATAAATAAGGAACTGTATTGTAATTTTTAGCCAAAAAGAAAACTGCTCTCTCTCTCTCTCTCTCTCTCCTCTCTCTCTCTCATCTCTCTCTCTCTCTCTCTCTCTCTCTCTCTCTCTCTCCCCCCTCCCCAAACAAGCCTATCATTGTGAATTTGTGCACATAATAATTTTAATTTTTATTCCATCTAATTGAATTCACCCAGTAAAATTTGAATTTTCCGAACGGTCTCTGAGTTAGCCTGTGGTACAATTGGCTTCAATAATTCTGGTACACTACATAGAAAGCAAAGAAGTTATCTGTACCAGAATTAATGAAGCCAACTGTATTACTTTTGGCATTATGAACTATACAAAGCAGATCCGTATTTGCATTTCGATTAAAACTTTCGGCTCCAAAAATAAAGCGTCATTGTTGTTCTATAGTTAGTGATATATTCTTCTGGGATACAAGTTCACAAATTTACATACGTGATAAAGTGGCCAAGTTTTTGAATTCCCACCGTGCCAACTTGGCTTGAATTTATTATGATGAGAGAGAGAGAGAGAGAGAGAGAGAGAGAGAGAAAGAAAGAGAGAGAGAGAGAGAGGAGAGAGGAGAGGAGAGAGGAGAGGAGAGAGAGAGAGAGAGAGAGCTTCATTTTGAGAGCTAACTTGAATGAAATAAATTAATGTCCCATTAATAAAAGGAAGTATAATGACATATAGATATCTATATAAACATACACAATCACACACACACACACACACACACACACACACACATATATATATATATATATATATATATATATATACTGTATATATATATACTGTACATATAGAGGGGGAGAGAGAGAGAGAGAGGGGGGGGGCATATACTATATGCATATATATGTATAAATGTTTTCCTAAATACATATATATATATATCTATATATATATATATATATATATATATATATATATATATATATATATATATATAATATGCGTATACACATTATATACTTGCGTGTATGAGAGTATACATGTAAAGTTTGAGCATTCCCATCAACATCAGGAATTTAGAACGAGCGGAAGTTTTTTTTTTTATTTTTTTTTTTTTTTTTTGAGCCACGAGCGATCCCACAACTCACAGTAATTACAGTAAAGACGCCGGAAATCAAGACTGAGTTCACACCCTCTTCCTTCTCGTATTCTGCTTCTTTGTCTCCTCTCGCTCTCTCTCTCTCTCTCTCTCTCTCTCTCTCTGCTCCTCTCTCTCTCTCTCTCTCTCTCATTCGGCAAGAAACGGGACACAGATTTATCTTCTTTCCGTAAGGAGAGTTGCTGGTGGGTGTTGCAGTGCGCTATCTGAACACCTGCTTTAGGGAAAGGAATTGGCTGAGGAGTGACTTAGATGCTGTGTAATGCGTAGTCAATGAGTCTTCGGTAACTAGTCTTGTTAAGTAGCTTATTTTGTGTGTCTACACGTTTCACTTATTATGTAGTTATGTGCAGCTGTGTATGTATAAATACAGATCAACACAAGCATGTGTATATATATATATAAATATATGTGCATATATATAGAATATATATATATATATATATATATATATATATATATATATATATATATAAATATATGTATATATATAAATATATGTATATATAT
>NC_090769.1:2225504-2230504 GCF_036898095.1 Palaemon carinicauda | reverse complement strand
CTCCAATGATGAACATATCATTCCTTCTCCAGCAAAACAGAGACAGACACTGCTTCAACATCCCACCAAAATACATCTTACAAAATCTCTCCCAATAGGAGTTCGTCTCGTCCCGAAATACAGCGAAGGCTATAAATATTTACCAGAGTTCCTGCTGTTAAGGAAAACTATTAATACTGATTTATTAGGTACTTCGGTGGCACCTTTTAATCTACCTTCACCCAAACAATCGGGCTTCGACCTAGATTAGATTTTTTTCCCCTCTGGCTCGACTCCAGCGAAAGTCCTAGGGAAGGGGGGGGGGGGGGGGTGTTGTTCGCCATGTCCCTTTTATCCTCGAACAGACCGGACTTCGCTGGTTTTAATCGTCTGACTTGAGGCCTTTTGTGTGTATGTTTTTATATACACATGGGTATGTATGAGAGATGTGTATATATATATATATATATATATATATATATATATATACATATATATGCGTGCTTAAAATATATATATAAATCATCATAATCATCAGCAATTACTTGTCTACTGCAGAACAAAGGCCTCAGACATGTCCTTCCACCGGCATCTGTCTGTTTTTGGATTTTTTGTGTCAGTCTACGCCCGGAAACTTCGTCGTTCCACCGTCTTCTCTTTCTTTTTGTGCTTCTTTTACAATCTCTATGGACCCATTCTGTTATTCTTAATGTTCATCTATTTCCTGTCATTCTCATTATTTATCCTGCTCAAGTCAAATTTATATATATATATATATTATATATATATATATATATATATATATATATATAACCAGTTGTTAGCATGTCCTCTACTTTAGTATATATATATATATATATATATATATATATATATATATATATATATAAAACCAGTTGTTAGCATGTCCTCTACTTTAGTATATATATATATATATATATATATATATATATATATATATATATATATATATATATGTATATATATATATCACAGATGTTTGTTTGAACCCTCTATCTCCTAAAACAACACGAATCCAATATAATAAGAATCAGGGATCTCTTTTGTAACTATAATCAGATATTCAAGACGCTATCAATGATGGGTAAAGACAGCCCTCTTCACAATTGAAGTCACATTGGCTTTTGATAAGGAGTTAATTTATTCTTTATCGTCTGAGTGCGTGCATAAATTACTGTTTATTAAAGAGAATTGGAAAATACTTGATTCTTGATTATTATTACAAGTCTCCGGGAAATGTTTTATAGGAATATTTTTTCCCCATAAAATTAAGATTATTCTGTTGGATTATTAGTTTATACTTAAAATGAATTAATTTCCCTTCTTTTTGTATTACAATATACGTGATATGGATTAAGTTTATTTTAGGATGAAGGGACACCGATGTTGTATTGTTCCATTTAAGATATACTTAGAATTTGTTTAAACATATACAATTGTCCTAAATTGAAATTTATGGTTTGAAAGAAAAATATACTAATCACTGAGAAACTTGAAAATCACGTAATTTAGATCCCTGTGCATTAAGAAAATTGTATTAAATCACTCACACGGCTTCTAAGATGTATAAGACACCCTTAGTAAGGGTTAGTAAACCACACGCGTTCAATTACGATTTATTTGGGTACAATGTCACAGTTCAACATTTTGATTAAAACGTATCAGTCATATTACGGCAGCAAACCTTGTATTCCTTCACTACATTTATCTTTCTTACATTACTAATTTGCAATCGTAGTTAATTCAAATATTATTTTTAACCGATAAGAAAGAAAAATGGCCTAGGTTAGCTAGTAAACCATGGTAGGGAATAGTTTTGTTAAGTTAAATATTAGTAAGAGTAAAGTGTGGTTTGATCACAGTTTTATTTATATATAAGGTGCATTTTTCTTATTATGTTTTTAATGTTAAGTACAATGATTTATTAATTTTCTTTTTCTTTTGTTTTCAGGTATGTTTGGCTAATGGCGTAGTGTTTTCTAATGCTGAAGTTGATCTTTGTGGATTTTGCAAAATTGGAGAGTTGCAGAGACATGGGAGACTTTGTAGTGAGTGTTGTATTTCTCCTGTTTTTTTTTCTTTTATTTTATTTATTTATTTATTTATTTAATCTTTTTTTTTTTTAGCGATTGGAAATGAGTAATTTGTACCCACGCCGTAGGTCGTCAGAGTTATTGGTAACGACATATTCTTGGAGAAATTTCTAATAGATCAACAATTTGTTTAGCTTTGACATGAAATATTGTATTCATAACTCGATCATCTTAAGTCTTAGCATTTTTTTTTTTGTGAATAAATCTCCTAGGAACATTAAAAGGTCATATGCATACGCATATCATATCATATCATATCATATCATATATCATATCATATCATATCTACTGCGAAAGCATAATTTACAAATTTGTAAGGCTTAAAATTGTTGAGAGAAAAGCAATTAAGGTCATGAGATACTCATTTGTAAAACACGGGATTTGTCAATACCATTTCAGTATGAAATTTCCGACTTTGATAAACATTTAGCGTTTTTCATATATTTTAAAAAATAGGAGTAGATGATATTGTTAATTTGCAAAAGTGAATATAAGTTGCCCCCCCCCCCCCCAAAAAAAAAGGGCAATCTCTCATTATATTATATCTACCGATTCCCAATAACTCTAATCATATTAAAGTAATGACTATATTCTTTTTAAAAGAACGTTGTCCTTGTGATTAAAGACGCGAGATCATAGTTTGTAAAACTGCGTACGTTTCATAGATGTTTTTGTATTGAAACTCAGTCTTGATTGAGATGAAAACAACAGCCTCACTTGAACTTCGGTATGGATCATGCAGATTCAGGTGTGCTTACAAGTATAAATACATACATACATGCACAAATACATCCATACACACATGTGTATACATACCGTATATATGAAAGTAGTAGCCTAAAATGAAATAGCCATCACTTGTATCTGCGTATCATTAAAGTGTAAAGTGAAATATGATACAGAAACCCCCCCCCCAAAAAAAAAAAAATAATAATTCTGGGAACTTGAAAGTAGAATAAACTCACGATTACGGTTCACTTTCCTTTTGCCTACACATACACCGAATAGTCTGACCTATTCTTTACAGATTCTTCTCTGTCCGTATGCAACTGACAACACTGTGATTATAAAAAAACTACTTCACTCAACGGGTCAACTACTGCTCTGTAATTGCTCAGTGGTCACTTTCCTCTTGGCAATGGTAGAAGAGATTCTTTAGCTATGGTAAGCAGCTCTTGTAGAAGGACACTCCAAAATCAAACCATTGTTCTGTAGTCTTTGGTAGTGCCATAACCTCTGTACCATAGTCTTCCAATGTCTTGGGTTCGAGTTCTCTTGCTTGAGGGTACACTCGGGCACACTATTCTATCTTATTTCTCTTCCTATTGTTTTGTTAAAGTTTTTATAGTTTAGCCTATATAGGAAATATGTATTTTAATGTTGTAACTCTTCTTAAAATATTTAATTTTTCCTTGTTTCTTGTCCTCACTGGGCTATTTTCCCTGTTGCAGCCCTGGGCTTATAGCATTCTGGTTTTCCAACTAGGGTTGTAGCTTAGTAAGTAATAATAATGATAATAATGATAATAATAATAATGATAATATGAACATAAAAGCGATAAAAGAGTGAAAACTTCTAACGTAGGTGTACTTGAGAATAGAGAGAGAGAGAGAGAGAGAGAGAGAGAGAGAGAGAGAGAGAGAGAGAGAGAGAGAGAGAGAGAGAGATGTAAATAATTAGGACAGAATAGATGAAAATTAAAAGTGGCTCAAAGTTATATTTTTTTTTAACTAGTTGATTATATATCTCGAAATTTCTAAAGAACAATTTTGTTTTAGATATTAACTGAAAATAGAATGAATGATATTTATCTAAATATCATATATTATTAAAAAAGGTATTCATGAATTGACTTGTGATTTCAGTTCCTTGGTCTATGTAAGTGTTTTTTTTATGTTATATACCTGAAAAACCACGTTTTTTCCTCCATATTATACACGTTGAATCACATAAACTCAAGAAATATTTTAATTTTGAGAAATCTTAGTTATAAAATTCTATCTTACTTGTAAATTTTATGTCAACAGTATTATACCATTTTCTTCCAAAGAATATATTGCTCTAACTGGAATACGAAATAATTATTTCTGTTTTCAGCATTTTCTTTGAAATATTTTTCCTATTTCACTTCATTTTAGTTTTAAAAATCTTTAAAGGGAGCAAGAAATGTTATTACACTATTCGAAAGTATAATACGCATCACTTTTTGTAGGTGAATAAAGATGGCCGAGATAGTAGAAGGTAGACTTCATATTGACTAAAAACTGATCGCAAACTGTTAGAAGGAAATATGTCTTATAGAGTATAGGATGTTGAACGCAAGGTCATGACTCCCGTGAAGGAGTTTGAATTGAATGAAATGTGCCGTCAGAAGTCCAAACAGATCAGTGTGGGCTGAATGGAGTCAGTGTGGCGTATGAATTCCCCCAACACTGTGATCTTTACAAACAAGGGGGTGAGAAGACCAGCCAAGTCTCCTTCCTTTCTTCTACTTTGCATCACCCATTGAGAAATGGAACAAAGAAATCTAATATGGAATAAAGATAAAGAAAAAACATGGTATAAATGAATTAGAGGAAGCAGTGGTAGACCAAAATGTAATTAATAAGGTAATACAGTTCGCCCATTGAGAAATGGAACAAAGAAATCTAATGTTCTGAATAAAGATGAAGAAAAAGCATGGTATGAAAGAATTAGGGAAAGCAGTGGTAGACAAAAACGTAAGGAAAATATACATAGTTCGCCCATTTAGAAATGGAACAAAGAAATCTATTATTTTGAATAAAGATAAAGAAAAAGCATGATATAAATGAATTAGAGAAAGCAGTGGTAGACAAAAACAATTAATAAGGAAAATATAGTTCGCCCATGGAGAAATGGAACAAAAAAAAATTTTTTTTTGAATAA
>NC_090769.1:2210504-2220504 GCF_036898095.1 Palaemon carinicauda | reverse complement strand
CTTAATTAATGTTTCAACAGAATAAGAGTGATTTTCAGTCAACTAACAGACATTATTATCAATTTTGATGCTTTAATCTCGTAACTTTGACATTTATTTGAAATTACGAAGCATTAACTGCCATTAAGCAAATATTCATTTCAATATTTTTCATGCTAATGTCTGGTAGGTAACGAATGTTTTTTATTAAATGTAGATAATGTAGTTTATTCTGATTTGGAAGTGAATAAGAGAATGAATTTATGCTGTATAATTGTAGTATTTCCTTCTTGTTATAATTGATTATTTCATAGGATAAGGATCATAATGTAGTGTACGCGACCCGTTAAAGATAAGGGTTAAATATTTAGATAGATATGCACACACACGCATACAGATAGATTCATCCCTTCCCATCCCTCCCCCTTTCCTAACTACAACACGCTAATATGAGCATTTTGTGGGCGATTACTTTGTGTATATATATATATATATATATATATATATATATATATATATATATATATATAGATAGATATAGATATATATATATATATATAAATATATATATATATATATATATATATATATATATATATATAGATATAGATATATATATATAAATATATATATATATAATATATATATATATATATATATGTATATATATATGTATATATAACAGAATGGGTCCCTTGACATTGTAAAGGAAGTAAGGGAAGGAAGAGAAGACCATGGATCGACGAACTAAGAAAATGTGGGTGTGGACTGTCACAGGCAGACCATAAGGAGACGCAAATGGTAGGGCATGTCTGAGGCCTTTGTTCTGCATTAGGCTAGTAACAGCTGATGATATATATATATATATATATATATATATATATATATATATATATATACTGTATAAAATAGACACTCTTGCTCTTTAATATATAGGGGAGATTCGTAACGTAAGAGAAATATGTACATAAAAATGTGCTATGGATTATTGTCCTTGTTCTATTATCATTCCCATAAAAACGCAGATTTACAGTAAAATGTTATTTCCGTCATTACAGTAAACAGCGATGGTAATAAGAAAAAAAAGACGTTCGCGACAGCAAGTTGGTGTAGTACCGTCCCAAAACACGTGTCAGGACACTGTCTTTCGGTGTACCCAAGGTCCTTTAAATTATTTAAAGGCCCGCGGACGTACAGTTGGCTTCATTAATTCCGGTACACTGTTGTCTCTTTAGTCTCCCGTGAAGCGTACCGGAATTAATGAGGCCAACTGTACCTATAATATTTTAAAGTGACCCTTGATGGGAGAGGCTGACCCCGGGCTGGATAACGTTATATATAGAAAGTTTAGAACGGGTTTCCATTATCTATAGACCACCGGTATTTCATAGAAATGAGAGAAGTGTTATGAACATAGTCAACATTTAATTACAAAATAAATGTTGCAAATCTTAAGAGATTTCTGTCCGTTATTTTAACATTTTAGAGAAAAGTTCAACCTTAATGCTTATGATAAAAGATACAACACTGAAAACCAACAGTGAAAAATAATGAGGTCATTAAACTGCTTCTTTTGGTTATTTCAAACTCAGAGCTATTTACAAAGAACACAACTCTTGTTAGAAAGAAAAAAAAAAAGAAATATTGTTCAGGACAAGTCTTTTTTTCACAATGGCAGTTTTCAGGATAATTGTGTTTTATTGTGAGTAGCAGTCAACAAATTCCTCATTGTTGATTACTTCTGTCGTGAAGAGAAACCAGTTTTTTTTTTATCGTTCTAGTTTTTGTAAATAAGAGTTGAAACAAAGAGTTGACAAATAAACCAAAAACAAAAAAATAAAAAAAAAAGTTTTGTTGTTGAGGATTTCATTCTTTTTTTCATTTTCAATTGTTTTTATTAGATGCTAAAAACAATGTTTATTTCATGTAATATATTAGCTGCGAGCGATACACACTTAATAGCGGGAAAAACAGACAGAATATAATTTCTTAGAATGTAAGTTATTTTATGTGATAGCTATAAACCCTTTTTAACGACGTTGAAAACAAAAGTTTTATAAGAAAATAAACAAAAAAACACTACGGTGAAGACATGAAAGATTCTTGTTTGGCAACCATAATTATAAAAAACATGTTGGGACTTAGTGTTCGCCGTAGTTCATATAAAAGAAAAAAAAGAAAATAAATGACACTGCAATAGAAAGAAAGAAATAAAACAGAGCCTTAGTAACAAACTTCATCTGGGAAGATAATGAAATGTGATGATTAACGAACACAATGTAAAGTAATCGTCATACGAATTTGATCAAGGTTTAAAAGGAATAGCAAAACATCTAATATGTTTTTTTAACTTAGTTTTATCTTGAAATTTTGCTCTGCTATTAGTCATGGTTCTTGAATATCTAATCTGATTTTTTAAGTTTGCTTTTCCTTAAGATATCTAATCTGATTTTTTAACTTGGCTTTATCGTAAAATTTTGCTCTGCTATTAATCATGGTTCTTTAATATCGATTCTGATTTTTTAACTTTGCTTTATCTTAAAATTTTGGTTTGCCTATTAGTCATGGTTCTTAGATATCTAATCTGATTTTTCAACTTTTTTTTCTTAAAATTTTGGTTTGCTCTTAGTTATGGTTATTAAATATCTAATTTGGTTTTTTAACTTAGCTTTATCTTGAAATTTTGGTTTGCTATTAGTCACAGTTCTTAAATATCTAATTTGGTTTTTTAACTTTGCTTTATCTTGAAATTTTGGTTTGCTATTAGTCATGGTTCTTTAATATCTAATTTGGTTTTTTAACTTTGCTTTATCTTAAAATTTTGGTTTGCTATTAGTCATGGTTCTTGAATATCTAATCTGATTTTTTAACTTTGCTTTATCTTAAAATTTTGGTTTGCTATTAGTCATGGTTCTTGAATATCTAATCTGATTTTTTAACTTGGCTTTATCTTAAAATTTTGGTTTGCTATTAGTCATGGTTCTTAAATATCTAATCTGATTTTTTAACGCTTTTTTTTTTTCTTAAAATTTTGGTTTGCTATTAGTCATGGTTCTTAAATATCTAATCTGATTTTCTAACTTGGCTTTATCTTGAAATTTTTGCTCTGCTATTAGTCATGGTTCTTGAATATCGAATCTGATTTTTTAACTTTGCTTTATCTTAAAATTTTGGTATGCTATTTGTCATGGTTCGTAATTATCTAATCTGATTTTTTAACTTTTTTTTTTCTTAAAATTTTGGTTTGCTATTAGTTATGGTTCTTGAATATCTAATCTGATTTTTTAAGTTTCTTTTTTCTTAAAATTTTGGTTTGACATTAGTCATGGTTCTTTAATATCGAATCTGATTTTTAACTTTGCTTTATCTTAAAATTTTGGTTTGCTATTAGTCATGGTTCTTTAATATTGAATCTGGTTTTTTAACTTTGCTTTATCTTAAAATTTTGGTTTGCTATTAGTCATGGTTCTTGAATATCTAATCTGATTTCTTAACTTTGCTTTATCTTAAAATTTTGGTTTGCTATTAGTCATGGTTCTTCGGAAGACAGTTTGATTAAGAATCGTGTTATCTTTTATATAATGAAAATATACGCAAACTAAATTATTACAACTAGCATAGTATTTAAAAGTGATGTCACGGAGACAATATGAGAATAAAGTTTAATATTTATTTAAATAAAGTTTAAATTTGATTGTATATGAAGTCATTTGATTTCACGAGTTGTTGTTATTGAAGGAATGTGTATGCGTGTACTAAAGTAATATATATATATATATATATATATATATATATATATATATATATATATATATATATATATACATACACACACATATATATATATATATATATATATATATATATATATATATATATATATATATATATGATATGATATGATATGATATTAATTAATTCGTTACCGTAAGAACACCGACTTTGCACCATTATGATGACTTCGTTAACGGTAGATATGATAATTTGTAGATTATATAAAGTCTACTTAACGAATAAACTACCACTTAAAATTAATTCGGTAATGTACTGCCTTAATCAATACTACCATTTCCATATTACTCTTTATTTTCTATTTTTTCACAGTTAGTAAAACATCAATATCGTTTTTGTTCTTGCTACTATTGTAGCGGTTGTTGTTTTTTAATTTTGTTTATTTTTGCTGCTGACATCCTCAGTGTCATCAACTTAATGAAGCCATATAAACAACAATAAAGGCAGTCGTTTCTAGTCCACTGCAGGACAAAGGCCTCAGACAAGACATTTATGTCTGGGGTTTGGCCACTTTCATCTACACGCTAGTCACTGCGGATTGGTGATGGTAGGAAACTTTAATCTGATCGCTCTCACCAAACCAACCTAGTATGGGTGGCCCTGACTAGTACATCTCTGGTAAACACGTAAAAGAATCTTGTGTTCAGTGCAAATATTCAGCTGACTTATTTTTATATTTAAAACTGTATCACCGATAAAGTCTTTCGAAACGAACCTCTCGATACTGTTAGACCATATATCTGTAGCTTTCATCTAAACAAAAGTATCACAATATTTCAAGGAAAATGACTCACGTTGTAGCCAATGCCCTTGCCTTACCCACGCGCTGACTGAATGTCCCCCACGCAAGGGAAACATAAAGAAAGAGAAGAAAGGAAGAGTAACACTGATGCACAAATTAGGTCATTGAATCCCCTGCAAATAAAAATTTCAATTGTAAATACACTATATATAAAATAAAAGATTGTTTATGTAATATACTAAGATGCATATTGTATATGTTATAAATTGTAAGTTTGTAAAAAATATATATAATTCATTTTATATATAACTGTGTGGAAGCATGTTGACTTCTGGGTACACATTATGCCTTCACATATGTACTCATGAGTGTACAAACACACACACACACACACTCATTTATATACTGTTTGATATATATATGTATATATGTATATATATATATATATGTTATATATATATATATATATATATATATATATATATATATATATATATATATATATATATATATATATATATTCATTCGTGTGTGTGCGCGCATTTGTGTTGTATCGCACGTGTGCTTACACATTGTGTATATATGTTTTTGCAGCAAATATCTAAGTGCATCTATATATATGCCCGCGCGCTTGCGTTTGCGTATGTAATGATTATAATGTGTATATTATGCTAGACAAGAAAGTAGGCTTATGATTATGCAGCAACTTGGAACTACATCATGATTCAAGCATTTTCTCTTCTATGATTTATCATGTATGAGATGCATTTATTCATATCCCACACATAATAGAATTTAAATCCTATTTATGAAGTAAATAAAGAGATACTCATTTTCCACAGCCATACAAAACATGATAACAAAGACCAGCTGACAAATTTGCCACATCACGAAAACACACAATTTGTGACAAAACATTCAACAAATATTCACGTGTTTGAGTGTATGTCACTGAGCGTGCACGCGCATATTCGTCTTTTATTTGTTTTATTCACGTGTTTGGCTATCAGTCCATTTGTTTACTTGTTTGAATATGATTATCACCCACTCTGTTTACCGAGATTGGGTCCTGCCTGTTTGTCGATCTGCCCAGTGTTGTCAGGTTTTCTAAATGAAAAAAGGTCAACTTCTAATCAACTGAAGTTTTAAAAGGCCAACCCCTTAGTAGAAAAAGGCCAAATATATAGTGTTTAAGGGCCACCTTGTTTCATATTAAAGGCCGACCAATTTTTAAAAAGGCCAAATTATAGGTTTTATGGTCTAAAAAAGGCCTAACTGGCAACCCTGCCTCTGCCTGTTTGTTTGTCCGCGTGTTTGACTCTGCGCTGTGTATTTTCAAGCATCCATCACCCCCACCTGTTTGCATGTACGACTCTTGAATGTTTGGCAATTGATTCTTTTCTTAATTGGCAACGTGTCTAAATGTTTAATAGGTTTGTTTGCTTGTGCTTTTGATGTCAGAGTCTGTTTTAGTTATATTGTTTACGGTTGAAGAAAATTAAAAGAATTGTAGAACTGTTCGGGAATTTCATCAAATCCATCAATATACCTATATCGATTTCTTCAATAGGAATATGGAACACGTTTTTGTGTTGTGTTTATTATCAATGCCTACATATATATATATATATATATATATGTATATATATATGTATATATATATACATATATATATATATATATATATATACACACTGAGGGAAATCGAAAGTACTGGTGATATTAAATTTCAATCTTCTATGAACAAAAATTGATTGACATCATCATATCCGGTGGAAATTTGATTAAACGTTGTACTAATTAGAAAATTAACATCATTAAGCCCCTTACTAGTTTAAAAGCTTATACGAGATCTTAGAAATCATAAACATGAACTACTAACTCATTTTATTTTACATACAATGAGGGTCACTAGCTTATTGAAGAAAACAATTCACAAGTAACACCCATATACAAATAGATAGATAAACATAGTTTATAGAGAGAGAGAGAGAGAGAGAGAGAGAGGAGAGAGAGAGAGAGAGAGAGAGAGAGAGTGGGTGTATCCTGTAAAATAGAATAAAATTATGTTCAATATTAGTGAGGAGAGACGGAGAGAAAGAGCGTGAAATTGGATACAATGGTACACAAATAGATAGTTAAACGTAGTTGATAACAGAGTGTGTATCCATCTATACAATAAAACAACATTACGTACAATATTAGAGAGAGAGAGAGAGAGAGAGAGAGAGAGAGAGAGAGAGAGAGAGAGAGATTAAAGACTAATTTTTACATACAGTGTAGTTATTCTTATTAAAGGGAGCAATACACAACGTACGCCTATATAAAAATAGATAGATAGATTTACTTAATTATGAGAGAATAGTGTATGCATCTATACAATAGGACAAAATTACCTACAATATTATAGAGGAACGACAGAGAGAAAGAGCGTGAAATCAAATACACAATGATACACGCTGACCCAAGCCCTGATCAATATATTACGCAACAACCGACGCCAAAGGCCATAGCTGTTAGCTTTTGTCCCTTGCAACCCCAAAGGTCCATATCACTCAGAGAGGAACAATCTGTATCTCTTGGTGAAATAGTTGGTGTGGTGTCGAAGTTGTAGATGTTGGAGAAGAAGAATCAGTGGTTTGTTATTTATTTTTTATTCATAGTTGTTAATTTTTATTCATAGTTGTTAATTTTTTATTCATAGTTGTTAATTTTTTATTCATAGTTGTTAATTTTTTTATTCGTAGTGTAGAATGCGTCGAAGTTTTAATTTTTTATTCATAGTTGTTAATTTGTTATTCATAGTTGTTAATTTTTTTATTCATAGTTGTTAATTTTTTTATTCATAGTTTAGAATGAGTGGAAGTTTTCCCCTGTTGATGCAAATATTCTTTAATTTAAAAATGATGAAATTTATTCATAGTTGTTAATTTTATATCCATAGTTTAGAATGCGTGGAAGTTTTCCCCTGTTGATACAAATATTCTTTAATATTAAAATGATGAAATTTATTCATAGTTGTTAATTTTATATTCATAGTTTTGAATGTGTCGAAGTTTTTCCCTGTTGATACAAATATTCTTTAATATTAAAATGATAAAAATTAGAAACTTGGATAAATAAATGGTTCGTTGTTAATTTTATATTTATAGTTTAGAATGTGTGGAAGTTTTTCCTTGTTGATGAAATTGTTCAATATTATGATGAAAATTAGAAACGTGGATAAATAAATGGTTCGTTGTAAATTTTATATTCATAGTTTAGAATGTGTGGAAGTTTTTCCTTGTTGATGAAATTATTCAATATTATGATGAAACTTAGAAACGTGGATAAATAAATGGTTCGTTGTTAATTTTATATTCATAGTTTAGAATGTGTCGAAGTGCGGAAGATTCCCCCCCCCCCCCTGCTGATACAAATATGCTTTAATATTAATATGATGATAATTAGAAACTTAGATAAATGGACTTTTACTTAAGTATATTAACATGTATAGTATGTATTTTTTTTATATTTTATTGTGAAATAAAAATTTACAATCGTACAGTTTATAACATATATACATCATAGTGTCTTTATATAAATAATTTTTTATTTTATATATAGTGTATTTACAATTGAAATTAGGAAAAGGAAAACGAGCACCTTTCTAACACTTTCCATGTAGGGAAATCCAATAACTGATGGAAGAGAATCTACATAACAGAGTTGACGATGATATTAAATTCGCTTAGTAGCCTAATCGTAGACGTACCAATTCCAAGAGTAGTAGACCAGAACACAAACACATACACACACACAAACACACACACATATATGTATATATATAGATATATATATACACACACACACACACATATATATATATATATATATATATATTTCTTGTTACTGTGTAAAGAATTTATACCAAATAATTGGACTTAGCTCATTAGATAAATGAATAAACTTAAAAGAACTTTGTCACTCGAAGATAAAGTTCTTTGTACTTAGAGTAGTGAAGTAGTTTTAAAGATTACCATTTCCTGTGACCACATTATATTAGTTTGATTTGTTTCTTTGCAAACGACAAGCTATAATTATGTCTTTTCGAGATGAAGAAAATAAGAATAATGGCGAAAATTGAATTTTATTCTCAAGAAATTAACATGGTTATGAAAGTGGCATTAAGCTAATCGAAAACTATTGAATAATTGATTTGTTAAACATCAATAAAGTTAAAAAAATACATGCAAATACGACATAAAAGAAGCAAGGTATAATTATGTCTTTTCAAAATGAAGAAAATAAAAATGAATGGTGAAAATTGTATTGTATTATCAAGAAATTAACATGGTTATGAAAGTGGCATTAAGCTACTTAAAAACTAATAAATAATTGATTTGTTAAATATCAATAAGGTTTAAGAATACATACAAAGGCGACATAGAAAAATAGGGGTATGAAAGTACTCGAAAATTATTGAATATTTTATTTGTTAAATATCAATAAGGTTAAAGAATTAAATTCAAAAGCGACATAGGAAAATAGGGGCATTAAGCTACTCGAAAGCTATTAAATAATTGATTTGTTAAATATCAATAAGGTTAAAAAGGTACATACAAGAGCTATATAGAAAACAAAGTATCGGGTGACAGACTCTACTAGACTCCCAAATCGAATGTGGATAGAGGAGCAACGGGACTCGACCTTGATTTCAGCCACACAATACCCAAATCCACTTGGATACAGCGTTGAAGAAAACCGAGCCGGCGATTAGGGACATGCCACGAACGGTGAGCAAATGAATTCGTGGGTTTGATTTGAATGTGTAATGCATTTTAGTGTAGTTTAAGGTAGTGCAATGCAATTTGTTATGAAGGACGTATAGTCTGTTATTATTATAGATGTTTTTTTTTTTTTTTTTTTTTTTTTTTTAATGGTTCAAAATGGTAATTGACATGCAAAACAAGGTTACAGAAAATAAGTTTTAGAGAGAGAGAGAGAGAGAGAGAGAGAGAGAGAGAGAGAGAGAGAGAGAGAGAGAGAGAGAGAGAGAGAGAGCATGGCAATGATGTCTACATCCATGATATCAAAGGGACCCCATCGTTACCGGTATTTTTGAAATTATTTGAGACATAGTTTCCCCACAGAGAGAGAGAGAGAGAGAGAGAGAGAGAGAGAGAGAGAAATACGATAAAGATAATGATTCATAGCGCTCGACGTATACGAAGAGTTTCCTTTTTGTAAACATTCTTTTATGCATCGTTAAAAAGCTTTGGACACAATTCATACCAAAGACTGGTGTCACACACACACACACACACACACACACCTGTTAGAGCTATTCTGAAGGCATGTAATACTGACGAGCTAATTAAAAGGGTTGCCAATGTCGGTATAATGGCACATATGTGATGGACTTCTGTACGCTTTGTGATGGCGAACTATTGAAGGGTACTCAGTACTTAACATACCGGCATGCAATACATTGCACTATACTCTCTC
>NC_090769.1:2195504-2208004 GCF_036898095.1 Palaemon carinicauda | reverse complement strand
ATTGAAAATGAAAGAAGGGATTAATGTGAATCAGAAAATAGGAATAATGTATGGTAAAATGAATGGCTCAAGAATGGAAGTAGTTGAATGATACTTAATTTAGAATGGTATGATTGAAACGATCATAGATTTAGTCACCTGTAATGATAGAATTAAAGAACTGGATAAGATTAGATAAGGTCAAATCATTTGAATATTGTATGAAGAATGACGTACAAAAGGTCTTTTAACTGCTCGACAATGATAAAACTGCGGCTATGTATTCTGTAAAGGCTGTTAATTTTATCAAATGCAGAGGCAAAATGGTTATGCATTAATATGAAAAGATAAAATATAGAATAGGTTATATTTACTAATGGGATTAGTGGCATTAAAATGAAGACTTTTTTTTTTTTCAATGGTGGATTTCTGTTTTTGTATTATCATTTCAAATAAAAAGTGAAAGAATTTTATACTATGTTTCATCACTTTTATTTAATGATATTGCAGTAAATGATACTTCAAGTAAGAAAAGAAATTGAGTTTAATAGTAACTCATATTTCCTTACATGAATATCATGTAGACACATACATACATATATATATATATATATATATATATATATATATATATATATATATATATATATCTAGTGTATATATATAAGGAGGTGTATGTTGCGTTTATGGATCTGGAGAAAGCATATGATAGAGTTGATAGGGAAGCAATGTGGAATGTGATAAGGTTATATGGAGTTGGTGGAAGGTTGTTGCAAGCAGTGAAAAGTTTCTACAAAGGTAGTAAAGCATGTGTTAGAATAGGAAATGAAGTGAGCGATTGGTTTCCGGTGAGAGTGGGGCTGAGACAGGGATGTGTGATGTCGCCGTGGTTGTTTAACTTGTATGTTGATGGAGTGGTGAGAGAGGTGAATGCTCGAGTGCTTGGACGAGGATTAAAACTGGTAGGCGAGAATGATCATGAATGGGAGGTAAATCAGTTGTTGTTTGCGGATGATACTGTACTGGTAGCAGACACAGAAGAGAAGCTTGACCGACTAGTGACAGAATTTGGAAGGGTGTGTGAGAGAAGGAAGTTGAGAGTTAATGTGGGTAAGAGTAAGGTTATGAGATGTACGAGAAGGGAAGGTGGTGCAAGGTTGAATGTCATGTTGAATGGAGAGTTACTTGAGGAGGTGGATCAGTTTAAGTACTTGGGGTCTGTTGTTGCAGCAAATGGTGGAGTGGAAGCAGATGTACGTCAGAGAGTCAATGAAGGTTGCATAGTGTTGGGGGCAGTTAAGGGAGTAGTAAAAAATAGAGGGTTGGGCATGAATGTAAAGAGAGTTCTGTATGAGAAAGTGATTGTACCAACTGTGATGTATGGATCGGAGTTGTGGGGAATGAAAGTGACAGAGAGACAGAAATTGAATGTGTTTGAGATGAAGTGTTTAAGGAGTATGGCTGGTGTATCTCGAGTAGATAGGGTTAGGAACGAAGTGGTGAGGGTGAGAACGGGTGTAAGAAATGAGTTAGCAGCTAGAGTGGATATGAATGTGTTGAGGTGGTTTGGCCATGTTGAGAGAATGGAAAATAGCTGTCTGCTAAAGAAGGTGATGAATGCAAGAGTTGATGGGAGAAGTACAAGAGGAAGGCCAAGGTTTGGGTGGATGGATGGTGTGAAGAAAGCTCTGGGTGATAGGAGGATAGATGTGAGAGAGGCAAGAGAGCGTGCTAGAAATAGGAATGAATGGCGAGTGATTGTGACGCAGTTCCGGTAGGCCCTGCTGCTTCCTCCGGTGCCTTAGATGACCGCGGAGGTAGCAGCAGTAGGGGACTCAGCAGTATGAAGCTTCATCTGTGGTGGAAATGTGGGAGGTTGGGCTGTGGCACCCTAGCAGTACCAGCTGAACTCGGCTGAGTCCCTGGTTAGGCTGGAGGAACGTAGAGAGTAGAGGTCCCCTTTTTTTGTTTTGTTCTTGTTGATGTCGGCTACCCCCCAAAAATTGGGGGAAGTGCATTTGGTATATGTATGTATATATATATATATATATATATATATATATATATATATATATATATATATATATATATACATATATACACACATATATGTATGTATGTATCTATATAATATATATATATATATATATATATATATATATATATATATATATATATATATATATATGTATGTATGTATGTATGTATATAATATATATATATATATATATATATATATATATATATATATAATATGGGTCCCCCGTGAAGTAAAAAGAAAAACCTTAAAAAGTCGAATCTATTATTATAATATTACGTCATGATAATGAGACTACACCTACTAAAACTGTTAATTTTCATTTATGTCTTTTCAAAGTTTTCCTTTTGAACACTAAGCTATTATTCGTTTGAGCTCCTCTGTAACTTGGCAGTAATTGGGATATAATAAAAACTTCTTATTTTCCCATATTTGAGACATAGGTAAATCCACGAAAAAAATACAGATTAATGAAAAAAAATACAAAATGGAATGAAAATACTTCACTTTTATAAAGTTTCATGTGTCCAGATACAAAGTTTCTGATTTTTGGTTTAGTTTATTAATGTAGACTATATCAATTCCTTTTAGTGAGGCAGATTTGCACCGACTCGCAGTTGTGCCCTTTTAGCTCTGAAAAGTTTCCTGGTCGCTGATTGGTTGGATGAGATAATTCTAACCAATCAGATAGCAGGAAACTTTTCCGAGCTAAAAGTGCACCGCTGCGAGTCAATGCAAATGCGCCTCATTAAAAAAAAAATTGAGTATAGCAAGTAACTTAACGCTTGGATTACATCACTTGGTGTATCCATACCTTTTAAAAATAAGACTAAATCAATGGAAGATAAAATCAGCAAGTCTTAACGACATGTGTATGTGTCATGCTTATATAAAGACCAGTGGTATTAGAATCTACAGCCGGGCTGGACTATATGATAAGCATTTACTACTGGGAAATAATATGATTTCAAGGGAAAATCTTCACTGAGAAGAAGTATATTTTCTTTCATTATTGTTTATAAATTCAGTCTAAGCCATGATCAATGTTTTTGCATTTTCCACGCCTTGCGCGCGAAATCTATAACATAATGAAAGGGTTATAATTAAAAGATTTATTTCCTTTTTTTTTTTCCTTTTTTTTTAAAAATAAAATGAGAACAAAGAAATCTTTGGTTAGGTGGCATAATTTTTTTCTCTCTCTCTCTCTCTCTCTCTCTCTCTCTCTCTCTCTCTCTCTCTCTCTCTCTTTTCTGGCTAACTTTCCTTTCACAGAGATAACAAATAATTATATCGTGATAATGTTGAGATTGTCCTTGGAAACTGCAATCACACGCGGCTCGAGATAATCCCTGTTATCTCTCTGTCTCTCTCTCTCGTGTCAAGGTTATTATCACGGTAGTCTTTCTTTGTTTCTTTCATCTGTCTTTCATGGGAGAGTAATTTTTACATCTTTATTTCTTTTATCTTTCTTTCTTGGGAGAGTAATTTCTACATCTTTATTTCTTTTATCTTTATTTCTTAGAAGAGTAATTTTTACATCTTTCTTTCTTTCTTAAGATAGTAAGACCTAATCAATCTATCTTGGGAGACTAATTTTCTAATCTATTTCTTTTATCTTTCTTTCTTGGGAGAGTAATTTTTACATCTTTTCTTTCTTTCTGAAGATAGTAATACCTTATCAGTCTTTTTTTGGGAGACTAATTTTCTCATCTTTATTTCTTCTATCTTTCTTTCTTGGGGGAGTAATTTTTACATATTTCCTTCTTAAGATAGTAAGACCTTATCAGTCTTTTTGGGAGACTAATTGTCTCATCTTTATTTCTTTTATCTTTCTTTCTTGGGAGAGTAATTTTTACATCTTTCTTTCTTTCATAAGATAGTAATACCTTATCAGTCTTTTTTGGGAGACTAATTTTCTCATCTTTATTTCTTCTATCTTTCATTCTGAGGAGAATAATTTTTACATCTTTCTTTTATCTTTATTTCTTTCTTAAGATAGTAAGACCTAATCAATCTCTTGTGAGAGTAGGTTTTACATTTTTCTTTCTAAGATATTAAGACCTAATCAATCCTTCTTGGGATAGAAGTTTCTACATCTTTTTTGGGAGAGTAGTTTTTACATCTTCCTTTCTATGATCTTACTTTCTTTCTGAAGATAGTAAGACCTAATCAACCTTATTTAAAGAAAAAAAAATTATGACAATAATTGTGAAAAGTACACTAACGGGTATCACATTAAACAGTTGTTATAAAAACAGGAAAATATAATTTTTTTTAATTAAACCTCGATTCTACATCTGAATTCTGGGACCTTTATTACACAACCTCCTCCTTCTTCTTCTTCTTCTTCTTCTTCTTCTTCTTCTTCTTCTTCTTCTTCTTCTTCTTCTTCTTCTTCTTCTTTTTTTTTCTCCTCGTTATAGAAACAGGAAAATATAATTTTGTTAATTAATCCTCGATTCAACAACTGCATTCTGGAACTTTTATTACACAACCTTCATTGTTGTGTGTGTGATTTTTTTTTGTTTTTTTTTTTTCCTGGGCTTAGGTTGTTCTGCCCCATAGGAAGAACTTGCTCCGCCAGTGCGTCTTTAAGTGTTAATCAATCTCCCGTGGAATGAACAATGCCATAAAGTTGAAACACCCGTATTGTTCACAAAACCGCTCGCTCCAAATATTTATTTTGACACAGATTGTTGGTTGAAGCGAACAAAATAGTATGTAAAAAATTTAGCTATTGTTTTAAAGAGAAATTAGTAGTTATCTAAAAAGAATATTTTGTGTAAAATACCACCAAAGTGATATGTAAAGAAATATTTTTTAAAGAGAAATGATTAACTATTCAAAAAGAATATGATTTTGAAAATATGGTGTGTGTAAAATTCCAAAAAAATAATCTGGAAAAAAAAATATTTTTTTCTTTAAGGAAAGGTTGGAGAGAGGGGTAAGTTTTAAACATCTGAGTAGTGTATGTGTGTGTGTGTGCATATCTATATAGATATTTAGCTATATTTTTGACGGGCCGCGTATACTAGTGTGTATATATATACTGTAATATATATATGTATGTATGTATATATATATATATATATATATATATATATATATATATATATATATATAAACGCACACATTCTCTCTCTCTCTCTCTCTCTCTCTCTGTATATATATATATATATATATATATATATATATATATATATATATATATATATATATATATATATAGAGCTAGCTTATATCATCCCATTCAAGAATATTCTGAATACTTATTTTTAATACAATGTCTATTACTCGACAAAGTAAATTTCCCTTGAACTGCTGTAAGAGGATGATTCAATTACTCCGCATGCATGGAAAGTAGGCCGGGGGTGTTTGCCTTATGAAAAATCTCATGAATAAAATTAGAATATTAGTAAACTAAATGATTAATTTAGAATCACATTTGCTGCTGGATAACGAAGAGTTGCCTCTTTACGCTTGTCTTAAGATAGGCACATATGCAGATGCATATTATTATTATTATTGTTATTATTATTATTATTATTATTATTATTAGTAGTAGTAGTAGTAGTAGTAGTAGTAGTAGTAGTAGTAGTAGTAGTACCATTATTATTATTATTATTATTATTATTATTTGGAGTGGGCATTATTATTAATAATTATTATTATTTGGAGTGGGAATTATTATTATGTGGAGTGGGCTTTATTATTATTAATATGATTATTATTATTATTATTATTATTATTATTATTATTATTATTACTGGGAGTGGGTATTATTATTATTATTATTATTATTATTATTATTATTGTTGATGTTATTGTTATTATTGGGAGTGGGTTTTATTATTATTATTATTATTATTATTATTATTATTATTATTGGAAGTGGTGGGTCTTTTCCTAGTATCATTATTGAGGCTCTTATGTAATAGATCGCAAATTGTTGTTGTTGATGGGCACCATGATGATTATAGGAATGTGATATCTGTTGTTCCTTAAGGTAGCGCCCTTGTTCCAGTACTAACAGAGCTCGTTGCTTATTCAGAAGATGCTACTCTCTTTACATCAACTCCATCTCCTGGGTGTAGATCTGGGTTTGCTGAATCCCTTAATAGAGTTCTAGCTGAAATTAGTGCAAATTGTGAAGCAAGAAATTTAATCCTAATAAAACTCGTAATGTGATTGAAAAAAGGTTGAGGATAGTGGTTCCTGAACATCGGATCTCAGCATTGGTAATGTTTGTTTAACTCTGTATGACACTTTTAAAGTTTTAGGTGTGATTCTTGACAGCCAATTTAATTTAAAAAACACATTAGATCTGTGTGTGTCTTCTTCAATTAAAAAAAAAGGCTTATTGAGGAAGTCTTTCAAGATTTTTGGTGATCAATCTATTGTGAAGATTTGCTATAATTCTTTGATTCTACCTTGTTTCGAGAATTGTTTTCCTGTGTGGTCTTCAGCTGCCGAATCTCATCTTAATATAATCTCTGGCACCGTCGTTCAAATAGCTCATTATGCAAGTTGCATAAGATTTTCATAATTCTGACCATCCTTTGCATTCAGATCTTCCAGGACAGTATCATCCTGTTCGTCATACTATGTTTTCAGTTAATTCTAATCCTCGTAGTCATGCCTTCTCCATCTTGAGGCTTAATACTATACAGTATTCTAGAAGTTTTATTCCAGCTGTGACCAAGCTGTGGAAGGATTTTCCTAATCAGGTATTTGAATCGATGGAACCTCAAATGTTTTTTTTTTTTTTCCAATGTTTTATTTTAATTGTCTATTACTTATCTTGTTTTTTTTTTTCTGTATTTCCTTTCCTTACTGGGCTAATTTTCCCTGTTGGAGCCCTTGGGTTTATAGCATCCTACTTTTCCAACTATGGTTGTAGTCTAACTAATAATAATAATAATAATAATAATAATAATAATAATAATAATAATGATAATAATAATAACAACATTATTATTATTATTATTATTATTTCTAGCCAATCTACAGCCCTGGTTGGAAAACCAATATGCTGTAAGCCCAAGGGTTACAACAAGCAAAAAATTGCCCCGTGATAGAAGGAAATAAAGAAATAGATAAACTACAAGGGAAGAAAAATAAAATACATAGAAGGAAATAAAGAAATAGATAAACTACAAGGGAAGAAAAATAAAATACATTATAGTAGAATATTTTAAGAACAGTATCCACATAAAAAGAAATGTTATAAAAATCTTCTTTGCTGAGAGTTATACAAGGTACAAATTTATAAAAGTAGGACAGATAAACTGAGATTTCCCAGGAGACGAATTTATTTATCATTAAAGAAACAGAAAAAAAGATAGAATTTTATGCCTAATTCAAAATTTTCATGGTTAATGATCGGAGACATAGACACATGAGGAGGTGAAAATAGAAATATCAATCTAGTGTCTATGCTACACGTCTCACAAGCTATGAAAATGTAGTTTGCTTCTTTGGTGTTATAGTACACTCTGTACACATTCAGTTGAAGGCCAGTGTGTCTCTGATCCCATAAATAATGAATTAACCGTTTTCACTCTTTTGCCACCTCATCCCACAACACTTTATTATTATTATTATTATTATTATTATTATTATTATTATTACTTGCTAAGCTACAACCCTAGTTGGAAAAGCAGGATGCTATAAGCCCAGGGGCTCCAACAGGGGAAATAGCCCAGTGAGGAAAGGAAACAAGGAAAAATAAAATATTTTAAGAACAGTAACATTAAAATTAATATCTCATATATAAACTATATAAACTTTAACAAAACAAGAGGAAGAGAAATAAGATAGAATAGTGTACCCTCAAGCAAGAGAACTCTAACCCAAGACTGTGGAAGACCATGGTACAGAGGCTATGGCACTACCCATGACTAGAGAACAATGGTTTGATTTTGGAGTGTTTCTCTCCTAGAAAGTTTCTTCTACCCTTAGAAAGGGGAAAGTGGCCACTGAACAATAGATCTTAGGTTTTATTGCAGCTGTGACCAAGTTGTAGAAGGATCTTCCTAATCGGGTAGTTGAGTCAGTAGAACTTCAAAAGTTCTAACTTGCAGCAAATGTTTTTTTGTTGAACAGGCTCACTTAAGTCTTTTTATAGTTTATATGAGAAAGATCTGTTTTAATGTTTTCAATACTTTTGAAATATTTGATTTTAATTGTTCATTACTTCTTATATCGTTTATTTATTTCCTTATATCCTTTCCTCAATGGGCTATTTTTCTCGTTGTATCCCTCGGGCTTATAGCATCTTGCTTTTCCAACTAGGGTTGTAGCTTAGCTAATAATAATAATAATAATAAAAAAAAAAAATAATAATAATAATAATAATAATAATAATAATAACGTAAAGTATGAAGTTGTTAGCGTCATGTATTTATCCCCAGTAGTAGCAACCCTCCGCTGTCAGCTAACTCAAAGAACCTAATTTATCATTTATTAATAAAAAAAAAAAGGCAAAATGGACTTTAATAGGAATTGTGTAACTATTCTTGGAATCGGTGTGTGTTTGAGAGAGAGAGAGAGAGAGAGAGAGAGAGAGAGAGAGAGAGAGAGAGAGAGAGAGAGAGAGAGAGTCAGTCATCAATGTATTTTCTTACATTTTAGCTATATTCATTTCAATTGAACTTGTAATATTTACAGAGAGAGATAGAGAGAGAGAGAGAGAGAGAGAGAGAGAGAGAGAGAGAGAGAGAGAGAGAGAGACATGGGGATGATTCTTGGTAGCATTAGGAAGTTAGTGACAGCTAAAACCCGAAATTGAATTAGATTTGAAGTTTATTCAATTCATATCATCACAACAGTAAAATTATTTATATGGAATAAAGGAAAATGAACCTGGATAGCGACTTGTTGTAATCAGAATCACCAATTAGTTCCTCAAAATGGCCTCGCCTTTACAACCTGAACAAGGATGTTAACGTCATTCATTTTCTCTTTCTAATCCACCATTTAGAAAATCCACAAACAACTAGTGCTCTGTCAACGCTAGATAATTCCTTTGATCAACAAATAGAAGAAGAAATATCAGAACAGTTACAGCAACGTCATGATGCATTTTATATATCCAATCAGCGAGTCAGGTGACGTCCTTGATTGAGATCCTTTTATGAGCAGGATTCATTGTCATCCCACTTCTGCTCTATACATACCTATAAACAACTTGATGCTCACAGACAAATCATGTTGTCTTGCTGTTGTCTAGACATTGAAAGAAGCCCGTGTGTTATTCATTGTAATTCATTTAGGGAGATTGAATAGATTGCTGTTTCATATGTATAGTAGGTTGCTTAAGGGGAATGTTCATGAAACTTCCGTAACAAAACTAACCAAGCTTTGAAATTCCACTCGTAGCATTGAAGAGGTTACTAGTCGTGTATTTCTGCAAGAACAGAATGGATATATCTGGATATTTATCAGTTATATCTTCATTGGCAAGGTTTTTTTTTTTTTAATAAGTTAGTAAGGGTTATGGTGGCCTGGCGGTAACGTCCTTGCCTGGTGATTGCCAGACTGGGGTTCGAGTCCCGCTCAAACTCGTTAGTTGCAATGTTTAGTTCCTTTGTGAGCTAAAGATGGGGTGTTTTGAGGAGCCTATAGGTCTATCTGTTGAGTCGTCAGCAGCCGTTGCCTGGTCTCCTTGGTCCAAGCTTGGGTGGAGAGGGGTCTTGGGCGCTGATCATATCATGTAATATGGTCAGTCTCTAGAGCATTGTCATGCTTGATAAGGCAATGTCACTGACCCTTGCCTCTGCCATTCATAATCGGCCTTTAGACCTATAAGTCTACTTGATTAAATAAGTTTGTTTCTCTATTAATTATTCGTTTCACCCTAAATGTCACGTGGGCATTTATGTTAATTTAAACTTGAAAAGTGTAATTCCAATCACGAATATGAATCAATATAGCAATATATTGTCATTAGCTTGCGAATTGCATAACTCAATTATTAATAAATCTGAAATAATCTCACACTCGTGATGTCATGCGGTGCAACATTCATTTGTCTGAAGTAGTTCCTTTCTTTCTGTAACTGTCTTTATTATCATGGATTCTCTGAAGGGAAGCTCACCATCTTATGTTTTTAGTGGTGTGGAGTGTGCAAAGTGAAGCTTATCATCATATATCTTCATCAGTAGGCAGTCCTAAAGTGAAGCTCGATAGGGAGTTCTAAAGTGAAGCTCAATAGGGATTCCTTAAGTGAAGCTCAATAGGGAGTAATGAAGTAAATCTCAATAAGGAGTAATAAAGTGAAGCTCAATAGGGAGTCCTGAAGTGAAGCTTAATAGGGAGTCCTTAAGTGAAGCTCAATAAGGGAGTATTAAAGTGAAGCTCAATAGGGAGCCTTAAAGTGAAACTCAATAGGGAGTTTTAAAGAGAAGCTCAAAATCTTGAGGTTCGTTAGTATAGAGACTGTTAAATAAAGCTCACCATCTTATCTCATCATTAGCATAAAGCCTATAGTGAAGCTCACCAGCTCATGTCTTTATTAACGAGGAGTCGGTAAAATTAAGCTCACCATGTTATGAAATTATCAGCCTTCATTCCCTAAAGTGAAGCCCACAACTTGAGTCCGTAAAGTGAAGGTCACAATTCAAGTCATTATCAGCATGAAGTCCTTAAGAGGAAGCTCATCATTTTATATTTTCATCAATGTGGACTCATAAAGAGGAGCTCACCATCTTATGTCCTCATCAGCACGGAGTACATAAACGGAAACTCATCATCTTATGTCCTCATCAGCATGAAGTCCGTAAAATATGTTAATTATCTCCTATTTTATCTTCATCATTGGCCTTTATCCTCTATTATAAACTTTGAAGATACTGCTGTTAATACCCTTTAGACCTGTGAAGCTGGATTCCATGATTGCGTTCACGGTTTAAAGGTTTAAAGGTCACTCATGAATGACAGAGGCATGGGGACAGTGACATTGCCTTATCAAGCAGGACAATGCCCTAGAGACCGACCGGCTGCTGATGATTCAGCAGGTAGACCTATAACCTCCCCCAAACTCCCCATTCTTAGCTCACAAGGATAGTGAGGATACAGCGACCAAAGGAACGAATGAGCTTGAGCGGGATTCGAACCCCAGTCTGGCAATCGCCAGTCAGGGACGTTTCCACATCGGCATTTAATTATCCCGTTGCTACACAAGTTCAATCAACTTTTCGGTCTATGACTGAAAATTATTGTTTCCTGGACATTATAATGGGAATGAAGTCCACGTATAGCAACAAATAGACACAGATGTAGTGGCGTCACTATATGGTAATTCTGTCGTTCATTTCCATACAGTTGCGTCTTGATGCGATTGGTTCGTACTGCAAACGCATAACACTACCGATACCGATACTTCTTCTTCTTCTTCTTCTTCTTCTTCTTCTTCTTCTTCTTCTTTTTTTTTTTTTTTTTTTTTTTTTTTTTTTTTTTGAGAAATACCTTATGAATTATAATCTTTCTACATCTGACAATAGCATTTTCTTCTTTTAATTCATTTCTAGTTTCTTATCAGGTTGGTATCTTTTGTCTATTGTTAGTTCTGCTTTGTTTAAGTTTGCTTGTATCTTGATTAGCGGCAGATTATGTAGTACATTACAAACCCACTTTCTGGACTTTTTATCCCACGTTACAAGATACATTGCGATTCAGTGTTCATCTGATAAATGCTGTTGAAATTAACCTTGACAATATCTCTGACAAACTTTATTCATTTTGACGCTTGACTAATTTCATAACCTTCGCCAACTTCATTGCGAAGGTTGCTTTGATAAGCGTGTATTTATTTGTTTGTATCTCTCTTTGTGTTTGTGATTTGCATAATGTATTTGACCGAATCTTGTGAAATTTGGTGAGATTAGTGGCCATGATCCTAGGATTTTGGGAGTGATTTGGTCTAACGTCAAGGGCAAGGTTACGAAAAGGTAAAAAAAAAAAAAAAAAAAAAAAAAAAAAACTTTTTGCCATATCGTGGCCAATTTTTATCTAATTTGCATGAAAATATTACCAAAATGTGCATAATTCAATTACCGATCTTAGGCGAAGGTATGTGCTCTACCGACCCGTTCTAGTTCATGTATCATTCTGTAATAATTTCTATATTGCATATAAGTTTTTTTATGTTTAAATTAAACTCCTAAGATTTACCAGCATTTGATAAATCTAAGTAAGTACACACTTCCTGTTCCCAACTAAGAAACCAATGTTGAGTGAAAGTCACCCTTGGTGTGCCACAGACGCATTTCCTTTGAGCAGGTCCTTAAAATGTTTGGAAAAAGTCTCCATTCTTGGGACATTACCTTTTCTATACCTTGCTCATTTCCTCTGCCTACTTTTGAAACAAAGGTTTTCCGTCTAATCAGTGATTAAGTCCGTATTTACAAATAAACTAGCTCCAAATTTGTTGAAGATCCATGGAATGAGTGTGACTGTATTTTAAAGATAAAACATATTTTTA
>NC_090769.1:2185504-2190504 GCF_036898095.1 Palaemon carinicauda | reverse complement strand
AAGTTCTATTACTTAAACTAGGAATATTCTTTTATTTTTTGTTTGCTGCAACCACCGACGTACTTTATCGGATAATTGGTTACTCAGTTGTTATCAAAATTACTTATGAATCAGGAATGTTTATGAAAAAAACATTAATATAACAGTATATATAATACAGGAACGTGGATTAGGTGACGTTTCATAACGGGCCTACTCCCTTTAAAGGGGATGGACCTACTAAGAGTAATGATCCCTATGGTAAAACACTTACAATTAAAGGTTTAAAGGCCGCTCATGAATGGCAGAGGCAAGGAACAGGGGACATCTCTATCAAGCAGGACAATGCCAAAGAGACTGACCATATATACATATGATCAGCGTCCAATCTCCCTCACCACCCAAGCTAGGACCAAGGAGGGCCAGGCAGTGGCTGTTGATGACCTATAGGCTCTCCCAAACACCCATATCCTTAGCTCACAAGATTGGTGAGGTTGCAACAAACAAAGGAATTGACGATTTAGAGTGGGACTCGAACCCCAGTCTGGTGTTCACCAGTCAGGGACGTTACCACATCGTCCACCACAACCCTAAGCTTTTAAAGACATCCCTCCCCCCCCCCAAAGAAAAATAAAAATACCCTCTTGCATTCTAAGATTATCAGGGCGCTCAAAGAGCATTGAGGACTTTACTAAATACTCAAAATGATTGGAAAATATAACTTCCACTGAAAAAAAAAAAGATGATAAGAAAGTAAAAGGGCATTAAGAAGCTAGAAGTTACATAACTCATGAACAATGGTATCAATTTATTAGAAAATTGACAGTGTACAACCAAACTAGCATTTAATGTTTAAAAGAATGGGGTGTACTGTGAAATATTGAGAATCGCGTCAATACATTTGGGAGATGTCATAAAAGGCTGCAGCATTTTGAGTGAATTTGCATTCTTAAAGGAAATTTTGACTCGTTTGTGGTGGCCGATGTGGTAACGTCCCTGACTGGTGAACGCCAAACTGGGATTCGAGTCCCTTGCCAACTCATGGGTTTTTTTGGTCGCTGCAACCTCACCATCCTCGTGAGCTAAGGATGGGGGCCTTGGGGGAAGCCTATAGGTGTATCTGCTGAGTCATCAGCAGTCATTGCCTGGCCCAAATAGGTCCTAGCTTGGATGGAGAGGGATCTTGGTCGCTGATCATATATATATATATATGGTCAATCTATAGGGCATTGTCCTGTTCGATAGAGCAATGTCACTGTCCCTTGACCGTGCCAAAAGAGGTTGGATATATTTATTCA
This sequence comes from Palaemon carinicauda, assembly GCF_036898095.1. Taxonomy (NCBI): domain Eukaryota; kingdom Metazoa; phylum Arthropoda; class Malacostraca; order Decapoda; family Palaemonidae; genus Palaemon; species Palaemon carinicauda. The sequence continues at coordinate 2,189,227 of NC_090769.1, read as the reverse complement.
CATACGTATAGATATGTGAAATATGCAAGCTCAGATGCTGTAGGATTTTCAATTGATATATATTGAAATGTAATTCATTGTATAGAATTTCTCGAAAAAGAAAATACAGGGCTCGCACGTGTTAACCTATAGGCGTAAATATATGTATATGAATAAAAAAAGGTAAATATAAAAGTTTACATTTATGTACATGCGTAAGAGCGTATTTCACATAAAGCATATGACGACCTAAAACCTTCTAAAAAAATCCTTGTATATTTCATTGCTTATTCTCCCCCAGAGAAATTCTCACATACGCTGTACTCTGAAGTAAGATCTCATTTTAACTCTCTGTAAAAGGATTAAGAGGTGAGAGGATTTAGAGATAATGCGGCCTCATAATAGGGATGAATTAGATGATCACTTATACTCTCTAAGAGGATTGCGGAAATAAAGATAATAGCCGGGAAAATGGTGCCCTAAGAGGATTAAAGAGTAACGCTTCAAGATATCCTTGGTATCAAATTATTTTTTTCCCCTGTGTAGAGAAAGAGATGCGATATTTAGGAAAAAGCTTTTAGTAATTTGTGGAGAACTTGTAGTAATTTATGGAAATAATGTAGTAATTTGTGAAGAACTTGTAGTAATTTATGAAGAACTTGTAGTAATTTATGAAGAACTTGTAGTAATTTATAAAGAACTTGTAGTAATTTTTGAAAAACTTGTATTAATTTATGAAAAACTTATAGCAAGTTATGAAGAACTTGTAGTAATTTATGAAAAATAACTTATTGTAATTTATGAAGAACTTGTAGTAATTTTTGAAAAAAATTAGTAATTTATGAATAACTTGTAGTAATTTATAAAGAACTTGTAGTAATTTATGAAGAACTTGTAGTAATTTATGAAAACCTTGTTGTAATTTATGAAGAACTTGTATTAATTTATGAAAAATATTAGTAATTTATGAAGAACTTGTAGTAATTTATGAAGAACTTGTAGTAATTTATAAAGAACTTGTAGTAATTTTTGAAAAAATTGTAGTAATTTATGAAAAATTGTAGTAATTTATGAAAAATTGTAGTAATTTATGAAAAATTGTAGTAATTTTTGAAAAATTGTAGTAATTTATGAAAAATTGTAGTAATTTATGAAGAACTTGTAGTAATTTTTGAAGAACTTGTAGAAATTTATGATAAACTTATAGTATTTTATGAAGAACTTGTCGTAATTTATGAAGAACTTCTAGTAATTTATGAAGAACTTGTAGTAATTTATAAAGAACTTGTAGTAATTTTTGAAAAACTTGTAGAAATTTATGAAAAACTTATAGCAAGTTATAAAGAACTTGTAGTAATTTATGAAAAAATTTAGTAATTTATGAAGAACTTGTAGTAATTTTTGAAAAACTTGTAGAAATTTATGAAGAACTTGTAGAAATTTATGAAAAACTTGCTGTAATTTATGAAAAACTTGCAGTAATTTATAAAGAACTTGTAGTAATTTATGAAGAACTTGTAGTAATTTATGAAGAACTTGTAGTAATTTATGAAAAACTTTTAATAAATTATGAAGAACGTATAGTAATTTATGGAAAACTTGTAGTAATTTATGATAGCGAGGGGTAATTTTGATGAAGTCTGCCTTAATGCATAGAAGGCCTGCAATAATTTACTCAAAATGTATGATATATATTAATTAAAAATTATAGAGGCTTCTTTTAACATGAATACGATGATGGCAGAAATAAGCACCTAAATCTGGATTGAATAACCAATTAAGGATTTTGATAATGAAAAGAAACTTGATAGGGAGGCTTGGTATAATGAATAGAAAATTATAATAATCGTAAGGTCTTTCCAGGGTATCTAATTTTTTTTTGTTATCTCTTTCTCGAGTTGCCAGTTAGGTGATAATTGAGAGTCGAGGTGAATGCAACTAACTTTATTTTAACGGATCATGAGTTTATATACAAGCCGTTCCAAGCAAGAACGGCTTAAAAATTCAATCACAAGGATTCATAAAAATACAGGCTTAAATAGGTTATCAGTGGGAAGGGAGAGTGATATCGATATATACTGAAAAACAGAAATACCCTTATAGTACGAGCATGTGAAATACACGTGCGGTACAATATAAGTAAAGTAATGGTAATACAGTATTATGTGCTATGGATGAGGTTTGCGTTAAGAAGAAATGTGTATATGTATTTGGGGAATAGTCTAGGTACTTTCAAAGGAAACTTAAAGTAAAAGGGTAAAATTGACTAAAATTATATAAACTGGTGTGTGTGTGTGTATATATATATATATATATATATATATATATATATATATATATATATATATATATATATATATATATACCAGTTTATATGATTTTAGTAATTTTAAACCATTTTACTTGCTTGAGGGTACTAACTTATTTCTCTTCCTCTTGGTTTTTTTAGATTCTATATAGTTTATATATGAAAGATTCATTTTAATGTAATTGTTATTGAAATATTTTATTATAGTGGTTCATTACTTCTAGTGCAGTTTATTTATTTCTGTATTTCTTTTCCTCACTGGGCTGTTTTCTCTGTTTGAGCCCTTGGGTGCATCCTGCTTTTCCAACTAGGGACGTAGCTTAACAAGTAATGATAATGATTATAATATGACTCGAGGATTCTTAAAAAAATTATTTGCAAGGAATGATTGAATATCAATTAATATATACCAATTTATCTTTTAACACGAGATTTAGCTCTGATGATGAAATAGGTGATTTCCCAAAAGCTTGGTAATCTCCTTAGTAAATGTAATTAAAAATCCTAACGTTTCTGCTTTTATACTCCTTCCATGTAAATATGAGCCTTTCTAGAAAAGAAATGGTAATTCAATATATATATATATATATATATATATATTATGTATGTATATATATATATATATATATATATATATATATATATATATATATATATATATATGTATGTATGTGTGTGTGTGCGTGTGTGTGTGTATATACTGTAAATATTTATATTATGAAATCCTTAGTTAGATATATTCAGAGAAAGGAAGAGAGAGAGAGAGTCAGGAAAAGAGGGATAAATTCAGAAGAATAAGAGGGAGAGAGAGAGAGAGAGAGAGAGAGAGAGAGAGAGAGAGAGAGAGAGAGAGAGGAGAGAGAGAGAGAGAGAGAGAGAGCGCGTCAGGAAAAGAGGGATAAATTCAGAAGAAGAAGAAGAAGAAGAAGAAGAGAGAGAGAGAGAGAGAGAGAGAGAGAGAGAGAGAGAGAGAGAGAGAGACTTGTGGGACAGGGGCAGACGAAATTGAGCGTTGAATATTCATCAGCTGGAACACACAGATCCCTTGGTAGTATTATCCGGTGTGTAAGTGTATGAGTGCAGACAGTTTGCGTCTCTGCCAACGACTTGTGCTGAGGGAAAGACGCATTTTCATGCACACGCGCACGAGCGCATGCAATCTAGAATTATATTTTATGCCAATAGATTCTAGAAGATTATATAACAGCATTTATAAGCATTGAAACAAACACTGTATCACGTAAACGTAAACAGACATATACACACACACCGCAGCCCTTTCATCACTTCAAGGTGTCTGCATTATTAAACACATTCTTATGTCTGCATGCTATTTGTTAAGGAATTGCTGTTGGGCTTTTCCATACTAGGTTGGTTTGCTCTGAGCGACCAGACTAAAGCCTCTCACCATCACCAGTCGCCTTGGCCAACGTGGT
>NC_090769.1:2178004-2180504 GCF_036898095.1 Palaemon carinicauda | reverse complement strand
TGCCCTTTTAGCTCGGAAAAGTTTCCTGATCGCTGATTGGTTAGAATTATCTCGTCCAACCAATCAGCGATCAGTAAACTTTTCCGAGCTAGAAGGGCACCGCTGCGAGTCGGTGCAAATCTGCATCGCTAAAAGAAATTGACTAGTACATGGTGATACACAAACCCTATCACCACGTTAAAGTATCCCTACTTATTTCCATTTAGGAACTAATTTTATTAATGCTATATTACATCCTTCAATGAGTGTTGGTGAAAAGAACTCCTCTGACTCGTATTATAGCAAAGTACTGTAAGGACAGTTTCCCAGCGTCTCACAGCCATATTCTGGTCACCAAAACATGACCTCCCGTGGGTGGCAATAAAACTGACTTACATCATACACGAGACAACGTCGAAGATATTTTTTTTTTTATTCCAGGAACGGCGGAAATTTTCTCTTTAATAGAGAAACTAAAATTTAATTAAGAATATTGTCAGCTTTCAATTCAGATGAAAAGTTCAAACGTTCAAACTTGTAGCAAAAGTTTTTATGTTGAACAGAGTGAGAAAATCTTTTTATAGTTTATATTTGAAATATCTGTTTTAATGTTGTTAATATTCTTGAAATATTTAATTTTAATTGTTCATTACTTCTTACATCGTTTATTTCCTTATTTCCTTTCCTCATGGGGGTATTTTTTCCCTGTTGGAGCCTTTGGGTTTATAGCATCTTGCCTCTCCAACTAGGGTGGTACCTTAGCTAGTAATAATGATAATAATAATGATAATAATAATAATAATAATATGGCCATGTTCCTTCAAATGAAATATATTCCAAGCGTTCACCAGGTCAGAAGAAACACACCTGGATTGTAATCACGTACTTTTTTAGATGTGATTTCTGTCTAAATAAATCAGTTGAACCCTGCCAGAGCTTCTGTCCACACCATGAACAACAAAGTACTATTCATAAGAGCCAATCTGGAGGCTAGTACACCTTAACAAATTATTACAAGACTGGTCAGGAAGTGGATGGGTGACCAACGAGGTCATGTGAAGTGTGGGTGTAATGATATATCAGAAATGTAGAATATGAATAGAGGGGTAGTTCCAAGGTGTCATATAGGTAGCCTTCTATTAGTCGACTTACTTGTAAATGGAAACCTTCTATTAGTCGACTTAGTTGTAAATGGAAACCTTCTATTAGTCGACTTAGTTGTAAATGGAAATCTTCTAATAGTCGACTTAGTTGTAAATGGAAACCTTCATCTATTTCCTTCTTATTAATCGTCTGAGCAGAGTGTCTTATAATCTTTGAATTAGAGGCAAAATGAATCACAACCTTCTTAAGGGGTTCGTAATAACGCATGAACAAATATGCTTGCATTATGGTTATATTCTCTCTCTCTCTCTCTCTCTCTCTCTCTCTCTCTCTCTCTCTCTATGACTTTTGTGTGTTTTCATGGCTATATATATAATCAGACATTTCTTCATTTGCAATATCTCTGATTTCAATATTGATCACTTTTTCTGCCTTGAGTTCATACGGTATTTAGATTTGTGCGTGCATTCAAAGGCTTATCTGTGTGATCAGATGCACGTATGCCAATAAGGCGTTCCTCCTTTCTTTTCACTCTGTTTTTATCACATTTTCCTTATTTTTTTGTTTGACAGGTTTTTAATGGGTTTTTTCTGATGATGCATGGCTACGTGCCTTCCTGAACATATGCATAACCAGTTAATATAGCTTATATGATAATAAATGGAGGAGATTTTTGCAAGAATGCTCTATACATACATCTTGGAAAAACTTTATCATTATACTAATTCACAGAGGGAGACAAAAAAAAAAAAATGAAAAATTAACCCCCAATAAATTTACTCTCGGTATTATATGAAGTATTTACAAAGATCATATTAGGCCAAATAGAAGGACAGCTAGACTTTAATTAACCAAGAAAGCAGGCAGGCTTTAGAGGCGGGTATTCAACAACTGACCATATCCATGTAATTAATTACCCAGCTAATGGAAGAATCAACAGCGTATGATTAACTAGTGTATGGAATTTATAGACTATGATAAAAATTTGGATTCTGTTGAAACTTCAGCAGTAATGAAAGCCATTAAAAAACAATTAATAGAGGAATGTTATGTTGGAACACTTGAAGATACCTATATGCGAAGTACAGCTATTCTAAAACTACACAAAGATAGATAGTGAAAAAATTCAGATTGAGGAAGGAGTTAGACAGGAAGACCCTATCTCCCGAATTATTCACAGCGTGCTGAGAAGTTTTACAAAATTTAGATTGGGAACATGAAGGTATTAACGTTAATTGCTGAATACCTTACCAACTTAGGGTATGCAGAGTACAGTTTTATATAGTGAATAATGGGAGAAATTGCAAAAGATAATAGAAGATTTTAATAGAGAAAGCAGAAATGTGGGACTGAAAGTGAATATGAGTAAAACTAAGATAATATTCAATGAAAATGCAGAGACAACATATAAGGGTTG
>NC_090769.1:2169728-2172228 GCF_036898095.1 Palaemon carinicauda | reverse complement strand
AACGACGGTGTGGGAGCGTATTTCGTGAATTCTGAAGTTTTAATAATTTTTTCCTAGTGTTGCGTTGTAGAGGAAAACTACACTGAGCTTCCTTGGCTATCTTAAGACCGTGCAATCAGTTGCTGTTAGTGATTGATTTGCTTGAAAGGCAAACAAACGCAGTAGTTGATAAACTTGTCAATTAGAAAGGGAGTCAACATCGGTTTAATTTGTTGTGGTTTTCGACTTGTGAATTCATTTGATTTATAAATGAGAACTGTTGTTGTTGTTGTGTTGTTGTTGCTGTTGTTTTTGTTTTTGTAAGAACTAAATTGTCACTGTGTTCACTTGTTAGTGGCACAGAAATTTTGAATATATTTTTTAGTGAATTGTGACATAAATGAGAACTGTTGTTGTTGTTGTTGCTGTTGTTTTTGTTGTTTGTAATAACTAAATTGTCACTGACGATGTCTTCCACTTGTCAGTGACACAAAAATTTAAAATATATAATTTTTAGTGAATTGTGACCTTAAGAATACGGAAACCCTTTAGAATATCAACCCTATAAACTTAGCTTTTAAATTATTAAAATAATCCATTTCCAAATAAACGGTGAATTATTCGTCATGTCAAAAAATGAATACGAACTGAAAATGTCTTACCCGAGAATTAATTGCAATACATGAGCTAAATGCATTCTTGAAGAACGAACATAAGTTGAGAAAATGCATCATTATATGTTTAACTCGTTGAAATTTTGGATACCGTACAGTCAAGATTTCGATTATATACCTCAATGGAATACTCGTAAAAATCTTCAATCATAAAATAAAAAATTATTAATGAAAATTGAAAGTCACAATACTTAACTGATCTGCTTTTCCAACTAGGGCTGTAGCTTAGCAAGAAATAATAATAATAATAATGTTAATATTAATATTAATATTGATAATAATAATAATAATAATAATAATAATAATAATAATAATGATAATAATAATAATAATTAATACACGAAATTGTTCAAAGACGCCACCTGTATTGAAATCTAGAACTAACCCCACATCCTACTCCATTGCCCCAGTCCAACCCCCCCCCCCAAAAAAAAAAAGAAAACATCCCAACCCCCTACCCTCCCTACCCCCACTCCCCCACTCGCATCTCTTTGCCAAATACACTTCCTGTGATTTAATGTTTTACTTTGTGTAAAAGAAATCTGGTAAATGACTTTTCGTTGTTCAGTATCGGGTTGTCATTATTCTTATTATCTGCAGAAGAAGGGTGTGTTTGCAGCGGAAAGGGAAGAGAGGGAGAGAAGCAGGGAGACTTGCTGCTCAAAGGGAAGGGAGAGGTTTAAAGTTACATTCTTCTTATCATTCTCTCTCTCTCTCTCTCTCTCTCTCTCTCTCTCTCTCTCTCTCTCTCTCTCTCTCTCTCTCTCTCTCTCTCTCTCTCTCTGGAATTTTGTTTTTTTACTTCTTTTGATTGTAATTACTTCCCTTGTAGTTTATTTATTTCCTTGTTTTCTTTCCTCACTAGGCTATTTTTTCCCGCTCTGCAAACTAATTATTTACTTAATTTGTTTGTTTTTACTTCTCTTGTTGTTTATTTCCTTGGTTACTTTCCTCAATGGGCTATTCTTTCCTGTTGGATCCCTTGGGCTTATAGCATCATGCTCTTTCAATTAGGAGCGTAGCTTTGTAGCTTAGCAATTAATAATAAATAATAATAATAATAATAACTATTATTATTATTATTATTATTATTATTATTATTATTATTATTATTATTATGTGTACGTCCACGAATCATGTGAAAAATTAAGCGTCCGTAATCATATTTCCCAAAATCAAAAATATTTATTTCAAACAGAAGAGACTTCAATCTTTATTCCTCAGTAAATGTCTTTGATATAATAAACATGACGATGAGTACAATGCCCTATTAAGCTAACTGTCAACCTCGCCGAGCACACCATATGTTGGTCAGAGCGTGCAAGCGATAACCCAGGTGGTGGCTAGCAAGAGGTGAGAAGCCCTAAAGGTTAAACTTTGGCTTTTTAGCTGTTGAATTCCCTACCACATGGCAGGTTAATTTGACGAAAGAATAGAAAATGTCAGTGATCTTTCCAAATAGGCTTATGTATAACTAATGTATCTTCATAGTTATGTGTATTGAAATGTGTATTTTTCTCTACCATACACAATCGCCTGGATGGGAATGGGACGTCAAGAGATTTGTTTTCTAGTATTTTAGCAACGCCATATTGGAGAGGTTTCTCTGCGGGCTGCTAGTGTGCAAGAGCCTGTTTCAGGCCGTAAGGGCCAAGCAATCTAAAACAATAACGGAGAGGTTTTTAACCACAAATTCTTTTCCTAACTAAAGCAGATGTTTAAACCCACTTACAAATGGGTGGACGTATGAGCGATAGCCTTTGATCGAACATGGTCCCTGAAATAAATAGCTTGAGCACTGTATCATTAGATCATAGGTCTTATCGCTTTACATAGACTAGCGTGAC
>NC_090769.1:2154728-2164728 GCF_036898095.1 Palaemon carinicauda | reverse complement strand
CATCTTGCTTTTCCAACCAGGGTTGTAGCTTAGCTTATAATAATAATAATAATAATAATAATAATAATAATAATAATAATATGCCTTCGTCTCAAATTACCTTTTGTGTTAGTACTAGCGCAATTCTCCAATCGCGCAACGATTGCCAGCACAAGCTTTGTAATGTACACTTAGATTCAAAAGTCCGCCGACACTCAAGGAGAATCGTTCGTCAGAGGTCTCTAGTGTTACCATGACAAAACAAGGAAAGAGTTGGTCTTCTTACTACCTTCAAGAAAATGGGCGGAGACTTGTCCAACCTCAGCGAACGCTCAAAAATATTACAAATCGAGTTGCCATATTTCATACTGTGGGATCATTTGTCCCTCGAGTATTCACTACAAATACACAAAACACACACACACACACACACACACACACACACACTATATATATATATATATATATATATATATATATATATATATATATATTATTTTTACTATTCTTTTGAGGAGCCCAGTAGACACTTTCAATGGATGGGTAGGTGGCGGGGGTGGGGGGGGGGGCGATAGGTAAGGGGTAGGGATTACTTCTCCCCAGGGCAGTCCGACACTGAAGAATTTGAGGAAACAAGGAAGTCATTTGTATTTCAGAGGTTGTGGAAAGAGGTTAAATAATTCTTGATACAGCTTGCAAAATATTGTATCATTGCCTCAATCTAATTTGATAACCGTTATTGTTCAATGAAATATTGCTAACCTAATTCATAATTATTTCATTTGTAGTAGCTAGTAGCAACCGAATAAATAGCCATTGTTGTTCTAAGGTTGATTAGTAACCAAAGTTAACTATCAACTTTGCATAATAAATAATCTGTGATGGAAACAGTAAATACTGATGACTGCATAGCACTTTGAATACAATCAGAATTTAGTTTATTGAATCGAAAAGGAATTGTATTGCAGTAAATGAAACCACTATTACATTCTAGCAAAACCTTTCAGAAATTTGCTTTATTGATAAATCTTATAAAAAAGTCTCTTGTCCTCAGAACGACATAAGTTTTCAAAATTTTGTAATGAAAGTAAGAAATACTAATTTTCCCGTAATATATTCACTAATTTTCCAAAAAAATATAAGTGCAGGGGGCAAGAGCACAAAATGATTTCCTACACTAATACCTTGGCTGTAAGTTATCAGTGATTATGTAATTACTAGTAGCTTTATCTTCAGAAAATTACGTAGCTTGATCACGCTGACTTCTAATAGTAGTGATTCAAATAGGCGTAAGTCTCCATGATCAAGTTCCTATTTGTGTTCCTTTCATTCATTCTTTATTCATTCGTTTATTAAACATCCTCGGTATTTTTAAGATAAATTGCCTTTTTCGCCGGTATTCATCTAAGGCCGTCAATTTTAGTGCCTAGTTTCTCACTATCCCTCAAGAAAAGAAATCTCTCCTGGGCAGCAGCAAGAAACACCTTCACTTGACCATTCCAACCTGGAACCTTTTGAAATTTGTGTGAAGCCAAGACGAGATATTCCTTAGCTGGATTAGAAAATAAGGCATTTTGAGCACTATTTCACTTACCTTTTTTATACAATTTCAATCACATTCCTTTATAACTATTCCAGTTAACGAAGATATCTTGGTTGATTTTAAAGCAAACGGGTAAATTATCCTACAGAGTACTTTCGTAATGAGCATATTATTTGGAAAACTTGTGGTATATGGAGGACTACAGAACATAATGATCTATAGTAACTAAATAGTATAACTTCGAGCCGGACAAATGTTGGTATAAGGATTCTCTCTAACGAATCCTTCAAACACTCATAAGACAACGACTCTTTAATTAAAGCTATTATTGTTCCAAAATCTACCATTATGTGGATGAGCATTTGTCCAACAAAATAATCCCGTTATCTCTACTCGATGATAACTATCTCCAATTTTGTCATAGGGCCTCAGTAATTATCAAGCAAATTAAAGCCCTTGTAATAAAGATTGAATTAGCAACACAGCAAAGATTTTACAGTATATATTTAAAATTCTAGTTTAAATGTCAATGCCAACCGTTCTTAGCCACAAATACGGGCGGAAAAGGAAAAGTAAAAACTTCTATGAATAAAGGGCAAGTGGGTTGCAAACTAAAGACTGAGATGGCACATCCCCTTGAATCTGAATGACTTGGGAAATATTTTTCAGTAAAGTATCCTTATGTATTCCAAAATGTTCCTATCTATGAATATCTAAAGGACTATGGAAGTATTTACCAATCAATTTAGCATTCTAAAACTGAGTTTTTGGAAGCATGATACAAAAATTTTTATCGGAAACATTGCAATATCAAGCGAAAATTTCTTCTGATATGCATGAATGTCTAGAAATCAATTTATATGGTGACCAATTACTACAGTCACTACTGTAATCTCTCTCTCTCTCTCTCTCTCTCTCTCTCTCTCTCTCTCTCTCTCTCTCTCTTTCTCTCTCTCTCTCTCTGTGAATGTCCTCAAGGCTCGTATAACTCATATATGGCGTTTTTATGAATACTTTACAGCATCGAGCCATAAATGAAACTGGAACTAGACTAATGTCTGATCTCCGAACAATCTAATGGAGCTGTTAACGGAAGGAATTGTTAAGTTATGCCACTCCATTAATTTCTACATGCTTATACAGATTCTAGATTTATATATATATATATATATATATATATATATATATATATATATATATATATATATATATATATATATATATATATATATAATGTCTGTGTGTGTGTTTTGTGTATTTGTATTGGATAGTTGAGATGTCAAATGATACCACAGCATAAAATATGGCAACAAGATTTGTAATATTTTCCAGCGTTCGCTGAGCTTGGACAAGGCTCCGCCTATTTCCTAAGAAGTAGTAAGAAATGCAACTGTTTGTTTGTTTTGTCATGGTAACACTAGCGACCTCTGACGAGCGATTCTCCCTGAGTGTCGGCGGACTTTTGAATCTAAGTGTACCTTTGCAACCGGTCCTTTTAGATGATGAAGCACTCTGTTAAAGATATAAAAAAACAAATAAAAAATGTATAAAGCGCTCTGTCAGAGATAATAAAAAACCAGCAACGCAAAAATATGCTGAAGCAAAAAGAAAAAAAAAAGTCTTCGTTAGAGTGTGACTAGTAGGATTGCCTAGAGCTTTTGTTAAGTCACTGTTTAAAAACGAGGGAAGAAACTGCGAACGCTTTGGTAAAAGGCTCTTAGTTCCTTTTTCGTTCTTCTCCCTTTTACCACCAGAATCTCTTGGTGTTCGTTTCCTGGTATTTCGCCTTCAGTCTATTTATTTATTTTTAATTTTTGATAATCGTGTTAGCTGGATATCGCACGTCGATATCTAACGATATTACTTATTGTAATTGCGAAGCTTTTCCCCCAGTTGCACATCGGAGCTGAATGGCATACTGGTCCCAACGGTGGGCCATGGGTGTCCTATTCCATTAACCCAATCTAATACATCACTAATAATGCAACAAGTTGGTGGTTCAATATGTACTGTATATATATATATATATATATATATATATATATATATATATATATATATATATATATATATATATATATATATATATATATATATATATATGTGTGTGTGTGTGTGTGTGTGTGTGTGTGTGTGTGTGTGTGTGTGTGTGTATCAACAACTTCAAAAAAGGAACAAATAGGCGTGGACAGAATATATATATAAAAAAACGCTGTAATAATCAGGAAAAAAAACTATCAGAATACGACCTTCCCACGCCGCTCTTTTGTTGGTATCACTTGAGAGAGAGATGAGAGAGAGAGAGAGAGAGAGAGAGAGAGAGAGAGAGAGAGACTCATTTGTTTATTCATTTGTGGGTCATTTAATACAATCCTTGAAAAGCATCTAAGTCGTCATCCGACTTCAGCCGGATTAACGAATAGTTTAGCAGTACAAAGGAACGTCGAGAAGCAAGTAATAATAGCCCCCGTTAAAAATTGATTTGCGTAAGTCATTGCCAAACTTCCAACCAATGTAGCTCATGGCATACTTTTCGGCTTTAGTGGAAATATGACGTCTTATAATACGAATAACTCGAAAAATAAATCGGGAAATTCCAAAAACAACCGATTACGAAATGGATTCCAAGACCTGTCCTCCAAATGAGTATGTCGAAACAAACAGATCTGTGCGGAATTGGGAACCTATGGGAATGAAAAAGAGCGCTGAAAAATGGTCGTTGGCAAGTGGTACTCTTGCGTCTGGCATGGGTGCGTAGCGCATCTTGCCAGACGAAAGATTCAAAAGAAATCTGTGTAAACAGAAGTTTATACCAGTGGTTTTTCTCTTGATATTATTTGTTCTCAGATTGAAAGCGTAAATAACGTCACGTTATTTGGTGTTTAGTTTAATAAAACCCACAATATCGCGTGGGATTGAGTTAGAAATAATTATTCTTATGGACTAAAATCGTATATCTTTCAGCTTAACCGTGATATCTTTACTTTCCTTTGTAAGTTTTTAAGTCCGATCGCCAAAGTTTGACAGATATCAAAATTAACTGTTAGCTGATCGAATTTCAAAAACAATAAAGAGCCGAATATAAGGATCATGGGCTGTCTTAATGCGCTGACCATCTGTCAACAAATAACAGATGAGGCTGGGGGAACTCGGGCGATGGTTGATTGGGGGGAGATTGTGAAATTGAGGAGCAATAGAAGAAAAATTTATGAAACTTAACTATTCAATTGACGGCGCCCGTGGTGGCTAGTTGCTGGTAACATTGTATTTACAAATCATCTTGAATTGTATATCTAGGTCATATGTTAATGATGCGTTGCAAGATAAGGAAACAAGGCTGCTATTTGTTGCAGATGCTCATTGTGAGCTTTAAGACGGTCTATTTTTTTTTTCTTCTTCTCGAAAGGTGTTTAGACTGACGGGGTAGGGAGGGGTATTGGGGGTAGCGGGGTGTTGGCATTAGAGGATGAATCTCAAAAGGGGCACGTAGCGCTTAGAATTCCATTTATAGGTCATAATGCACTCAAGACAGTTCGTGTGACCTTGAGTTAGAGAGCATTTAATTTTCAAGGCTTCCCGTTGACATTAACGTCTGCTTTTTCTTATTAATGACAATGAATCATTATGAGCGTAGCAACAAGACAGAATGTAAATTATGTTTTAATACTGTTACTTTTCTTGAAGTATTTTATTTTATTTGTTCAATACTTCTCTGGTTGTTTATTTATTTCCTAATTTCCTCTCCTCTGGGTTATTTTTCTCTGTCGTGAGCCCTTGGGCTTATAGCATCCTGATTTACTAACGAGATTTGTAGCTTAGCTAATAATAATAATAATAATATTAATAATAATAATAATAATAATAATAATAATTGCATGTTGTTAATGCATTATATAACCAACGTAATCAAAAAATTATTCATTGCAGTTATTATTCTCAGAATTGTAATCGAACGCATATCAATATTAAAATGTCTTTATAAGTAAAACGAACATTTTAAATGGGTTGAATTACTTTATGCTCATCTACTGCGAGAAGGCAAACATTCTTTGCACCGAGGTCTCTCATGATAGCCAACACAGCATGAATATATTGGCCCGCATCATCTTAAGAGGCAATGAATTTAATGGAGAAAATGCGGTCGAGTAAAATACGACACAAGCCAATCCTCTTGTGACAAGATAGTCCCTCTTCGGTGTGGTTTAAACCAGTTTATCCTACTAATCACCCATCTGAACTGGCTTTTCTTTAAAAATAAAAAAATACGCTTGCAAAATACTTAATTTCAGGTGCCTTTCCACTACCCCGCTACCCCTTGCCTTTACAAAAAAAGCAGAACCAGGGTAAAGTTTTTGTCTGCCGAATCTAATGCCCCGACTATAATCTGAGGAAGGGATTGGGAGGCGGTAGGGTGTTGGGGGCCGGGTGGCCAGGGGCCTTGTAGGAAGAGGAGCAAAGGAAACCGCTTTTAATCAATAAACATTTTACTCGTTCTCAGAAATTACTCCCCTTTTACTTCTCTAGGCCGGCCATTATGAAAATTTGCTCAATGTTTGTATGCCAAGGAGGATCCTTATCCGGTCTTTGTTTACTTAACGTGAACGACGTTCCTCGTGAAGACATCGTCCGGCTAAGTTATTATAACGAGGTCTTCAGAGGCTGAGGCCGTGGAGTGTGCGTGTGCGTATGTGTGTGTTCCATGTGCTTGTGTGCGATCTTCGACTCTAAGAGATGAGTTGCCATATATTGAATATTGCTAGATCAGTGTTCTATCCTTTATCTGTTTGGAAGTCCTGTATATTTATTTTTCTTTTGGATTACTGGAAAAAAGGTGATGCTGATTAAGCTACTAATAACTGCAAATTGTAAACCGTTATCAGGGGAATTACATCTGCTATAAATTCATGAAATGGGGCTCTTAATTAGACAGCCTAATTAAACTTATCATTGTAATTAGACGATAGAAGTTCACTGTAATGATCAAATACTTTCCGTAAATTAACTCGGTTAAACGTACTACCTATAACTTTTATCAGGTTCACCGGATTAAGAGTTTAAGCGCTTTCCGGTTTTTAATAAAGGTACTGATTTCCCTTATATGAAACTTTGATGTTAAAATGTACTGCAATGACACATTAATGAATGAACGTGCAAAATTATAAAGAAATAGACGTAATATATGTTATAGATCACAGATTTTTGAAAGCGGTGTCTGGCATCTGTACTCTGCCATTATACTCACACGTGGATCTGGCATTGGGAGTAAGAAGGGCATAAAGAAACATTTCTTCATGTAGAAGGGAATGAAAGCAATCAAACCGAAGATAATGTAATCTAGAGATGTAGATACAATCAGATTGTCTGGGACAAGAATGAGTTTTCTTGTCCTCTGCATGCCGTGTACCTATAAGTAAGATGACGAAAGAAGCGGAGGGAATAAAAAAAGTATACAGAGACGCGTGCCTTTCTATCGCTAACCCTGAGAACCACTCCCACAGGGTTCAAGGGGCGTAACCCAGTCTCCCTACACCTCTTCATTCTTTGTACAAATATTTGCTTAAAAACAGACATCTTTATTGTCTTATCCATGGCAATCGCAACTTGTTAATGTCTTTACTTTCTTTTTTATTTAATCATTTACATTGCCAAGGACTGTGCGAAAATAATGACATGCAAATTACGTGAAAAATTTTTTACATTTTTCATTCCGCTTAAAACATGCTCATTTTACGTAAAGCTTAGATAACTCCGTTTTCTTTTAGATATCTCCCAGAAAATAAGGTTGTGGGAGACTGTGATATTTGGTGTGTAATACCTCAACGGCGAAGTGATCATCTGCCTAGAACCAGTTTGATTCAGTTTAATCAGTTATATATTTGTGTATTTTCCTCTCTCTCTCTCTCTCTCTCTCTCTCTCTCTCTCTCTCTCTCTCAGGATTATATACATTATAAATGTTAAATTTTGGTTGAATTACATCAATGAAATTTTGCAACAAAATTTTAGACTCATGATTGGTTAGTTTCAGATTTTCCTATTTCTCTATTGAAAGAAACGGGCTATTTGATGTTTAACAGCCAGGAATTTTGAGTTTTTTTTTTATTAAACTAAACTTCTAAGCAACTTTGTATTTATTGTAAACCCTACATCGATAGCTTATCCCCAGTGATTTAATTAAATTCAATTTGAATATATTAGGCTCCGTGTGCGAAAAATTTCTCAAAATCTTAGGACTATAACCGAGCGAGTTGCACCAATCTGCTTCGTGTCAATCATATTTGTTCTTCCAATTCTCGGCATCAACGTCCAGGTTGCTCAATGGTCCCACGAATTCCTCCGAAATAGATCATTATAATGTCAACATCGCCAAAAAGAATTTATCCAACTGGCTATTTTTTTTTTTTTTTTTTTTTTTTTTAGTTTCGTTTACCAGGAATCTAATGTGTTGAAACTTCCTGATTGCACACAGATAAAGAATTGCAAGGGAGCAAATCAACAACACATGGTTTAACAACGGAATCTTATGCAAAAGAACAATGTTATAAACTCAGTTAGATTGAGGAAATACCTTATCCACCGGTAGTGTTAGTACATCAAGACAACTATTTTTTTATACTTGGAAATAAAAGACATTTTGAACCCACTCTCTCTCTCTCTCTCTCTCTCATCTCTCTCTCTCTCTCTCTCCCTGAAAACTTTAAATCAATCAATCAATCTCTCTCTCTCTCTCTCTCTCTCTCTCTCTCTCCCTGAAAACTTTAAATCAATCAATCAATCTCTCTCTCTCTCTCTCTCTCTCTCTCTCTCTCTCTCTCTCTCCTAAACATCGCTCACATTTCCTACAGTAACACAACAATTCAACAAATCCTTTCCTTCTACTTCTTTCCCATTTCTCATGATGAAATATATTTCTGAAGAGAGAAACACGAATTCATGGCGCCAATTTTTGTAATGGCAAATATGGCTTCAAGTTACTTTTCGATAGCGAAGACAGAATGATCAACTTCTCATTAATGAGATATGTTTATGCCAAAACTTAGAATGCAATAAGGTCTTTAGGGAAATACTTAGCGAGTCAACTTCGTACGTTTGGCCCAGTGACACGATAGCCGAATAAACTTCGTACGTCTGGTTGAGATGCAATCAGCACCTGTTGCCACAGACACACATACATACAAACATAAGGAGAGAGAGAGAGAGAGAGAGAGAGAGAGAGAGAGAGAGAGTGTGTTATTCATACCACCCTAGACATTTATTTTCATTATTTGGATTTATTAGGCACTATTTCTTTATATAAATTAGCATTCGACATTATAATTGATAAGTCGATGTCGATCGAATAAAGTTTTATTTCCGTCTATTTGAAACCCAAGGCCAGCCAAAGGTGATATGGTTAGTACTTTTGTGTATGTGTGTATATATATATATATATATATATATTAAATAATTGGGGAATTATTTAAAGAATGCAGAGAGAGAGAGAGAGAGAGAGAGAGAGAGAGAGAGAGAATTAAGAACAATATGGAGTGAATACAATAAATCAATAGTAAAGGATTTGGAATAATGAGATATAATAAAGCCGGCAATTAATTGCTGTTAGAGACACGGGGAGAATTCCTTTTAATCAAGACCCTCTTCCCCCACCCCAGGCCAACACCCATAAGGACCCCCGACACCCCACCCCGGTTGCTGTCCGCCAGGCTTGCCAACCCTTTTTGTGGCACGGTCTCAAAGGGTGATATTTCTATCTATATTTTATTTTAATAATTAGATGATGTTGATTTTGTGTTTTGTTTATTTATGTCAGTATGCATCATGTATATTTTTACAAAGAAATGACATCGTTGATGTAAAAGGAAAATATATATTAGAAAATCATTTTCGTATAGATATTGCCCCAGTGCATGACAGAGAGAGAGAGAGAGAGAGAGAGAGAGAGAGAGAGCGTGTGTGTGAAATGAATTTATGTGTTAGTTCTGTAACGTTTCTTGCCACATCCGAATTTAAACTGTCCATGGGACTAAATTCAACCAAAGAATATTAAGCCAGAAATCTTTAATGACTATGCACTGAAAATACCAATACGAGTATATGAAATATTACGGACTTGATCCTCATTAAAACTGGACGATTTAGAGTCCTTAACGGACTGGTTTATTCAGATTGTTAACCATGAATTCGGTATTCCATTTACCGTACTTAAATTTTTGTTCTTCCGAAGACACCCTCTGATAGGTATCGACCATGAAATGGCTACGTGTTTGAGTAGGAGTTTCATGTGACTCTTATCACGAACTAGAGGCATTACTCTAGGCAAACGTTTTTCATTAATTGATTCGGTGTGTATATTTATTGCTTGTGCTTTTAACAAAATGATTATGGATCTTTACACGTGTACACACGGACAATCTCACGCATAGATAGTGTATATATATATATATATATATATATTGTGTGTGTCTCTCCATTGCAAGTTTACT
>NC_090769.1:2142228-2147228 GCF_036898095.1 Palaemon carinicauda | reverse complement strand
AATTAGCAATTCGCGCAACGATCCGAGATATTTTCATATCTTTTTCCTTGTTTTTTTTTTCTTCCAAAGGGACTCGTGTGGGGGCTTGAAGCTCTAAGCAGACCACTCGGTAACTGATAAGTTATCCTCTCTCTCTCTCTCTCTCTCTCTCTCTCTCTCTCTCTCTCTCTCTCTCTCTGACACAGGTTTCTGGTCTTGATAAGATAGTATTCCCGTGGCTACAGGATAATTCATTGAAATAATTCCTTAAGGAAATGTTATTGGACCTTATGCATTTAATAGGTGACGAATCAAGGGACAATTGAAAGATTTTTGTAATATTGATCAAGCAAAACAAGAGAAAGATATGAAAATTTAGTTATAATAAGAAAGCTAAACAAACTAAAACATACCTTTACTTCATAAACTATTTCTAATTTGTACTATTACATCATTGTAATTCCAAATGTCTTATGTATGTATGTGTATATATACGCATACACACATATATGTATATATACACACACACACATATATATATATATATATATATATATATATATATATATATATATATATATATATATATATACACACACACACACACACACACACACACATATATATATATATATATATATATATATATATATATATATATATATATATATATATATATA
The DNA here is from genome assembly GCF_036898095.1 of Palaemon carinicauda. NCBI lineage: Eukaryota > Metazoa > Arthropoda > Malacostraca > Decapoda > Palaemonidae > Palaemon > Palaemon carinicauda. The sequence continues at coordinate 2,146,569 of NC_090769.1, read as the reverse complement.
TATATATATAGTATGTGTCCATAAAGGTTTAAAGGCCACTCATGAATGGCAGAGGCAAGGGACAGTGACATTGCTCTATCAAGCAGGACAATGCCCTAGAAACTAACTATACATAATGATCAGCGCGCAAGCCCCCTCTCTACCCAAGCTTGGACCAAGTAGGGTCAGGCAATGGCTGCCGATGACTCAGCTGATAGACCTATATGCTCTCCTAAACCCTCCATCCTTCTTAGCTCACAAGTTTGAGCAGGACTCGAACCCCAGTCTGGCGTTCACCAGTCAGGGACGTTACCATATCGGCCACCACAATCCTTTGGGAATCGATCACCATCAATGACCAAACAATAATATACAATTCTCATCACCAGTATGTGCAATATTGACCCAAGTTTCAAATGCCAATTATTTCTACAAATTGAGATTCCAAAAAGTTTTAATAGTTTTGCCACCACAGTAAAATTAATTTCTCTCTCTCTCTCTCTCTCTCTCTCTCTCTCTCTCTCTCTCTCTCTCTCTCTCTCTCTGTGTGTGTGTGTGTGTGTGCAACTTTTGGAATAAGTTGTGGCGTTCTACCTTGCTGGCGGCAATGCGTAGACTTTGCGCAAAAAAAAAAAAGAAAAAAAAATACACGAAGATTTTGTTGTGAAGATTATTATTATTATTATTATTATTGCTAGCTAATAGGTCTCGTTATTTTCTGAAGTACCGTATATCCTGAATAGTTATGCATTAATCAATAATTTTTTAGGTGGAAGACCATTCACATGCATGCTATACTGTAGGCCTAATAACTATACTATATTATACTATACTAAGCTATATTATACTCTATTATTATTATTATTATTATTATTACTTACTAAGCTACAACCCTAGTTGGAAAAGCAGTATGCTATAAGCCCAGGGGCTCCAACAGGGAAAATAGCTCAGTGCGGAAAGGAAAAAAGGAAAATAAAATATTCTAAGAAGAGTAACAACAATAAATATCTCCTATATAAACTATATAAACTTTAACAAAACAAGAGGAAGAGAAATAAGATAGGAGAGTGTGCTCGAGTGTACCCTCAAGCAAGAGAACTCTAACCCAAGACAGTGAAAGGCCATGGTACAGAGGCTATGGCACTACCCAAGACTAGAGAACAGTGGTTTGATTTTGGAGTGTCCTTCTCCTAGAAGAGCTGCTTACCAGAGCTAAAGTCTCTCTTCTACCCTTACCAAGAGGAAAGTGGTCACTGAACCATTACAGTGCAGTAACCCCTTGGGTGATGAAGAATTGTTTGGTAATCTGTGTTGTCAGGTGTATGAGGATAGAGGAGAATATGTAAAGAATATGCCAGACTATTCAGTGTGTATGTAGGCAAAGGGAAAATGAGCCGTAACCAGAGAGGAGGATCCAATGTAGTACTGTCTGGCCAGTCAAAAGACCCCATAACTCTCTAGCGGTAGTATCTCAACGGGTGGCTGGTGCCCTGGCCAACCTACTACCTATGCTATACATATATCTTACGTCGCCTCCACAGGCTCTTCATACGTCATTTAGTAGTTGCGTAACCTCGCCGTCCTTGCGAGCTACGGTGGAGCCTATCCTATGGGTCTACCTGCATAGACGTCAGTAGCCCTGGTACTAGTTTGGGTGGAGAGCGGGTTGAGCAATAATCAAATGTATGCCTGGCCGGTGTCTTGGACATGAGCTACCTTTAAATGTGATAAGTGTTACATTAAGCTATTTATTAAGATGATTTTAGTTTTTCTATTTGAAATAATGGAACAAGAAACAACAGAACTACAATGCATTCTACGAAGATAAGATAAAACAGTAATAACTCTCTCTCTCTCTCTCTCTCTCTCTCTCTCTCTCTCTCTCTCTCTCTCTCTCTCTCTCTCTCTCTCTCAACAAAACACAATAAAAGATAAGAATTACCTTGACACTAATAGCTAGCAGACTTTAACCTTGCCAAACACGTCATATCCTTTCTACAAAATCGTACGAGTTTCCCCCGGGAAATCACTCTCGTCCATACCACCACCCTCAGATAATTCCTCATCTAAGCAACACACAAGTTACAAGGATTAAGAACTGACTATAATATTTGTAACCTAATGTTGATGATAAATGTATTATTTTTCCATTGTTATACATGTTAATTTCTTGATTTTTACCAGGGCTTAATATCCCCTATAAAATAAAGAGCAATTCTCTCTCTCTCTCTCTCTCTCTCTCTCTCTCTCTCTCTCTCTCTCTCTCTCTCTCTCTCTCTCTCTCATATATATATATATATATATATATATATATATATATATATATATATATATATATATATATATATATATATATATATATTGTCACGCTGGGCGACAATTACTCGGACAACAACAATCTCTCACAAATTGCCCAAGCTAGCGTGTTCTAGTCAGAAAAAGGGCGGGGGGGGGGGGAAGGGTTGAATCTGTGTGCGAGTGCAGAACCATCTAAATATTTAGCTGCAAAGTATCTCAACCGTGTTTAGCCGCCTTTATTGACGGGTCGCATACACTAGTATATACATATCTCTAAATGGTGGAATGTACCACATTTTAGCGTAAATCTCGTCCATTCTTGATAATTATTCTTTTGTAATAGAGTTCTTGATCTTCCACGAGATTTCATGACATTGAAATAGAGCGTGTCTTATTTTTAATCTGCGTTTGAATATCTCGTCTAAAAAGTGATAGCTAATTGTCTACGGTATAGGCGTTGTATTATTATTATTGTTATTATTATTATTATTATTATTATTATTATTATTATTATTATTATTATTATTTATATTTATATTTACACAGATCTTGGAAATGCCATCAAGTGATTGCATATATTTTTCAGAGTTTAAGTTATAATAATAATAATAATAATAATAATAATAATAATAATAATAATAATAATAATAATCCTTTGGTAATGCTATCATAATGAGTAAGCAGCTTTCTTAAGGAATAATTTAAATATTTTTTTGGGGTAAAATGTATTAATAATAATAATAATAATAATAATAATAATAATAATAATAATAATAATAATAATAATAATAATAATACAAGGCTCATAACTAAAATTTTTATAAGAACCCGAAGATTTCAAAACTTTAATTTATTCCTTATTTTCCTGGGTATTGAAGACGAGTAGTAAAAAGTATTCAATTTCCAGATTTCTCCCAACAGCCGAACATCGATGCCAGAGTTCTGACATTTCTATAGTAAAGATAAAAAAGATCACAAGTCTTGGAAAGGTGTGAAAAAAAAAAGTACTGTAGGTCAGCATCCATTGTACAGGAGGTGTGTGACACGCCTCTCTCTCAACTCCCGTTAGCTGATCTGCTATTGTTTCCTGCAACTCCGTCCTATTTCTTATTCTTCTTCTTCTTCTCGTTGTGTACTTCTTCTTTTTCTTCTTCTTCTTCTTCTTCTTCTTCTTTTTCATCGTGGTGTACTTCCTCCTCTTCTTCTCCTTCTCCTACTTCTTCTTCATGGCGTACTTCCTCATCATTTTCCTCTTCTAGAACATTAGCAAGAACAACCATAAGAGTAGGCCTACTAACAATAAACTCTTCATTCTCCTCTTCTTATGGTGTTGAGATTAATAACAACCGGAACAGTAGACCTACTAGCAATATATTTAATTTTAGCTCAATTAGACCTAGAAACATAGAATATGATCCTGCAATGGTTGTAGCAGCTTGTTAATAACATCCCTGGCTCTCGATTCGTGGGTTGGGGAACTACAGGTCTACCTGCTGACTAATCAGCAGCTATTACCTGGGTCTCTTTGGGCCTAGCTTGGGTACTTAATATATATATGGTCGGTCTGTAGGGCATTGTCTAGTTCCAATTAACTGTGTTTCTTATCTCCATACCATTGGCACCTGACAACACAGATTACCAAACAGTTCTTCTTCACTCAAGGGGTTAACTGCTGCAATGTAATTGTTCAGTGGCTACTTTCCTCTTGGTAAGGGTAGAAGAGCGACTCTTTAGCTATGGCAAGCAGCTTTTCTAGGAGAAGGACACTCTAAAAGAAAAACCATTGTTCTCTAGTCTTTGGTAGTGATATAGCCTCTGTACCATGGCCTTCCACTGTCTTGGATTAGAGTTCTCTTGCTTGAGGGTACACTTGAGCACACTATTATATATAATTTCTCTTTCTCTTCTGTTAAAGTTTTTATAGTTTATATAGCAGATATTTATTTTAATGTTACTGTTCTTAAAATATTTTATTTTTCCTTTTTATCCTCACTGGGCTATATTTCCTTTTAGAGCCCCTGGGCTTATAGCATCCTGCTTTTCAAACTAGGGTTGTAGCTTAGC
>NC_090769.1:2134728-2139728 GCF_036898095.1 Palaemon carinicauda | reverse complement strand
TTCTGCGAATGTGGAAAAAATACTCAGACCATCAATCATTGTCTCTGATCATGCTCACTATCTCATGATTTGGATAACTTTATGTTAATTTAGGTGCCTGAGGGTACACTCGGGCACACTATTATATCTAATTTCCCTTCCTCTTGTTTTTTTTAAAGTTTTTATAGTTTATATAGGAAGTATTTATGTTATTGTTGTTACTGTTCTTAAGATATTTTATTTTTTCATTGTTTCCTTTCCTCACTGGGGTATTTTCCCTGTTGGAGCCCCTGAGTTTATAGCATCCTGCTTTTCCAGCTAGGGTTGTAGCTTAATAATGATAATAATAATAATAATAATAACGATGCTGATGATGATGAAAGACCGTGTTACTGGTTGGCTGTTTGGCTTGATAATCTGTGAAGCTGATTCTTGTGAGAAATCTTGGTTCTTAGTTTTCTCTAGACTCTAGGAAGGTGATCCTGATATGTTGCCATCTAGCCACGGAAATGAATATAGTTGTTATTTATTTATACTATCGGCTCTCTTAGTATAAAAAAAATCCTTGAAGTCATGACCATCATTAAGAAAATTGAAAGGAAGAGCACTGGACAAGAAAAGGCCCCTAACGCATCTTCAGTCACAAGTCAAAACACATCATTAAACTCAAATCGAACAAGAAGTCTGGAATCTCGAAATGGGAAATAACCAAATTAAAACCTGTAAGTCATTTCCTTTCAGTCGAAGTGTTTATTGGCCTTGGCAAGAACTTGATTCAATGACGCATGATATCGTGATTTCGAATATTTGCTTCTTTATCGAGGAGGTCATAAACAACAATATTCGAAGTCCCACTTCAAGGGCGAAGCACCTCGAAGCAGGGTTGCCAGGTTTTCTATATGTGAAAAGGGCCAACCCTTTAGTAGAAAAAGGCCAAAAATTATAGTGTTTAATGCCCACGTTTTTTTCATGTTATTACCAAAGGCCAACCAGATTTTAAAAGGCCAAATTTGAGGTTTTTTTGGCCCGAATAAAGGCCAACTTTGCTTGAAGGTGTGTTTGACACGAGGGAGGGACGACACTTATGCTTTGAAGCGATGATCTATATAACCTTGGAAGAGGAGGCGCTTGCAATACAACCTCGGTCATTTATGGGCGTTCAAAGGCTATCTATTTTTGCTTGCACAAGTTTCTTTGAATTCAGAATTAGAAATCCTTTAAGGTTAAAAGGCATAGAAGAAACAGGATTTAGATTAAAGAAAAGGTGGTGGAGTTTATGGTACAAATCGCCATGGAGTGAAAAAAAAAATAATCTGCGTCCTCTTCATATCATTATTTTGTTCTTGTAAAGTAATTGAATATTCTCATTACATATTGCATATTTGACCTTCAGTTTACTAACGCAATTTAGAAACTGAAAAAAGGAATTATTATTATTATTATTATTATTATTATTATTATTATTATTAATATTATTATTATTATTATTATTATTATTATTATTGCTTGAGGGTATACTCGGGCATACTATTCTATCTAATCTATATTCCTTTTGTTTTGTTAAAGTTTATATAGTTTATATAGGAGATATTTATTTTAATGATGTTACTCTTCTTAAAAAATTTTTTTTTCACTTTTTCTTCTCCTCGCTGGGCTATTTTCCCTGTTGGAGCCCCTGGGCTTATAGCATCCTGCTTTTCCAACCAGGGTTGTAGCTTAGCAAGTAATAAAAATAATAATAATAATAATAATAATAATGATGATAATTATTATTATTGTTATTATTATTATTATTATTATTATTATTATTATTATTATTATTATTATTATTATTACTAGCTAAGCTACAACCCTAGTTGGAAAAGCAGGATGATATAAGCCCAAGGGCTGCAACAGGGAAAATAGGCATGACATAGGAAAGATTTTACACGTGACTCTATGACAAATTATTTCTAAATCAAAGAAGATAAAACTCTGTTTAAATATATAATAGATGAAGTTGAAAATACACCTGTCCTTCAGTGAGGAATGTAAAATGACCTTGACGAGGAATTCTCGTGGCCTTGGATAAAACGTGACCTTGCAGAGGGGCGGGGGGGGGGGGGTGGGGAGGTGGGGGGGTTGGCCCCGACCCAGATATTGTTTATCTTGGATATGATAACGAGACAAATGACCTCGAGTTAAACACCAACCTTCCATAAAAATGTAGCGAGACATAGCAATGGATATTCTCTCTCTCTCTCTCTCTCTCTCTCTCTCTCTCTCTCTCTCTCCTCTCTCTCTCTCTCTCTCTCTCTCTTCAGCAGTATTTTTTTCTCTTTTCGTTTGATAGAGAATAGATGAGGAGAACTAGATTGATTTCAGTAATGGTTTACTATTGGATAACTGATAATCCAAGTGAAATCTCTCTCTCTCTCTCTCTCTCTCTCTCTCTCTCTCTCTCTCTCTCTCTCTCTCTCTCTCTCATCAAACCCATTTTATTTCTTTTTTTTTTACGTTTGAAAAGAGAAGAACAAGATTGACTTCAGTAATGAAAATAATGCAGCTGAAATCTCTCTCTCTCTCTCTCTCTCTCCCTCTCTCTCTCTCTCTCTTCTCTCTCTTTCGTTTGATAGAGAATGTATCAGGAGAACTAGATTGACTTCAGTGATAAATTACTAGTGGCTAACTGATAATGACTGAAATCTCTCTCTCTCTCTCTCTCTCTCTCTCTCTCTCTCTCTCTCTTCAAAACCATTTTATTTCTTTTTTTTTACGTTTGAAAGAGAATACTTTAGGAGAACAAGATTGATTTCAGAATGATTTACTAGTGGGTAACTGATAATCCAACTGAAATCTCTCTCTCTCTCTCTCTCTCTCTCTCTCTCTCTCTCTCTCTCTCTCTCTCTCTCTCTCTCGTCTTCTGACACCTTCATACCAACCGTTTCTTACGCTTTGCTTTAGCAACCCCATCGACAAGACGAGACACAGCGTAAACACAGACGTCGATAAGACATCGACAGTTTCTTACGTATTGCTTTAGCAAATGTGTCGACTAGACAAGACACAGCGTAAACACAGACGTCGATAAGACAATGAATAGTTTCTTACGTATTGCTTTGGCAAATGTGTCGACTAGACAAGACACAGCGTAAACACAGACGTCGATAAGACAATGAATAGTTTCTTACGTATTGCTTTGGCAAATGTGTCGACTAGACAAGACACAGCGTAAACACAGACGTCGATAAGACAATGAATAGTTTCTTACGTATTGCTTTGGCAAATGTGTCGACTAGACAAGACACAGCGTAAACACAGACGTCGATAAGACAATGAATAGTTTCTTACGTATTGCTTTGGCAAATGTGTCGACTAGACAAGACACAGCGTAAACACAGACGTCGATAAGACAATGAATAGTTTCTTACGTATTGCTTTGGCAAATGTGTCGACTAGACAAGACACAGCGTAAACACAGACGTCGATAAGACATCGACCGTGTCTTACGCATTGCTTTGACATAGGTATTGACAAGACAAGACACAGCATAAATACAGACGTCGATAAGACATCGACAGTTTCTTACGCATTGCTTTAGCAAATGTGTCGACAAGACAAGGCACAGCGTAAACACAGACGTCGATAAGACATCGACAGTTTCTTACGCATTGCTTTGGCAAATGTGTCAACCAGACAAGACACAGCGTAAACACAGACGTCGATAATACAATGACAGTTTCTTACGCATTGTTTTAGCAAATGTGTCGACTAGACAAGACACAGCGTAAACACAGACGTAGATAAGACATCGACAGTTTCTTACGTATTGCTTTAGGAAATGCGTCAAGACAAGACATATTACAAACAGACATTTTCTTACGCATTGCTTTAGGAAATGTGTCGACAAGACAATTCACAGCGTAAACACAGACGTCGATAAGATAACTAGGCGAGACTCCTTTAACTTGCAGATAGTAAACGCGTTCGAATCGCGTCATTGTATCCGTAAATTCTGAAGTTTCTCCTTGAATGCGTAAAGTTCACCGGGTGACATGATCCATGGGGAGTTTGCCGACGGTGATTTTGCCAGCCTTACCAGGAGTGGAGTCTTGTCGTTTTGCATTGATTGCAATTTTTTTCTTTTTTTTTTTTGCAATTTTTTTTCTCGTCTCATTTTCCTGGTGTCGTTTTGTCTAGTTTTTTATTTTCTAAGAATGGTGAAGGTATCAGTTATGCGTTATGATTTTACATCGTGTGAAATTAATAGGCGTTGTGATAGATATGTAAGCCCACGCAGTATTTAAAGATCATATATATATATATATATATATATATATATATATATATATATATATATATATATATATATATATATATATATATATATATATGTATATATATATGGATATGAATACGTGTTAATATATATGTGTATATATGTATATGTATATAAATACACATATATACATATATATACATATATATACACATTATATATATATATATATATATATATATATATATATATATATATATATATATATACATATATATATATATATATATATATATATATATACACATCATACATACATACATACATACATATATATATATATATATATATATATATATATATATATATATATATATATATATATATATATATATATATATATAATATATATATATGAATATGAGAGAGAAAAATAAGAAAATCTATCCTTACCAAAATACCTTTCACCCATTAACCAAACTCCTATTTCGCCTAAACGCCAAAGCCTAACACCACAACCACCACCAATCATCACTGGCTTGATGATCGTCCTGTTGAACAAATGATCCTGGTGAATTTGCAAATGAGTTTGATGTGTTGCCATTAACGATTCCATTGATGAGGCTAACGTGATGATTCTGTAATCATTTATCCGTTGCAACACGTTGCATAATTAAGTGTTTAGCTTGCGAATACGCCCTTGTCTGGATAACTTTCAATTATCTTTATGTTACTGTTCTTAAAATATTTTATTTTTCCTTGT
>NC_090769.1:2067566-2125066 GCF_036898095.1 Palaemon carinicauda | reverse complement strand
CATGGCACATGCTCGAGTTTAAACCCTGATTGTGAGAGTGGTTATTTTGGCTTTTGTTTATTTGTGTGCTCACGCAGCGCACAAATTTGTGCTGGCAAATGGTCGAGTTGGTAATGTCGTTGAGGATGTTGATGTTAAACAACTCGTCTGAAGGAAATGACACACACACACACACACACACACACAGTGAAAGCTCTTGGTTTCTCTTCACTCCTCAATAGAGTGCATTAGCTTTATTTTATTTAGGCTTATTATTATTATTATTATTATTATTATTATTATTGTTGTTGTTGTTGTTGTTGTTGTTGTTTTTGTTATTATTATTATTATTGCTGTTGTTGTTAATATTTTTATTATTGTTATTGTTATTACTATTGTTATTATTAGTGTTATTATTATTATTATTGTTATTATTATTATTATTTTTATTATTATTATTATTATTATTATTATTATTATTATTATACAAAATGAATCGACTTTCATGTTGAAATAAGCATAAAAGCGCATTTACTTTTAAACCAGGTATTTACAATGCCACACTATAAAATGATTGTCTTCAAAGCCAACGAATTTATTGTGAGCTACAACTCCCAATTGTTGTCAGCTATTTGATAAAAGAAAAGAGCTACAGCTCCCAATTGTTGTCATCTATTTGATAAAAGAAAAGAGCTACAACTCCCAATTGTTGTCAACTATTTGATAAGAGAAAAGAGCTACAATTCCCAATTGTTGTCAGCTATTTGATAAAAGAAAAGAGCTACAGCTCCCAATTGTTGTCAGCTATTTGATAAAAGAAAAGAGCTAAAACTCCCAATTGTTGTCAGCTATTTGATAAAAGAAAAGAGCTACAACTCCCAATTGTCGTCAGCTATTTGATAAAAGAAAAGAGCTACAGCTCCCAATTGTTGTCATCTACTTGATAAAAGAAAAGAGCTACAGCTCCCAATTGTTGTCATCTATTTGATAAAAGAAAAGAGCTACAACTCCCAATTGTTGTCAGCTATTTGATAAAAGAAAAGAGCTACAGCTCCCAATTGTTGTCAGCTATTTGATAAAAGAAAAGAGCTACAACTCCCAATTGTTGTCAGCTATTTGATAAAAGAAAAGAGCTACAACTCCCAATTGTTGTTAGCTATTTGATAAAAGAAAAGAGCTACAGCTCCCAATTGTTGTCAGCTATTTGATAAGAGAAAAGAGCTACAATTCCCAATTGTTGTCAGCTATTTGATAAAAGAAAAGAGCTACAACTCCCAATTGTTGTCAGCTATTTGATAAAAGAAAAGAGCTACAACTCCTAATTGTTGTCAGCTATTTGATAAAAGAAAAGAGCCACAACTCCCAATTGTTGTCAGTTATTTGATAAAAGAAAAGAGCCACAACTCTCAATTGTTGTCAGCTATTTGATAAAAGAAAAGAGCCACAACTCCCAACTGTTGTCAGCTATTTGATAAAAGAAAAATTTATGAATAAGCAAATAAATGTATAAGGAAACTAATAACATTACTTGAATGAAATGTATTATTTACCATTTTGTTATATTGACAGGAGTAAAACTCAAGAAATTATTTGATCCAGTTCTCATGATGTGTTTTAATTGTTGCTTTTGAGTGATGCTATAGAAGATTAATAAATGAACACATTTGTTTTATAAAATGAATTTCTTAAAAACAGAGACTATTATTATTATTATTATTATTACTACTACTTGCTAAGCTACAACCCTAGTTGGAAAAGCAGAATGCTATAAGCCCATGGGCTCCAACAGGGAAAACAGCTCAGTGAGGAAAGGAAACAAAGTATTTTAAGAATAACAATATTAAAATAAATATCACTTTATAAACTATAAAAACTTTAACAAAGCAAGAGGAAGAGAAATAAGATATAAGATAGCACAGTATGCCTGAGTGTACCCTCAAGCAAGAGAACTCTAACCCAAGACAGTGAAGGACCATGGTACAGAGGCTATGGCACTACCCAAGACTAGAGAACAATGGTTTGATTTTGGAGTGTCCTTCTCCTAGAAGAGCTGCTTACCATAGCTAAAGAGTCTCTTCTACCCTAACAAAGAGGAAAGTGGCCACTGAACAATTACAGTGCAGTAAGAAGAATTGTTTGGTATGAGGAAATATGTCAGAATAGGAAGCACAAGTACTAGATGTTTTCTAGATTGTTTTTAAAAAATCGTAATTTTAATCGGAAATTCGTAAAATTATTCGGTTCTCATCCGTATTTCAGTAAAATACGGGCGACCGTAGTTGTACCTTACTTTGTTATTATCTTGTACGGGTTGGTGACCGTAATATCACTCTTTTACGTCAATATATCCATTTTTAAAACGGAAGATGTCATGCAACATTTATTCCAGGACTTTTACTGTTTTTTTTTTTTTTTTTTTTTTTCTTTTTTTTTTTTTACGGCAAATTTTCAACAATGTGTACACGAAGCAGATCAAATATACTAATTCGATCTCTTACTTTCTTTCAAATACTTATTAGAATTAACAAAATATTCTAAACACTTTTTATGGTCTGTCAATATGATCTCCAGAGACTAAGCTAAATGTTTTGAAGGCCAATTCATGGCTCATATATTTATAGCAAATTAGCATAAGAATCACAAAATATTTTTCTGTTCCTCATAATATGTTTATAGCAAATAAACCCAAGAATCGCAAACTATTTTCTTTATTGCTCAAATATTTATAGCAAATAAACCTAAGAATCGCAAAATATTTTCTTTGTTGCTCAAATATTTATAGCAAATAAATCCAAGAATCGCAAAATATTTCCTTTGTTGCTCAAATATTTATAGCAAATAAACCTAAGAATCGCAAACTATTTTCTTTGTTGCTCAAATATTTATAGCAAATAAACCTAAGAATCGCAAAATATTTTCTTTGTTGCTCATATATTTATAGCAAATAAATCCAAGAATCGCAAAATATTTCCTTTGTTGCTCAAATATTTATAGCAAATAAACCTAAGAATCGCAAACTATTTTCTTTGTTGCTCAAATATTTATAGCAAATAAACCTAAGAATCGCAAAATATTTTCTTTGTTGCTCATATATTTATAGCAAATAAATCCAAGAATCGCAAAATATTTCCTTTGTTGCTCAAATATTTATAGCAAATAAACCTAAGAATCGCAAACTATTTTCTTTGTTGCTCAAATATTTATAGCAAAAAACCTAAGAATCGCAAAATATTTTCTTTGTTGCTCATATATTTATAGGAAATAAACCAAAGAATCGCAAACTATTTTCTTTGTTGCTCATATATTTATAGCAAATAAACCTAAGAATCGCAAAATATTTTCTTTGTTGCTCAAATATTTATAGCAAATAAACCAAAGAATCGCAAAATAGTTTCTTTGGTGCTCAAATATTTATAGCAAATAAACCAAAGAATCGCAAAATATTTTCTTTGTTGCTCATATATTTATAGCAAATTAACCAAAGAATCGCAAAATATTTTCTTTGTTGCTCAAATATTTATAGCAAATAAACCAAAGAATCGCAAAATAGTTTCTTTGGTGCTCAAATAGTTATAGCAAATAAACCAAAGAATCGCAAAATATTTTCTTTGTTGCTCATATATTTATAGCAAATAAACCAAAGAATCGCAAAATAGTTTCTTTGTTGCTCAAATATTTATAGCAAATAAACCTAAGAATCGCAAAATATTTTCTTTGTTGCTCATATATTTATAGGAAATAAACCAAAGAATCGCAAAATATTTTCTTTGTTGCTCAAATATTTATAGCAAATAAACCTAAGAATTGCAAAATATTTTCTTTGTTGCTCATATATTTATAGCAAATAAACCTAAGAATTGCAAAATATATTTTAGCAAATTAGCATAAGAACCACAAAATATTTTCTTCGTTGCCTATATTATATTTATAGCAAATTACCTTATGAATAACAATATTTTTTTGTTTCTCTTTACTTTAATAATAAAAAAAAAGTAATATAGTCAGTACCGTTATACTTTTCCCCATGTTCTTGAGCTTCGAAGTTACCAGGAACCTTGTGACCGGTTTAACGGTCGTGGAACCTTGCCCTTAGCCATCATCAATATGTAATTATGCAGGTTACTTTTTTGTTATTTTTTTTTTTTTATTGTTGAACTTCACCTAAAAGGAGTCGCCTTCAAGGCGATTGTGATTATTCGATATAACGGCCTTGACCTCAAAAGATCTTTATTTTGGGTAAAATATTATTAACTGACCTGGAGAGTTCAATTTTTTTTTTTTTTTTTTTTTTTTTTTTTTTTTTTTTTTTTTTTTTTTTTTGATGGACAAGTTTTATCAACATTAGAATCTAATGCAATTTTCCTTAAGTGACATCAAATACAATATGCCTAACTTTAGTGTTATTAGGGAGAAGCGACCCTAATTTTTTTTGGTAAGCAAAATCTTTAGTGACATTTGTCTTAAAAACTTTCTGCTGAATCTATTGAGATTTTCCTTTACTGACATCAAAATACAATATGCCTAATTTTAGTGCGACTGGTGAGAAATAACCTTATTTTTTCGATAGGTAAAATCTTTGGTGACTTTTGTCTTAAACAATTTTGGCAGAATCTTTTGAAATTTTCCTTTACTGACATCAAAATACAACATGCCTAATTTTAGTGCAACTGGTGAGAAGTAACCTTATTTTTCGATAGGCAAAATCTTTGGCGACTTTTGTCTTAAGGAATTTTGGCAGAATCTATTGAAATTTTCCTTTACTGTCATCAAAATACAATATGCCTAACTTGTAGTGTCACTGGTGAGAACCGACCTTATTATTTTCGATAGGCAATATCTTTAGCGACTTTTGCCTTAAACAATTTTGGCGGTAATTGCTTACAGCATACTCAGCTCGCATAAAAATGCAAAATCCCCTATATCCAGGCTTACAGTATCCATAAGGATTACTAGGATGAAACCTATGACCCCTCCAAGAGCAGGGGCCTATGCAATTTTAGCTTCCAGTGCTAAATGTGAAAACTATGAATTATTTACTTTACTTTATCATTGCAATAAATTGTACGAAAAGAAAACTTGGTATATGGCGTGGGCCCGTTGGTGGATGTCAAGGGAACCAAACAACCTCGAATCCTTGGGGTTCTGTCGGATCTCGAAGGACCCAAAGAAACTAGAAGCGTAGAGGCTCTGTCGGATCTCGAAGGACCCAAAGAAACTAGAAGCTTAGGGTTTCTGTCGGATCTCGAAGGACTCAAAGAAACTAGAAGCTTAGGGTTTCTGTCGGATCTCGAAGGACCCAAAGAAACTAGAAGCTTAGGGTTTCTGTCGGATCTCGAAGGACCCAAAGAAACTAGAAGCGTAGAGGCACTGTTGGATCCCAAAGGAACCAAAGAAACTAGAAGTGTAGGGGCTTTGTCGGATCTCGAAGGACCCAAAGAAACTAGAAGCGTAGAGGCACTGTTGGATCCCAAAGGACCCAAAGAAATAGAAGCTTAGGGTTTCTGTCGGATCTCGAAGGACCCAAAGAAACTAGAAGCCTAGGGTTTCTGTCGGATCTCGAAGGACCCAAAGAAACTAGAAGCCTAGGAGTCCTTTCATGGGCTAATGTAGTATTGCTTATATCCTGAGAGATCCTCTGTTTTGTTTGCGGTGCAGGGTAGTTTAATTTGCAATGTGACTGACGAAAATAATATTGATATATGCAATACTTGAGGAATGGCTGTGAGAGTAATTGTTCTCTTATTCTTTCTTATCTGGAAACGCCCACTGTAAAGCGAAATTAGTTAATGCTAAAAGGAATATATATGTATGTATGCATATATATATATATATATATATATATATATATATATATATATATATATATATATATATACACACATATATATATATATATATATATATATATATATATATATATATATATATATATATATATATACATACATATATACTGTATGTATGCGTATGCATGTATTATAGCCACGGAAGGCTATACTTTTCACTTTTCATTTCATGGATGTAGGGTAATATTTTTGTGTTAATCACGTATGTGTATATATATATATATATATATATATATATATATATATATATATATATATATATATATATATATATATATATATATATATATATATATATATATATATATATTATTATTATTATTGATACATATATACATCCATCAATACATCCAAACATGCGTACATCATTAATAGAGAAATTACTAGATTAAAACAGGTTCCAAAGTAAACTAGGGAAATGGAAATGAGTAAGTAGCAGGGTTTAAACTCGACTATGTGCCTTGTGGCCATTACCTTGAACGGTGCTACTTTTTACCTTAGATTACCTTAAAAACATTTTCCAATATCCTTAAATTTTAAAGTTGTAAAACCGAAATTACCTTAGATTTACCTTAAAACCATGCAAATTACCTCAAACTAAGGTAATTATCAGAGGAGCTGATAACTGTTACCTTCTCAGGAACGAGTGTCATGGCTTCTTTCTTTTCCTCACGGGTCAACGACTATTTTTGTGTCGTTTCCTCTCGTTTCTTGGCTTTTAACCCCCCCCTCTCTCTCTCTCTCTCTCTCTCTCTCTCTCTCTCTCTCTCTCTCTCTCTCTCTCTTCTTAGCTATTCCTTTTGCAGCAGAGAGTGGCGTGTAATCCTGTTGAGTTTATCATCAAACGTGACAATTTTGTTTCCATATGCTGTCGATTTTCTCTAACTTTCCTCTGTCTTATGGTTAGTGGCTTCGTTATCGCGCTCTCTCTCCCTCTCTCTCTCTCTCTCTCTCTCTCTCTCTCTCTCTCTCTCTCTCTCTCTCTCTCTCTCTCTCTCTCTCTCTCTCTCTCTCAGATTCAGATAAGACTAAAGCAATATTCGACAGGGGATGTAACAGAGACAGCTTTTATATTCCTTTCATCTAAATGATTTTATTGGAGACTCAAGGGTCTCTTTGCATCTCCCCTATATAATAAAATGAAAGTGTCTGACTATATATATATATATATATATATATATATATATATATATATATATATATATATATATGTATGTATGTATGTATGTATGTACAGTATATAAACCTTGAACGGCATTGCCAAATGTATGACTAACCGAGGGAGGGGTTGGTAAGAGTTTAACCTGTGCGCGCGCGCATGTGCGAGTGTGCATATCTATCTAAATATTTAGCCATCATTTTTGACGGGTTGCGCACACTAGTATCAGAGAGACTAACATCACATCTGAAATTTACAATTAACCGACAGCAAACAAATAAGACGAAAATATCTGTAATTTTTCTTTTTATTTTTTTTGTTTTACTCTCCCAGGCATTGGAATTCGTCCCCTAAACACTATGGTATTTCCCCTATAATCCCAAGGGCACGCCTGATTGGGGTCATCTGTACACCTTGTTCCCGTACATCGATACTACTCATGACCTTTGTTGGAATCCTAAAAGAAATATGGATAGAGGAACACGCCATATCACATCTCCGAAGACACTTACTTTTTTTTTTTTTTTTTTTTTTTTTTTACTTCGATTAAGAGAGATATAAATCGAGTATGGATTTCTATTGAAAAAAAAAAGTAGGTCCATCTGGATGATAGATAAGTCAGTAAATAGATAGAATGATTGATATATTGAATTGGCAATAATAATGATAATATTATTAGTGGTGAGAATACTACTACTACTACTACTACTACTACTACTACTAATAATAATAATAATAATAATAATAATAATAATAATAAAGAGGAAGTGTCTGACTATATATATATATATATATATATATATATATATATATATATATATATATATATATATATATATATATATATATATTTTTGATACATTAATGTCTGGATTCTCTTAACGACCTCGGGATCAGAGCCCCAGGCGAAATCACACAAAGACAAGAGCTTGGCTCCGGCCGGGAATCGAACCCTGGTCGGCAAGCTTGTACAGACAGTGACTAACCCACTTGGCCACGAAGAAAGATCTTTCTTCGTGGCCAAGTGGGTTAGTCACTGTCTGTACAAGCTTGCCGACCAGGGTTCGATTCCCGGCCGGAGCCAAGCTCTTGTCTTTGTGTGATTTCGCCTGGGGCTCTGATCCCGAGGTCGTTAAGAGAATCCAGACATTAATGTATCAAAAATATATATAGCTTATTTGAATATGAAAAAACACGTAAAAATGTGCAAAATTTATCATATATATATATATATATATATATATATATATATATATATATATATATATATATATATATATATATATATATATATATATATATATAAACACAGTTTACAAGTACGATTTTGGTGAATATTTGTTAATACATAAGTTGTAATACATATATATGTATATATATATATATATATATATATATATATATATATATATATATATATATATATATATATATATATATATATATATATATATTATATATATATATATATATATATATATATATATATATATATATATATATGTATATATATATGTGTGTGTGTGTGTGTGTGTGTATTATGCAATTTTTGGAAAACTGTTTCCCCATATTTTGCAGCCTGTAAACATCGGCGTTCCAATAACCTACACAACACAATCCAATCCACTCTTTTACCTTTTCTTTACCTTTCGCCCTTGTTCGTTATATCTGCACGAATGTCCTTTCTATAACCTCTCATATCACTCCTTCCGTAAAGATATTGAACTGCCAAGAGTACTTAACACGTCCTTGTCTCTTACCTATGTTTTGCTAAAGAAGAAAAAGTATATATATACTCTAAATTGAAGGTTGTACACATACTCGTACTGTCAACATTGTCTGTTCCCTTCTGGTCTCGAATGTATTTCTAGGTTTCTTTACTAAGCGTGTTCTCTTTTACTTTTATTCCAGTTTTATATCTGTTATATATATATATATATATATATATATATATATATATATATATATATATATATATATGTATATATATATATATATGTATATATATATATATATGTATATATATATATATGTATATATATATATATATATATGTATATATATATATATGTATATATATATATATATATATATATATATATATATATATATATATATATATATATATATATCAATGACTGGATTCTCGTGTCTTTGTCTAATAAAATGTTTGTTTTCCCTCATTTCTCCTGACGTACCATACTACTGTTTGTGTGTGTGTTTGTCTCAAACCAATCATAGACCTACTCTTCTATTGAAAGATAGTAAATAACTATATCATCAACGTAATTGCACATTCGAGTACTATCATAAAGACAGCCACATGAAAATAGATAGACTCATTTTATTTCCTTTCTTTCCTTAGCTTAAAATACCAAATACCCAGGAATGATGGCCGAACATCTTTGAAGGCCGTTTTCACTCCTCGATTTAAACTTTGGTTATAAATCTTGCAATAGTTCACGAGCTCTGTCATATAAATAGTGTTCCCAGAGAAAATAATATTACACACACACGCACACACACACACACACACACACACACACACACATATATATATATATATATATATATATATATATATATATATATATATATATATATATATATATATATATATAAATTTTCATGGAATGTATGCGGGTTTTATTTTTAATCTGCTTATGTATGAAGGCGTATGAATGTATACATTCGTTGTGAGGATGTCCATGCATTTGTTTGCTTGCTTAAATTCCGAAAAAAGTGGAAAATATTCAGAAAAGTAGTTCGTGGCATTTCTTTTGGTTTATCGTAAAATCAGCAGAGGAATTAAGTATGCATTTAATGTATCTTTTGTTCTACCTTTATCATGGTATTCTAAAGAAAGTACGATTAAATAATGTTTTTTTTTTTTATATATGTATAAAAATCTACGTTCCAATATTCATGCAAAATGTATTGTTCCGCAGGCAGAGGTGTGTCATTTACTGTTACAGCCATTACATTACCGGTTGCCATAGAAGAAGTTCCAGGAATACCTCTCCTTGTTTACGACTTTTAGGTAATTAAACGTTACATATTTTCCCAAATGTTGTTACTGTTAATTTTGGTGCCACGGGTCCCGATCATACATATTATGTATCTTTAGACTTGATTTTAAATAAAAAAATGTAAGGTATGTAGTTTGCAATATTGGTAGGCCTACTCCGTTTTGAGTCCGCTGTCATAGGCCATATGTTAACAATGGGGTAACTTTGTATGTCCAATTTATAGTGAATTTTTGTTTTTTATTAGGTTATAGAACCTTGGTTTGTCCCTGCTACTTGTGTGATTTTTTGTCTTCCGAATTATGAAACGAAGTTGTGACTACCAGGTTACTGGGTAAAATTTTGGTAGTCTCCCACCCTGCCATTTTTGTGCATGAAACCCCATTTTCCCGTTAGATTTATTGTCTTGGTAAAATTATAGAATGGTGCAATGAACGATTGATTAAAACAAGACTGGTTTTTAACGTAGTTTGCCGTTTTTCTGAAGAGTTTTGATTATGATTCTTCTCAGAAATCTATAGTTATTGAGTTAGGGTTTATCGACTACCAGAACTGAAACATAGCTTTCTGTTAGGAATCGTCATCAATTACATTTGAAACCTTAATATTTAGTGTACTTGTCTACTTGTGTTATTTGAATGAACGATAAAATTATAAAAAGATACAGAACTACCTTTCCATTAGAAAGCAATTTTCCTAGTATATATATTGCGCTTTCAACGAATTTGACCTTTATTTCCACCGCAAATAAACCGTTCGCTCGTTATGCCCCTCCCCCCTTTCCGATGGACACAAGTGGGAACCTGGGACTTTGGGTGAATGAAAACAGGAAAAGAAACCTGATTATTTATCCCTTTTGAGATTCGTGAAAGACCACTGAACATAGCAAACCCACCTAACCTAACCTAGTGGTTCCTAGGTCACAGACCTAACTAGGGCTTACCCCCCTCCCCCCAGACCCCAATTCCCACATCACAAACTTACCTAGGTCACAAACTTCGCCGGAGGCCAAGCCTTCCCGGACCCCCTTCCCAGGTCATGGACCCACCCAGTTTATAAACTAAAAGTAAATCACACAGTAATTCCTTACCTTATGATTAACACCGTCTTTTTTTTTCTTTTTTTTTTTTTTTTGTCTTGGCAATCTTGACAGGAGAGTTGAAATAAAAAATTGTGTAGGATGTCAATATTTGTGCAATTTTTGGTGGATTTATTATGCATCCCAGAGAATAATTGGTAATTGTTTACAACACCACGCTCTCAATCTACTCCAACATAATGCAATCCTGCAGTTCTCATCTTCTTGTACAGTAATTAGGTGGTTATTTAAATTCTGAGAAAGCAATAATTAGCAAGATATGTTGAAGGGAGAAGGGGTTATAAAAAGAAAATAGCTCGGTTTCCTCTAAACGTCTTGGAACGGACATGTCAACATAGTCAACCAAACAGAATTCGTGATGCCAGCGAACATAAACAGAAGTTCGTGATGCCAGCGTACATTTGATATACTGTACTATATATTCAAAATATACTGTACTTAATTAAAAATGGATTAATTACTCAAAAGTGTCCATTAAATATGCAATTTACAAATACAGTAGTGACACTTTTGAGTAATCACTCAATTTTTTATTAAGTATATTTTGAATATACAGTATATCAAATGTACGCTGGCATCACGAACCTCTGTTTATGTATGCTGGCATCACGAATTCTGTTTGGTCGACTATGTTGACATGTCAGTTCCAAGGCGTTTAGTGAGGAAACCGAGCTATTTTCTTTTTATAACCCCTTCCCCCTTCCTCAACATTTCTTGCTAATTATTGCTTTCCCAGAATTTAAGTAACCACCTAATTACTGTGCTAGAAGACGAGAACTGCAGGATTGCATTATTTTGGGGTAAATGGAGAGCGTGGTGTTGTAAACAATTACCGAATAATGTATAGAGAAAAAAGAAGGTTAGTTTTACCATTATTTACAGTTTCTCTATTAAATTTTCCCCATTCAAAACCCCCCCGTTCCCATTGGGTGGCCAACATTACGTTATGTAAGTGTAGCCTATGTCTTCTTTAATATTCATTTGCGACAGAAGTAAAGATCATTTTCAAAGAAAAAGAGTTTTTCTATTTAAAACCGCAAACCGTTATTAGTAAAGCTTTTCCGTGTTTTTCTATGATAATCCCAATTGGAGTTTTTAAAACTTTGCTTCTGTCGGTCATCATCATACAAAAATAGTAGTGATAAGAAAAATTTGCCGTAATCAAATCCAAGTAACAGTATTGAAACATTGTCAAAACACATATAAACTGGTTTTCCATTCCATTTTTTATAGTCATTAGTAGCAGTGTTCATCGTATTACAAATACTTCCTTACCTAATTGAACTAATGATTTATTGGTTTTTACTCTGCCGTATGCTCACTTCACTTGCGATTAAATATTATCTCATTGCTCCTATGTTCAGGCAAGCGGACTATGTTTTGCTACGCTCATTAGCCAGTGGGCTAGTATTTTGGCGTTAATTATCAGTTGTACAAACTTGAAAAGTTTGAATTGTAGCTGCACTATTGTTCGACCATGGACTTGCCTTCCATTGTCAATGATCAGACTATATATCAAAATTACGTTTCTACTCTAACCTTTTATTATTAACGTGATCAATAAAATAAGTGTTATGATTATTCAATACTGCATATTTCAATGTTAAAAATAAATAACAAAAAGGTTTGAAATATAAAACATTGGGCCCCACAGTAATGGGGGAACCCCAGGTGGGAATCGTGGTTTCGGGTAGGATAAAATGAAAACCAACCAATTACGGAAGAGAACAGCAGCAGAAACCATTAATTGTTTTTTATGTTAAAATATGAGGGGGAAACAACACTTGCGGACAATTGCTGCAGTTACCTCTCGAGCACCATATTCTCTTGGGTCCTTTTTTCGGAGCCCCGTTTCCTATCTAACGTAAATTTCTCAAAATAATTGTATCAACAAGCACATAGGTTCATGAACTAACACTTAGGTGTTCTCTTACTGGTCTTTGCTCCGCCGTGGGATGCTTCACTCACAATTAACCATTGTATCATTGCTCCTCTGTTCTGGTAAGTGATACATATTGCGCGACTGGTGTTCAACGTTGGGGTAGTGCGTGTATTTTGCAGAACAAGTCTTGTGAGCCAACCACTTATACACTACCTGACAGTCATATATTTTCCTTAGGCTAGAGACATGGCCTGCAATGACTAGCTTAGGCTTAAAGTGTGTGATGACTTACCTTATTAGTCGTAGTTTGAGTTATCAGAATCTGGTGTAAAAACAAGGGCGACGGTTTAGATTGAAGATAGCACTAGTCCGCAAACTAGCCCTGTAATCGTGCACACAGAAAATGCCCTGGACACGCCTCCTAGTGTCTTCTTTCTAGCTTTACCATGACACTGCCAGTATTGTTAATCAACTGTACCCAAAATGTGTGTTTGCACATTTATTGCTAGTGCTCAGTTTTGTATTGGAAGTAGTGTTGTCTCCACGCGCTGGACCCCTACAAGCTAAATCTCCACTTGCTGTACCTTCAAATTAAGGAGTAGTTCATATTTTGAAGTGAGAGATAACTCAAGGATAAGCATTAGTCTTCCCGACCTGTAAACAATCATGTACACTTTTCAATAGTAGGAAAAATCTGTAGTTTGTTGCTTAAAATTATTCTTAGGGTACGCATGTTTCACTTGATTTTGTCTTTAAAAATTATGGTTTGATACTGATATGATAACTGTAACAACTTTTTATTTAGCTGCTCTAGGTAATTAGTTATTTAATTTATTTGCTTACCCAGGTAAAATAACATTTTTAAACATCTGACTTAGCCGGTGGATATATATATAGCTTACGTCCCTGACGTCATGGCAGAAAATTCAAAACTCGCGGCAATCGTAGATTGGATAGCTAGGTGTACTACTAGCGCCACCACTCGCCAGGTATCTGGAACCATTCCAGGAATCCTCAGGTCTCCCCTGCCGCCATTGCTGGCGACATCATTGGAACATTCGCTCGTCTTAACCTTCGATTTTTGCAGCATCTTTGGTGAAGTACTTGTTTTTTGGTTAATTGGCTTTCGCTTGATTGGATTTACTTACGGATTTTATCGAACTCTTTTGATTTTATTTGTTTTTGACCTTTGCTTGATTGATCTCTCTGGAATTTTCCAAAATGGCTGACCCTTCCCCAGTTTATAGAAAGTGTGTGAAAGGCTGTAAAACCCGCCTTCCTAAAGCCTCTTATCGATCCTCACTCTATTTGCACTAAATGTAGAGGTAAAGTTTGTTCTTTAATGGATCGATGTGATGAATGTTTGTTGTTATCTGAAAGTGAGTGGCTCGATTTCGATCGATACACTCATAAGTTGGAGAGTAATAGGGTTAGAAGAAGCTCTTCTCGATCTAGAGAATTTTCCTCTCCCCGTGTCCCTGAACCTATTCCTTCCCCTGTAGTGGTAGTTCATGAATCTCCTACTGTTACCACTGAACCCTCACTTAAAGATATGATGAGTGCTATACAAGCCCTTGGAGTTAGGGTTGTCGCTTGCTACGGTCAGGAACCAACTTATGTCCGACGTAAATATGCTTAAGAGTGCCAATGTTAGTGCCAAAAGTGCGGGGAATGTGTTCAGTGCTGTGGAGGGTGCGTCTGCTCGTGCCTATTGTTCACCTAGCCTTAAAGCTCTTTCAAGCTCCCCAACCCCTGGGAGAAGGAATGTCGGGCGACGAAAGGGAACGAGAGGCGTAACCGTCCGAGCAGACGTCCCGTCGAGTGTTGCTGGCGACGTTTCACGTAACACAAGCCCTCACCATGGGAATGGTGAGGTTAAGTTTACTTCATCTTCGGATGACGCTTTGGTTAACAAAGAATATAAACGCAACTGGCGTTAAGTTTCAAGACCTCTCAAGAGGAAAATGACGTCAATTGATATAAGTCATTTATCGCCTCAAAGCCCTGGCTGTAGCCATTGGAGCAGTCCAGAACGTTTGTCTTCTTCTGAAGAAGGCTCTCCTGCCAAATGTCCTCTTAAAACCTCTGTTTCGGACAAGCAGTCTTATCAACGAGTTCCTGAGCATCGTGAAACTTTGCAAGCTGATCGTCGTAAATCGCTTAAGCTTGATCTTAAACTTCAAGCTTCGAAACGTGAAGCTGAACGTCAAGCTGACGGTTTGCCTGAGAATGTCGTTCGCCAAGCAGTCAAACGTGACGCCGAACGTCAGGATAAACGTGACTTTGATCGTCACCCAAGTCAAGTTAGACGTGACGTCAAACTTCAAACTGATCTTGATAACAATCGACAAGTTGATGCTGGATGTCAAGCTGGCGCACACGGCGCCCAACGTCTAGTTCGCGCACAAGTGCGCAAAGACGTTATTCCAGCTGAAGTCTTTATCGAAAGAGGAGGTTGATTTTGCTCTTTCTGCAGCTATACATTTAGAAGACTTATCAGTGGAAGACTTATCAGCAGTCCCTAGACCTTAAGAAGATTATGAAAGTGTTCACGGAAGAATTTCCTAGTCACTTTATGCCTGTTGCTCCACGCTCTCCCCCTTCAGAGTTCTTCTTGGGAACAGCAACTCAAGCTCCTATTTTTACTAAGATGGTGCTTTCGAGATCATCTAAGAGAGCTTTAAGATTAATGGGAGACTGGATGCAGTCAAAGAGGAATCTAGGCAAGTCGGCCTTTTCATTCCCTCCTGCTAGACTAGCTTCTAGATCAAGTGTATGGTATGAGACAGGAGAAGTTCTCGGCTTGGGAGTACCTGCCTCTGCCCAGGGGGACTGGGGACTTCTCAAGCCTAGTAGACTCTTCTCGTCGATTAGCCATGAGGCGTACTAAGATTTTCTGGACAACTTCGGAACTCGACCATCTTCTCAAGGGCATCTTCAGAGCCTTCGAGGTTTTCAACTTCCTCGACTGGACTCTGGGAGCCTTGAGTAAGAAAGTTTCTGCCTTTAAGAATAATGAAAGTGTTGTTCAGATTATGTCTTACATAGACAAAGCTATGAGGGACGACTCTAATGAGTTAGCTGCCCTTTTTACGGCTGGAGTTCTCAAGAAAAGATCTCAAATGTGTTCTTTCCTTTCCCTGGGGGTCACTCCTTGTCAGAGGTCTGAATTACTGTTTGCGCCGCTCTCTCATGCGCCGTTCCCACAAGATCTTGTAAAAGAGGTTGCTGCTTCCTTAGCCCAGAAAGACACCCGTGACTTTGTCTCCAAGGCAGCTCGGAAAGTACTTCCGACTTCTCTCTCTAGCAACAAACCAAAGGTGGATACTCCTTTGTCTAGATTCATTCCTCCCTTTCGAGGTAAACCCGTCAGTAGTGGTAACTCCAGACTTAATGGGAGAAGAGGAAAGAGGAGGGGACCAAGATCAGGTCGAAGCAGAATCTGACTGCTTTCGACTTCAGACGGCAGTAGGAGCCAGACTGAAGAACTTTGGCTGGCTTGGGAGAGAAGGGGAGCACACCAATGGTCCGTTCTTTAGCTGAAGGAGGGATACAAGATTCCTTTCGTCAAGAAACCCCCTTTAGTTCAAGAGCCAATAGATCTCTCTCCCAGGTACCGAGAGGACTCAGAGAGACAAGCTTTGCTGCTACAAGTGTCCCTCTTGTTGGAAAAAGGGGATGTAGAGAGGGTGCATGACTTGCAGTCTCCGGGGTTTTACAACCGCCTCTTCCTGGTTCCGAAGAACTCGGGGGGAAGGAGACCAGTTCTAGATGTAAGCGCTCTCAACGCTTTCATTGTGAAAACAAAGTTTTCAATGGAGACTTCCAAAACTGTGCTGGTAGCAGTAAGGTAAGGCGACTGGATGGTCTCTTTAGACCTGCAGAACGCCTATTTTCATATCCCTATTCATCCGAACTTCAAACGCTACATGAGGTTTGTTTACGGGAAGGAAGTCTTCCAGTTTCGGGCCATGTGTTTCGGCCTCAGCACCGCTCCTCTTGTTTTAACGAAGCTCACGCTAAATGTAGCAAGCTTCCTGCATTTGACAGGGATCAGACCCTCTCTGTATCTCGACGACTGGTTACTCAGGGCGTCTTCCTTCAATTGCTGTCTGAAGGATCTCAGATTGACATTGACATTAGCAAAGGAACTGGGTCTTCTGGTTAACACAAGAGAAGTCCAAACTGTTACCATCTCAAAAGATTCTTTATTTGGGGATGGAGATTCAGTCTAGTTTTTCGGTCTTTTCCATCACCCAAAAGGATAGAACAAGCCCTTCTAAAGATTTGTCTTTTTCTAGTGGAAAGAGATTGTTCTGTGAGACACTGGATGAGTCTTCTGGGAAATCTCCCCTCCCTGGAACAGTTCGTCTCCCTGGGAAGACTGAATCTCCGTCCGCTGCAATTTCACCTCAATTACTATTGGGACAAGGAGAAAGGCTTAGAGACAAAGTATTCCACTTCCAGAGTCTGTCAAAAGTTGCCTACAGTGGTGGAACGACACAACCAAACTTCAGGAGGGCCTCTCGCTAGAGCAAAGGAGCCCAGACCTTGTGTTGTGTTCCGACGCTTCAGACTCGGGGTGGGGAGCAACACTGGGCAAACTGGAACGCTCAGGTCTGTGGACAAAAGATCAAGAGAGCCTCCACATCAACCAGAAGGAGCTTTTAGCAGTCCTATTGGCGCTTCAAGGTTTCAAAAACTTGATTCTCAACAAAGTAGTACAAGTAAACGCAAACAACACCACAGCGATGGCCTACATTTCCAAACAAGGCGGGACCCACTCGAAGTCCCTTTACGAGACTGCATGGGAACTTCTAGTTTGGGCGAAGGAAAGGAACATACCTTACTCACAAGGTTCATTCAAGGAGAAGAGAATGTGATTGCAGACAGCCTCAGCAGAAGAAACCAAGTCATTCCTACGGAATGGACGCTGCATCAGGAGGTTTGCAAGAAACTTTGGCGGATTTGGGGTCGTCTGTCCATAGACCTGTTTGCAACCTCGAGAACAAAGAGGCTTCAAATTTACTGCTCTCCAGTACCAGATCTGGAAGCAGTCCACATCGACGCTTTCCTGCTGGACTGGTCTCGCCAGGATTTGTACGCATTCCCCCCCCCCCTTCAAAGTCCTGTACAAAGTCTTACAGAAGTTTGTTTCCCACATGGGCATCAGATTGACTCTAATTGCGCCTCTATGGCCATCAAGAGAATGGTTCACCGTGGTACTTCAATGGATGGTGGACGTACCAAGAAGCCTACCCATGCGGATGGATCTTCTCAGACAACCGCACTTGAAAAGGTTCCATCAAACCCTACAAGCTCTACATCTAACTGCCTTCAGACTATCAAGAAATTCACTAAAGCTAGAGGCTTTTCGAAGGAGGCAGCTAGAGCCATCGCTAGAGCAAGGAGAACCTCTACCATCAGGGTCTACCAGTTCAAATGGGAGGTTTTTCGAGATTGGTGCAAAATCAACTCTATTTCCTCTTCCAGTACCTCTCTGACCCAAATCGCTGACTTCCTTTTACACCTTAGGAGAAAACGCAAGTTTTCCTCCTCTACCCTTGAAGGTTATAGGAGCATGTTAGCGGCCGTTTTCAGGCACAGAAACTTAGACCTATCTAACAACAACGACCTTCAAGATCTTCTCAAGTCCTTTGAAACTTCTAAGGAGCATCAACTAGAATCACCAGCTTGGAATCTGGATGTTGTCCTGAAGTTTCTTATGAGTGATAGGTTTGAGCCCTCACACTTAGCCTCTTTTAAAGATCTCACCTTAAAGACGCTCTTCTTAGTAAGTCTGACAACAGCTAAGAGAGTCAGTGAAGTGCATGCCTTAAGCAAGAATATTGGCTTCAGTAATAGTAAGGCTATATGCTCCTTACAACTTGGTGTCCTGGCCAAGAATGAGCGTCCTTCCCATCCATGGCCGAAGTCTTTCGAGATTCCACACCTTTCAGATGTAGTTGGTGAAGAAATGGAAAAGGTCCTGTGCCCTGTTAGAGTGCTTAAATTTTATCTAGACAAAACTCAAAAATTACGAGGCAAGTCTGAAGTTCTATGGTGTTCGGTCAAGAAGCCCTCCTTACCGATGTCAAAGAACACCTTATCTTATTTTATCAGGCTCTTGATTAGAGAGGCTCACACTAACTGTGGTGAGACAAATTTTAAACTGCTGAAAGTGAAGACACACGAAGTCAGAGCTGTGGCAACTTCGGTGGCTTTCAAGCAAAATCGATCCTTACAAAGCATTATGGACAACCTATTGGAGGAGTAAGTCTGTGTTCGCTTCACATTATTTAAAACATGTCCAGACTCCTTACGAGGACTGCTACACGTTGGGACCATTCGTAGCAGCAAGTGCAGTAGTGGGTGAAAGCTCTACCACTACATTCCCCTAATCCTAATACCTTTTTTCTTCTCTTGAAACTATTGTATTTTTGGTTGGTTGTGGAGACTGGTCGACAGTCTTCTGCAATCATTGATTTTAGCAGGTCGTCAAACTTGTTTCTTGAAAGCGCTCAGAACAAGGGTATTGGCTGAGGTCCTGTCATAGTGAGGTATTTACACCGTTTTGATAACTCCTAGAGGTCTTTCAGCCCCCTGAGTGGATTGCTGGATCTCATAAGGACAGCTAATTAATGAGGCAGAGAATCATAAAAGTCAGCTTCCGTATCAGGTACGAACCCTTAAGTTTGTTTTTATAAAACTCTTTAGTAATATTCCAATTATGTATTAGCTGGTCTCTAACCCTCCACCAAGGGTGTCAATCAGCTATATATATATCCACCGGCTAAGTCAGATGTTTAAAAATTATATTTTCATTATAAAATAAATTTTTTAACATACATACCCGGTGGATATATATAATTATACTCCCTCCCTTCCTCTCCTCTAGAGACCCATGGGCATGGAAGATCTGAGGATTCCTGGAATGGTTCCAGATACCTGGCGAGTGGTGGCGCTAGTAGTACACCTATCTATCCAATCTACAATTGCCGCGAGTTTTGAATTTTCTGCCGTGACGTCAGGGACGTAAGCTATATATATATCCGCCGGGTAAGTATGTTCAAAAATTTATTCTATAATGAAAATATCATACTTCATTGAATGCTTTATATTACTGATGAGTTTACTGAATGTAAAAAACTTATTTTCTGTCATCCTAAAATCCATAACAGCAATTCACTAAGAGTAAAGACTAAGTCCTGAGCCTATGAATGATATTTTAATTGATTCTTAGGGTTTAAGGATAGATGGCTTATTAATATTATTATTATTATTATTATCAATTGCTAAGCTATAACCCTAGTTGGAAAAGCAGGATGCTATAAGCCTAAGGGCTCGAACAGGGAAAATAGGCCATTGTGTAATATTAGATTATTAGATACACATCTAACCTGAATCTTAAATTCATACAAAACACTACTTACTAAAATCTTGCAATTTTAAGTCTTGCCAATTCTTGGTAAAGATTCGGTGATATAAACACACTATAATAGCTAAAACCATAATTAATTTGTTAATTGATGTAAAATAGTATTTTCCATTAGACTATGATAGGTCGGTCAAGGGACAAAGTTAAGATAGGGCAGCTAATGGCGGATAAAGGCAGTATTATATAATTAATGAAAGGTTGGATAGATTTTTCATTGATGTAAGGTAATAATGGTTAATCATTAGCAAAAGACTTATTGTTGTTTTGTGTTTATTAACGTTAAAGACTTAACTGGTAAGACCAGGCTGCCAGTTTTATAGTGTTGGATATGTTAGTCCATGGATAAAGTATACCAAGTAAGTCAAAAACAATAACATTGAATAAGATAATGTTATTGAGTCAGTGTGTGATAAGTTTACCAATAATTTAAGGTAAGGTATGTAAGTTGGTGAAAATTGGTAGAACAAACTGGTTCATTGATTAGAGGTTAACCTGAAAATCCTCTTAAATTATTGTACAGTAATAGGATAAATGGCGTTAGTTTATGGAGGATCCCTATAAAATATAATGAAAATTTAGTATGGCATTTCATTTACTAGAAGATACATTTGCTTGATAAATATAGGAAATTGCAGGTTGTTATTTTTAAAGTGAAAACACCACTAATTCGTTTGCACAGCACTACTGTATACTCTTTTTTTACTAAGCAATATTTTACACCTGGGACTGTTACCATGTCAGTAAATCATACATTTACTTAGAATTTATACATAGCCTTCTTTAGCATTGTGTGTTTTAACCAGGTGTCATCTGTGGTATAAGGTAAAATTGTTTAATCAGGAAAATATGGTCTATTGAGGATCTCTTGAAGAAAGTTGAACAAGAAGTGGAGTTAGTCAGTGGATTACCAGAGGCTGGTCATTCGATAAATGTTTGAAGTGATTTCATTGTTAGTATTTAGGGGATAGTAATTTGCTGTTATAAATGTCAGTCATTATTTCTTCTACTTTATATTTAGAACATTAGAATGTTTTATATTCTTAATAGTTCATCATGCAGGTTATTTTACTAAAAGCATTGTCTTGATAATGAAGGGCACAGTAAAATATTTCAATAACACTATGTAGCAATTAATATGTCTTATTTATTTTTCAGGCTAGAAGAAAATTGTCTATAGCCACCTGCCCAAAACAGGAAATGAAACTTCACAAAGTATGATAAAAATATTTTTATTGACATTAAGATGAAGATCAGCTGCAAATAATCAGGGATTTACTACAGAAAAGATTCAAGAATATTTCTGATTTCAAAAGGAGCACTGGCGAATCTTCTCACAACTGAATCGGCCATTTTATCGTCAAACTCCTATGTAGTATTAAATTACCTTACAGTACTACAAATATCTTGAAATGCTCAATTTACCATATTTATTGAGATTTTAGGAGATCGTTTGTTTTACAATGGTCACTCCATTTTTATTTCATAGGTTTATAAGGAATCACTCGTTGATGATGAAACAGAAACGAGCTACAGTAAAAAAGTAATATAAATTTTCACAAAAATGATATTGCCAGATTATTTCAAGTTTATCAAAGTTTGTTTATTTCTGGAAGCCGTGACTATGAATACTAAAGCTATTAACTTCTAACTCATTCTAGTATAAAGTATTTTATTCAATCTTAATCTTTGTAAAGTCAGTGCATCTAAAACTAAGTTTAGTTACCGTAGTTTTTTTTATTTGATATATCTGTGATGCTACTTTTATGGTAAATTCTAAAAACCCAAAATTTAACTTTTAAATTAGGCCCAGATCAATATGAGCTTTTTTTTACTGTAATTAAAATTCAGAATCCAATTTCCAAATTATTATTTGATGTAAAACAAACACAATCATTCATTTAGTTGCTTGCAAGTTAGTTGGCAAGTAAAAGTGTAATGAATGGTAGTTGATTTATATTAACTATTAAGATAAGAGGATTTTTTATAGATAATGTTGATTAAGGGGTTTTATTTGTATTCTTGTAAATTATTTTGAAAAATCAGGACATGGAACATTGAAAACAAATTAAGACCAACAGAATATGAGGAAGGACTTTTTCCTTATAAAATAGCTGATACTTTTCAGTTTTCATTAACTAGCTGTTAGATCAATTGTCAATTTTCTCTGAAATTTTTTACAAGCTTCTAGATCATATATTTGTGGAATTGTGTAAAATACTGTAAACAAGTTATCTACTAATGTGACTAAAGGTAAATTGATGTTAATCCCATTTTTAACAATTGATTAAAATTCATTCTATAATCTGTATATTAAGTACATTAATTTCATGTGAATATAACCTGCAACTAATTATTCTAACTATGAATATTTCATTTTCTCTATGTATTCTATTGAACTTTTTTTTTTTCTTTTTTTTTTGAGACACTCCTCTAATTATTAGCAACTCGTAGAATTTTACACAAGGTTAAATATATAGTAGGCCTATGTTCTCTTGAAAGATATTAGTACATATGCTTAGGATAGTAGCTACTGGACAAAAAAATTATCTCTAGCCACATCTTGCCAGTGTTTTTCAATCACTTTTCCTGAGGGGGCCAGGTTTGGAGAATATCTTATATTCTAGCATTCAGCACGTGTTTAAGTAAAGGCATTATAAATACTGTACACTTGTATCTAGAGAAGTTTAAAAGTATTAATTGATGAATTTGGCCTACATGTTTCAAAATAACTCTCTATTTCCTTCCCTATTGCAATAATGATAAATATTGTTTAATTAAAAATTTAATATAAAACACTAGTACTAGAATTACTTTTTGTATTTCAATTAAACAAAGGGGAATTGTGTGCTCTGTAAGGATTTCAGTTTCTATATATTAAATAGGTTTAAACTTTTCATGAGCAACGATAATCTATTTATCTTTAGAAACAGGAAGCTTGGAAAGTCGTACATAGAATAAATTTGAGTATCTGTGAAGGGAATGTGTGTGTTCCTATGCAAATACAAACCCTTCATCTATGTGGGTATACTCTATTAATGCTTTGCTACGACCAAAACTAGAGAGTCCTGTGGGTCTGGCAACATTGTGTCATTACCCTCTGTTTCCACATTTGTTGGGTAGGCTTGTAGGAGACTGCGTCTCGGTGTCCACTTAACTTTTAGTCACTGTGACAATCAGACATCTGATCAATTGCTGTCCTTTCTATGCTTTTGTGCTATTTCTTTCAGTACTGTGTGATCACGACTGCTTCTCAAGTACGTGAGAACCTGCATTAGCTTTGAAGGTTCCCCTTGTGGTACTTTCATGAGTTTGGTATGGAGGTACGTCCCTCTCCTGTGTCTCTTTGATGTTGAGGTAAGGGATCTTCCATGACCTCCTCTTGTTAGATTTATTGAGAATGGTCGCCTTCCTAATGGGAGAAATTTAGTAGCTCTCGTAAAAGGAAGAACAAAAGGAATCGCTCCCCATCTGCTGCTTCCTCCAAAGAGGGTATGAAGCAAAAACCTTCGGTTATGAGTTCTATTTTTTCCTTGTCCAACCCTTTGTTATTGAAATTCCCAGAGCCTCTGATGACCAAGGGTGGTGACCATTTGTTCAAGCAAAAATTTATATATGTTATCTCTTGATTGTGCTTAGTGAGGCAGAGGATATGATCCTCAGGCACTTAACCAGCTTGAGCAGGATTCATTACAGGAGCCGTTGATATCTCCAAAGTTTGTAAACACTAACAGGTCCCTATCCTCACCAAGTGTGGTAAGCTCAGAGGAACAGCTATTCATTTCAGATGTAGAAGAACAAAGATATTTCTCTCCCATGATGAATGTTGTTTCAGGAACACACAAGCTGGATCACGTGCCCTGCCTGAACATGCTGTAAAAAGCATGGGTCCTACAGTTAACGTGCCTCTAACAAGCATCCGCTATTCCAAAAATGTTAACAACGCGCTCAGGTGTATATGAGACAACTCTTCATCGAATAGACCAATACATTCTTTTACAGATACGCCTAAAGAAAACGGTAAATCCATTTTTAGGTCTAATCTTAAAATTAGGGATTTTTCAGGGTTACAAGTAAAACCTGTTGATCCAACATCAAAAAAGGACTGCAGAATGGTATTCACCATTTTCTCTCTCGTGATAACCTCTCCGCTTTGTGGAAGCAGGTATCCCTTGAGAGACAGAAAACAGATTCTCCCCATATTCCGCTTACAGATACTGCACAGATAATCTTGGTGGGATACACTTTAAAGATCTGGATTATCAGATTTTTTCTTTTCAGAGAGGGAGACCAATCCTTTTCCCCCTTCTTCATCATACTTTATTACTAACATGTCATTGACTCGTTACGGTTTATAGCCATTCTTCCTGCTTAGCTCCCGCACATATTGCAAGAGCAAGGCGAGAGAGGAAAGATATCCAAGAGAGTTGAAATCTCTGGAGCTTTTCCAAAACAAGAACCCTGATCATCAGGGCCCAGACCTAGAGCTAGATCCCCAAATCCAGATTCAATCATCATTGAGGACTCCTTAGAATAACGAGATGCAGCAGCAGCAGAAAGCAACAAGTGTCGCTTCCTTAGAGGTGCTGTTGTCAGAACCAGTGGAGGGAATTGACTAACTAAACACTTAAAAGTTTTATATGCCACATTGGCGGATTAGGTGAACCACCTCGGGCCCAAGTAATGGGAGTGCGTTTCATAATAAATAAATAGTTTCTTTCCAGACCCACAGAATGCTCCTCACAAATTTGATGTCCCTTTATCGAATCGGGCTAGACACACCTTGGACCTTATTGATGAACAGATATCTGGTGCAGAAAACTCCCTGAGATCTAGTTGGTCGTCAAAATTACAACTCTGGCCTTATCTCTACAAGGAAGTTTTATGTGCGCATGGGACCACATCCAAGTCTGCTCTTAATCAGAAATTCCTAGTGGGAACTTGATACACTGGCCCACTTCCCTTTCTGGCCCAGAGCGGCAAAATATAAAAGCAGCAGCTGTGTCTGATTTTCAAGCCTACTTCTGACTTAGCTAGACCATTGGTCTGGATCAGTCTTACATGTCACAGTATCTGAAAATTCCTGATATAAAGAAATATTGTAAAGACCTTGTCCACTCGGGGGCAAAACAGTGTTTGTACTCGGCCTTTATGGAAGGCAATTATGTATTAAAGAAGAGACACACAGTAAGAGCAGTTTCCAAGGCGTATGATTCAGATTTTCCAAGGCGTATGATTCAGATTTTCCTTAAACTTAAGGAACTCTAATATCAAGGACCATCCAACTCTTTTTTTTTCCCAATGCAGAAGTAGCAGCAGTGGTGGAGAGATGTGAAAAGACCAGCCAAACATCATTCATGAGAAGAGCTGTAGCATTAAATTATCAGCTTCTACTCAGACAATGCCAAGGCCTTCTCCCTTTAAGCAAACTCCTTGTCATCTGTTACCAGAACCAGAAAATGTCCAACAGTATAAAAGACAGTTGAAACCCTAGACTACTTCTGTGGCAGAGGGCATTTCTCCAGTCGTAGAAATTGAGGATATCAAGGCTCCCATTAGGGATGGCAGATACACTGATTTGCTATATGTAGGGGGATGCCTACAATGCCCCTGAACAAAGCGTCAGTTCATCGGGGCAGATCCCTGGGTTATAGAAATTCTAAACTCATGGTATCTCGTCCCATTCATAAGCTGTCTCCTTTCACTACCACAAAGATCCCATCATTGTATTCGAGGGAGTTTCAGGAAAGATCTGGTCCTGGAGACAAATCACAGATGCTGAAGAAGGATGTAATAGAGGAAGTTTTTGACAGGTTTCAGAGTTTCTTAAGCAACTTCTTAGTGGAGAAATGGTAAGAAGGTTGGAAACCTGTTATTAATCAGCAACTTTAATTGTTGAGGAATTGAAAGAAGGTTGGAAACTTGTCATTGATCTTTCCCAATTAAACCAATTTTTGCATCAAACTCTGGTGAAGATGAAGCCAAGTGATACAGGACATCAGAAAGAAATTCATCTGACCATAGACCTACAGGATGCATACTTCGGATCCCATGCCATCCAAGATCAAGGAAATACCAGAGTTTCATTTTCAGAGAAAGAACTTTTAGAGTTCAAGGTGCTGTGCTTTGGCCTCTTGAAAGCCCCACAGGTGGGCACTTTACTATTTACTCTAGTCTCTTCTTGGGCACATGCCATGGGAGTAAGGCTGCTTGGATGACTGGGTTCTGCTGGCAGACTCAAGATGTCAGCTTGTCCGCCACAGAGAGCTCGAATTTTTCCGAACATGGGAATAATCCTAAGTTACTAGAATTTGAGACTCGACCTGCAGTATCTCTATGCTACTTTGTCATGGATATAGATACATTCCAAGCCAAAGTATTTCCTTGCTCCACAAACGTAAGTCATTTATTCATATTTCCTGCCTCACCCTTCCCACAAGTCTTAACTAAATGATTACTGAGCCACAGGCTCTTGACGTGCCTACCCAGCACAAATAGGAGCAGAGGGCAACCATACAACGTTGCCAGACCCACAGGACACTTTTAATTTTGGTCGTAGCAAAACTGAAAATAGAATATATCCATATAGATGACTAGGATTTGTAAATCTCTCTCTCTCTCTCTCTCTCTCTCTCTCTCTCTCTCTCTCTCTCTCTCTCTCTCTCTCTCTCTCTCATCTTGGAATAAAGGTTATATTCATAATAAAAGAAATATCTCTGTTTCAAGGAAAAGTTAGATTGGTTTGTAAGCTTAATCTCAAAACTTCTCATTAAATATAAATTAAATTTTTTTATTAAATTATCAGTTTTTGCCAAAATAATATTTGAACTAGTTTTGTCACATATTCATAATGCTTGTTTGCAGTAAAAGATCCTTTGAATTTTTCTGCAATTTGTTTCAAAACATTAAAATGACAAAATTGTTATTAAAAGATAAAATCTGTCTACTGGTTTTAAGCTTTGCATATTCTTTATACAAAAGATGCAATTAACTGGCCTGTGCTCTAAAATATAGAGTACTTAGTTTAAAAGTTTTGAGAGGAATAAAAACTTGATAGGAGTTATGGAAACCATCTGTGAAGTAATTTTAGATAAACATAAACAGAATAGTTCCTTTTAAGTAGATGACATAAGAGTGGTTTTAATGTTAAAGTAGAGATTAATCGGAAAGACGTAAAGGAGTAGTTATACCTAATGAAAAGATTAAGATTAATATTTTGTAAAGAGAGTGCTCAGGTATAGCTGACTCTTGTTATGTAGGTTAAACTTGAGGAATTGCATCTAAGGCACTAATAAGAAGAAAATAATGATCTAGTCTTGATAATTAGGACAACGTTGGAATCAATTATCTATGAGGAAGCTCAAAAAAATAAGTTTTGGTTTCTTAAAACAATTTGGTCAATGCCTGAGAGATTCCTGTCATTATAGCATTTTGAAGAGTAATAGTAAGTACTTTTAAAATAATAATTACAGATTTTAGAGGGTAGTGTAGTTGAAATTTTTCAACTGTAACAGAAATGTATAGGCTTCTCTTGTAAACCTATAGAAGATAGTTTTATAGGTAGAATTGCTTTGGAAATTTAAAATGTAACTTCATATAAAAAGTGTGTGAATTGGAAATGATCATTCAAGTAGATATCAAATGCTTAAAACTAGTTGCTTTTTATATATAATAAAATACTGTTTTGTCATTTACTGTTTGACAAGATACAACTATGAATCGTCAAAACTTATAATACAGGAGATGTTTTTATGACTCTTAAATGTACATTGGTTGTGATGATTATTTTGAATATTTTGTAAATAATAGTTTTTACTCAATGTCAATTGCATAATAAATATTTGTATGGACAAACATACTTGAAGATACAAGAACGGGGTTCCTGAATGATAATTTATGGCAAATGATAGCTACATACTTGCACTAATGGTATGGCTACAATAATGGAATAAGTAAAGGTAGATGTCCCAACATTTGATGTCGGTGGTTAGTGTTACGGACTAATTTAGTCATATTCAATTTCCATTATAGTCAGGGAGCTGGAAAGGGTTTATTCATAATATTAAGCACAAGAAATTTGAATAGCTAATGGGAATCTACTTCTTCATCCATAAAGGAAATGGTATGACCTAACTTGAGTGATCCTGGGGTTTAGCAAGGGGGGAGGCTATTTTTCTTAATATGCCCCTTGAAAAAAAGTTGGAGCCTAGGGGTTGGTTAGTTTCTTAAAACTGGGAAAGAAGTACAAGATCAGTCTAAAATATGAGATTGATTCCCTGAATAACCTTTGTTCAATAGACTATTTCTAAAAGTGCCTAATTCGATTTGCGCACAACATTGTTAGTAATGTTGATACTAAATTCAACGATAGACAGACTTTGTGTGCCTGTATAGGTCAAATGAGGCATTTCTAAGAATAGTTTACCGAGCTAAGTTTTTCCAGAGTCGAGCATAGTAACAGACTGGGCTTGCCTAACTATCTCAATTTTGGAAATGAACAAAATCTTAGGCTTTACCATTAATTATGGGGTATATTAAGAAATACCCCTTATCTAAACACCGGTATTGCTCAACTTAAGATATTCCATTTCCGTTATGAATTTAGAAGTTGAAACTGATTAGTTATTCAAATATCTTGTACTTAATATCGATAATAAACTCTCTCCAGCTCCTTGACTAATAAACCTAGAATATGACTCAGTCAGTAATGCCCATATCACTAATATCAAAATGTTGATCCATCTACCATTACTTATTCAATTTATGTATATGATTCTTTTGCCATAAATTGTTACTCAGGACCCATGCTCTTGTATATTAAAGTATTTTTGTCCATACAAATATTTCTTATGCAATTGCCATTATAGAGTACCACTTATTTACAAAATATTTCTAATAATTTTAACTATTTGTCTTGATCCTTTTTTGGCATTTATGCTTTTAGCAGTGATGGCTTATTTTATGTATAAAACTAAATTAAACTCTTTAAGGAATATGTATCAAACTCAAACATATTGTAAGATAAATTTATTACTCAAAAATTGTAACTTAAGAAATCGGAAATAAAAATGCAAATAAATATTACACTTTTTAATTTAGCTTCCCATGGTACACAAAAAGAAAACTGGAATGAAAAAAAGAAAAAAGGAAAATTGAGAAATAAAAGAAAAAGAAAATGTAATGACACACATGAGTGTTCTCCCTATATTACGCCTCATACGGCAGTGTGTTCTCCCTATACGGCCCCCTTCCCCTTTTCTTACCAGCAAATGCTGTATTCCCCACGAAAATTGGGCCAAATGGCTTATGAAGTAGTCCTATCTCCTAACTAGTCACTTGTTTCTTTGGACTGTTATTAACACCCCCATATACTAGAGCTTGTTCACCCTCCTACCGGGTGATGAGAGCAGTAGTACCAATGTTTTATGATATATTATAGTCAAGATGGCCGGACTGTCTCGTATTTCATTTTGGACTTAGTCCACTTTTTGATCCAGATGTCTGTCGAGTAGGATTTTTCCTGACTTAAGTCATGATAATATATGCCTTATTATTACCATTAATTAATATTCCTCAAAAGCCTCAATTTCATTCAATCTTGAAGTTACTAGATTTGAGTTTAGGTACGAAAGAATACCTAAATATGTAATTAAAATTACCCATTGATACAATATGGCTGAAGAAAAACTTAAGAAATTCGTTAAAGACTTTTATTGCAGAAGATTACATGTCAAACATAAGACAGGTTTTAGTGTTATCAGTTTAAATTATATAACAAATACAAACACTATTTAGTCAATGACTTATATGCATCAAATTCATGAAACCTCGTTTTCTGAAAGCTTTAAACGCCATGGATTCAAAGAAAACTTGATATTTGCCACACATTTAGCTCATGATACGACTAAGAAAGACTCAAGTGAGTCTCCCTTCATCCAATATGGCACACTGAATGGCAAAACATTTCGTTTTCTTTGTTTTCCGGTCAGCGTCCATTTTCTCTTTTGAACAACTGTTGGCGCGTTTGAAGCTCAGCATCTGAGGTTACATATATCATGATTGTGTAAGTAAGCAGTGATTTTTCTAATACATAAAATTATTAATAAAAAAATTAGGAAAAGGAAAGCCCACCAAGGCCAACCCCTTTCCCACCTAGTAACCAGACACTTAATGCAAAGTTTTCTTCTGAGGAAGCAATGTTACTAGGCCCTTGAATGCTTTCCTTTTCCTTCTTTTTTTCGATTTTTTTTTTTATTGATAATTTTACAAACAATGATATCGGGATTGCAATTCCGAGACTTCAGAAATAGGTTGGGGCTCTCCTGAAGTTAAATGGTAAAAGAATTGAGGAAGATGAAAATTACACTTAGACAAGAAAAAAAAATCATTAATATTTCTAGAATGGAAAACAAAGTAAAAAATCTAAAAGTAAGAGAGTCATTTTCAGGCCTTATGTGCAATTTCAGAACGATCCATTACTACAGACACCTGAAGCTCTCTCAAAAGCAGACAAGATTCATAAATGCCAAGCTGCTTCCCTGTCTCGCCCCATTTAATGCACATGATTGAGTCGGGTAAAAGAGAAGAGCCGTGCAAGACTACTGCCCTGACCATCCTTGCTACTTCCCCCAGCAGACAGTCAGATCGGACCGAAGTACGCATTCATCTTACACGTGGACACCTGAATCACTTTAGCTGTGTAATAAAGTTCTTAAATGCTAACCCTAAAAACAGGTAACACTAGAAAGCGAGTTTAACCTAAAACACTTGGTTAATGACACTAATTTTAAACAAAAAAATAACCTTATGAAAGTAGGATTCTAATTGAATAATTAACTACCGTTCCATGTAGATTGTTATAATTCAAAGTTGATATAACTCCTAATGACAAACTTAGGCCTACAACCAATACCCCCAAAATATACACTAGAAATAGGAGTAGGCCTATGTCTTATACACCCATAGAACGAAATAAAGTTAACCCCCTTTAGATACTATCCTCACCTTTAATACACTTTCTTCAGCTTATAATCCCTTACTACAATATACTATCCTCTGCATATAAGCCCTTAATATACTATAATCTTATAATTCTTCATAATAGGCCTACACTCCTCACTTTATATCTTACTGTAGGTTCTCTGCTCACCATCCCTTGCTATACTAGAACGAGCATATAATATTCCATGACCAAGGTATCTTGAGCCTACAGATATGATCCTTTAATAATTATTTATTAGGTATTT
Organism: Palaemon carinicauda; assembly: GCF_036898095.1. Taxonomy (NCBI): domain Eukaryota; kingdom Metazoa; phylum Arthropoda; class Malacostraca; order Decapoda; family Palaemonidae; genus Palaemon; species Palaemon carinicauda. The sequence goes on along the minus strand of NC_090769.1, from coordinate 2,093,394 downwards.
TGCGCAGGTCCTGTGCAACATATATATCACTACAAGTTAAGATATAAAATAGTTATGATCAAGCTATGTTTAGCAATTAAAACGATGTTATACTTTCTGTATTTTTGTCTTTGACGAACTTTCGATTAACCCAAACAGTAATGAATTTTAAATGTCTTTTTAAAGTTACCGAAATGAGCTCAGACACATGACCGACGGACAGACGGAGATCACGTTATTGAAGTAAGATATTCTCTACTGAAAACCGGAACAGATATGATTTTAATATTGTTCGGAACAAGAATGTCATTGAGCTCCCAAATACTTTTCCATGTAAAGTGGTTGAGAAAAAATTACCAACAAATATTTCTTTAGATCATTAAATACTAAATTATCTATAATACCAGAAAGTTCACCAACATGATATTTAATAATGATGAATTCATTACGTTTTTTAATTCAGAATAAAAATAAATTAGAATCGTTTTCATATAGAAACACAGGACCAGGAATTTAAACTTCTATGCAAGTCACTCATTGTTAGGAAAATATATACTTATAAAGTGAAGCATTAAACTCAAATCTCTGAACTAAACGACAAATTCTAATCTAGCATTTACTTCTCGGTGACTTTATGAAGACTGAAATTTTTTCCTTAGTTCAGCAAATCACGTAATTAACACTAAAATCGAGAAAGCAATGTGTTCTTTAAAGAATATTTGTTATGTAAATTCATATAAAAACTAAACTTTCAAGTTAAATACATAGATATCTCAGAAAATCTATAATATTCAGGGATATAGCCCACTAAAACTCAGTGATTTTTTTTTACTCTATTACAATTTTAAGATTATAACACAGGCTAATTCAAAAACTCAAAATACCTATTTTTATATGCTCTGCTTACTGAAGCTGATGATTCTAAGCTTGGAAAATACTTTTTTTTTTTTAACTCGAGTTTGAAGCTTGCCAATGGGCTGAGTCAGTGTTGTACTTGCTAAAATGGGTAGAGGACATTTTTCACCTTTTTTACAAATTCAAATGAAATTTCTTCAGAAACTATGCTATGTAGATTACAATGTATAACCCACCCTAATTCTACATAAAAAAAATACTGTAATCTTAATTCAAACTCATCTACAAAAAGTTGTGATTAAAATACTTTGACTTTTTTTTAAGGAAACACTACGAAAGAGTTCACTTCCCTTGTCCACCTCGGGACATGCTCTACTGAAAGGAATTGAGCTAAAGAACGACCTATCTTCTCCATAACAATCTCACACCAATCACTCAATACTAGCACAACAATCCCTCATTCCTTGCAGTGGAATTCTTCACAATCATTTAGTCTCAAGTCCCAACATTTAATATTTGTAAATTTTTCATCAAAATTAAAGCAGACACTGATATCAAATATCCAAATTTACTGGGGTTTTAATCATTTACATATACTGATGTGCAGTGAATAACCATCTTAGAGAGTAAATATGGCTTAAAAAATATTTGATCTTGCCAATAAAAAATTTAAAAATACCAATAGGTAATCTGTGATTGGCATTTTCAAGAGGGAGAGTGGATTAAATTTAGGGATATAGCTCAGCGTTTGGGCCTGTGAGGCCATTCAGCTTAATACCAAGTGCAAGTAAAAGTTATAAGAATTTACAATAGATGGAAGGACGACAAAATGAAGGCAGGAAGGGAGGAGGTGAAGTTGAAGGATATAAAGGTAGTGCAGCTACAGTAGGCCTTGAAGGAATGCTGCCAAAAGAGAGAGAGAGAGAGAGAGAGAGAGAGAGAGAGAGAGAGAGAGAGAGAGAGAGAGAGAGAGAGAGAGAGAGAGAGAGAGAGAGAGAGAGAGAAAGAGGATGAGGTGTGTTATTATTTCATTGCGCAGTGATACAAAATAATAAGACAAGGTAGCTAGGTTATTCATTATTCAATTTCCCATATTTTATTTTCATTACTTTTGCAGCTTCCTCAATACTTGTTTAAACTAATCTTATAATTCTTAATTTAATACTAGACATGAGGTCTGGTGATCCGTTAAGGGCAAACAACGAAACCAAATGTATCCTCGAAAGTGTGGGCACAGAAATAATTACTTAGCAAGGTCAGTGGTAGGTACTTTAGTTTTTGGCAAGATTAAAACATTATGGAACATCGAAAGACATAACCTTTAATATTGTACTGTAAGACTTTAAATTTTAATCTCCTTCCAGCCACCCGTTGAGATACTACCGCTAGAGAGTTATGGGGTATTTTGACTGGCCAGACAGTACTATATTGGATCCTCCTCTCTGGTTACGGTTCATTTTCCCTTTGCCTACATACACACTGAATAGTCTGGCATATTCTTTACATATTCTCCTCTATCCTCATACACCTGACAACACAGATTACCAAACAATTCTTCATCACCCAAGGGGTTATTGCACTGTAATTGTTCAGTGCCACTTTCCTCTTGGTAAGGGTAGAAGAGACTCTTTAGCTATGGTAAGCAGCTCTTCTAGGAGAAGGACACTCCAAAATCAAACCACTGTTCTCTAGTCTTGGGTAGTGCCATAGCCTCTGTACCATGGCCTTTCACTGTCTTGGGTTAGAGTTCTCTTGCTTGAGGGTACACTCGAGCACACTCTCCTATCTTATTTCTCTTCCTCTTGTTTTGTTAAAGTTTTTATAGTTTATATAGGAGATATTTATTGTTGTTACTCTTCTTAGAATATTTTATTTTCCTTTTTTTCCTTTCCGCACTGAGCTATTTTCCCTGTTGGAGCCCCTGGGCTTATAGCATACTGCTTTTCCAACTAGGGTTGTAGCTTAGTAAGTAATAATAATAATAATAATAATAATTCAATAATTTGTAAAATTTTCATTGCAAATAACAAGTAAGGTTTCTGATTACTTTAATAACTATTTATGTTCTGATTGCAAAGTATTTTAATAATTACAATGGTAATCAAAGTTCATCCTGGTTTTAAATAGGATAATTTTACGACAGTTATCTAATGAATTATAAGAAAAACTGGCCAAAAAGTCTGGCAATCTAATAAACGAACAAAAGCTAAAATCGCTACGCAAAAAAAAGTCACGTATGAACCTACCCACGTTCAAGTGTACTGTATGATCTAATAATATCACAATTTCAATACATTGTAAAGATACCTAATTATGATAGATAATAGATTGCATAAGGGGTAAAGCGGATTATGTATTATTTATATTTAAGAGTATTATCTATATTTAAAGCATTAACGAACTTTTTAGTACGATATTTCAGTTATTGTGAATTTTGTAGGAGTAAAAACCTAATATGTCTCTTCCGATGTTATGGGTTTTCCTCCACGAAGGACGCTGTTTAAGGACAGGGCTATTTCTGCACATCAGTATTGAACTAACCAAAAAAGCTACCATGAAATCACTGCCTCTTTAAAACAAAACTTATGAGGATACGCAAACAAAGCAATTTTATGGAAATGGAACTTTTATACCTGAATTTTTCCCCCGTAAATACTTTAAATTTTCCACTTAAAACACACAAACCTGATAAGATTCCTTGTCAACTATTTACAAACCCATTCATACCAAACCAGTTTTCCCACCATTTAAACAACACAAACACAAACACACACACACACACACACATCTGGACAGCTTTCACATCAATGACAAGATATTCAAAAACTTATTACACAATTCGTCTAAAATTGATTCCAGTGTGGTTTATCCCTTCTTTATGTCAAGGGCACAAACAACACGAGACAAGAAACAGCCTGGAATTTATGAACCGAGCTGTGCACCTTTTCAGAGAGCCCAGGTATCTCGCCATAATAAAAAGCTCTGAAATGCAAGACTTGAAAATGACCATCTTACCTAATAATTTGAAAGACTGACGTTAAGTACACTTATCATTAATACAGTATTCTAATTCTACTTGAAGTTTTTATGAAAAATTAGAAAATAACAGTAACTATTAATTACAAATTAACTTCAGAAAGAACATGAACATGTCTGGAGCACATTGAATTACAATCCTTTTACACTAGACTTTCCACTACTTACATTACACAATTCATAACAAATTTGATGTTTTTTGTCATTGACAAAAGTGTATACAACTTTGTTAGAAATTAAAATGATAGTACCAAAACCTGTACATTTGACTTTATAACCTCCAACAATGCAAGATTCTGAATTATTTGATTTAAATTAATTATAAAATATAATGAATCATTACAAACTTGAAGAATTTGAGGCTTTTGAGCAAGTTAATAATGGCACAACACAGACATAATATTTCATGACTTTAGCTGTCAGGATAAAACCTGCACTGACAAGACAGCTGAATCAATAAGCAGACTACAGTCCAAAATGTTTACCAGAACAGGCTGTCGGCCTTTGACAAGTACAATATATTCAAGATAGCACATTGATCTACAGCTCACAAAACACCAGTAAAAGAGATGAACAAGTTCTGTACATGGGGAATAAAATAACATTCTAAAAGAACAAGTGATTACTCTAGTTAAGATCAGGATCTACCTCATGAACCTTTTAGCCCTTTTTGTGGTGAGGAATAAAATGGCAAATGCTGATGCTCAAAGAGGAAGGGGGCAGGGGGAGACTCATCTGCCATATGAGGCGAGTCTTATTGGGTTTTTATAACATTTCCAAATTTGGGATAAAGGAAGGATCAGGGATGGGGAGTGGGAGATCTGAAATTGCAGGCGAGCATCAGGTTGAACTAAAAGAGAACTTGTTCATGATTGAACCTTATTAGAAAATGTTTATAAAATCTCTATTTATCATATTATTCTTCAAGGTATATTCATGTAGCCCTGAGAGAGAGAGAGAGAGAGAGAGAGGAGAGAGATGAGAGAGAGAGAGAGAGAGAGAGAGAGAGAGAGAGAGAGAGAGAGAGAGAGAGAGAGAGAGAGAGAGATATGCCAACTGTTGCAAAGTAATGCAAATGGTCAAAGGGAGGATGGGTATTGGGACGAATTTTGACAAGACTTAAGAACTATTCACACGTGATATTGGGACGAATTTTGACTAATATTTAAGAATTGTTCACACGTGATATTGGGATGAATTTTGAATAATATTTAAGAATTGTTCACACGTGATATTGGGATGAATTTTGAATAATATCTAAAAATTGTTCACACGTGATATTGGGATGAATTTTGACTAATATTTAAAATTGTTCACACGTGATATTGGGATGAATTTTGACAATATTTAAGAATTGTTCACACGTAATATTGGGACGAATTTTGACAATATTTAAAAATTGTTCACACGTGATATTGGGACGAAATTTGACTAATATTTAAGAATTGTTCACACCGTGATATTGGGACGAAATTTGACTAATATTTAAGAATTGTTCACCACGTGATATTGGGACGAAATTTGACTAATATTTAAGAATTGTTCACCCGTGATATTGGGATGAATTTTGACTGATATTTAAGAATTGTTCACCCGTGATATTGGGACAAAATTTGACTAATATTCAAGAATTTTTCACACGTGATATTGGGATGAATTTTGACTAATATTCAAGAATTGTTCAAACGTGATATTGGGATGAAATTTTGACTAATTTTTAAGAATTGTTCACACGTGATATTGGGATGAATTTTGACTAATATTTAAGAATTGTTCAAACGTAATATTGGGATGAATTTTGACTAATATTTAAGAATTGTTCACACGTGATATTGGGATGAATTTTGACTAATATTTAAGAATTGTTCAAACGTGATATTGGGATGAATTTTGACTAATATTTAAGAATTGTTCAAACGTGATATTGGGATGAATTTTGACTAATATTTAAGAATTGTTCACCCGTGATATTGGGACGAAATTTGACTAATATTTAAGAATGTTCACACGTGATATTGGGACGAAATTTGACTAATATTTAAGAATTGTTCACCCGTGATATTGGGATGAATTTTGACTAATATTTAAGAATTGTTCACCCGTGATATTGGGACAAAAATTTGACTAATATTCAAGAATTTTTCACACGTGATATTGGGATGAATTTTGACTAATATTCAAGAATTGTTCAAACGTGATATTGGGATGAATTTTGACTAATTTTTAAGAATTGTTCAAACGTGATATTGGGATGAATTTGACTAATATTTAAGAATTGTTCAAACGTGATATTGGGATGAATTTTGACTAATATTTAAGAATTGTTCAAACGTGATATTGGGATGAATTTTGACTAATATTTAAGAATTGTTCAAACGTGATATTGGGATGAATTTTGACTAATATTTAAGAATTGTTCAAACGTGATATTGGGATGAATTTTGACTAATATTTACGAATTGTTCACCCGTGATATTGGGACGAAATTTGACTAATATTTAAGAATTGTTCAAACGTGATATTGGGATGAATTTTGACTAATATTTAAGAATTGTTCAAACGTGATATTGGGATGAATTTTGACTAATATTTACGAATTGTTCACCCGTGATATTGGGACGAATTTTGACTAATATTTAAGAATTGTTCAAACGTAATATTGGGACGAATTTTGACTAATATTTAAGAATTGTTCAAACGTAATATTGGGACGAATTTTGACTAATATTTAAGAATTGTTCAAACGTAATATTGGGACGAAATTTGACTAATATTCAAGAATTATTCGCATGTGGTAATAAGAAGAATTTTGACTGATATTTACGAATTCTGCACACGTGTTACTTTGACGAATTCTGACTGATATGTAAGAATTATTCACAGGTGGCATTGGGATAAATTTAAGAATTATTCATATGCAGTATTAGGACGAATTTTAACTAAAAAATTTTAACTAATGTTTAAGAATTGTTCATATGTGGTATTAGGACGAATTTTAACGAATATTTAAGAATTATTCATATGTGGTATTAGGACGAATTTTAACTAATATTTAAGAATTATTCATAAGTAGTATTTGGGCGAATTTTAACTAATATTTAAGAATTATTCATACGTGGTATTAGGATTAATATTGACTAACATTTAAGAATTATTCACAGACTAAATCATAGATAATACAAGATACCACACTATTATTTATCTTTAACATATAAAGATAAAAGGATTCTAGTTTGTTTTCATCCTTGGTAAACAGAATTGTAAAAGGGGAATACATTATTCTTAATGAAAGGAAATCATAAGTTAATTACTGTACAGGGCTTTCCCTTAACAGCGTACAAGAAGTTTACATAATATGCTTTTAATATTTTCTTATCTAAGAAACAAAAGGGGATGAAGCAAACCTCTCGACAGTTTTACGATCGTGTAGCAGATAGCATAGCAAGAAAAACTTAGGGTGAATATACCTTGAATTCCATTAACACAGAAGTTCTCTTTTAAATATCCCCAAAAGTTAAAAGCAAAATTATTAGAAATATGCATAAATCTTAAATCCACCAATCATAAACAGTTGCCAATTAGATCTTAATTCACAGAGTGATGCCACGTAACTCTGAAGCCGAAAGATTGATAAGAAAACTGAGAATCTTGAAATCATTGAAAAAATGAAGCAAGGAATTACTGAAATAGAAACAAGGACACAATGAATGACATGAAATAATCAATCTAGTGAGTGCACAAAACAGCTCCAAGACCAAGGTGGATTGACAATAAAACTGGAAATCTTGAAAATAAGATGGAAAAAATGAAGCAAGGAATTACTTAAATAGTAAAAAAAGGAAAAAATTAACGATATGAAAGGATTAATCCAATAAGTGCACAAAATAGCTCCTAGACCAAGGAGGATTGACAAGAAAACTGGAAATCTTGAAACAAGATAGAAAAAATGAAGCAAGGAATTATTTGAATAGAAACAAGGAAACGATGAATGACATGAAATAATCAATCTAGTGAGTGCAGAAAATAGCTCCTTAGATGAAGGTGTGTAGAAGATAACTCCATACACAAACGATTGCTTTAAATAATTCCATAGGAAATATAGTCTTCCAAATAACCTTATAGATCACTTCACTATCCAATGAGTACCTAAGACAACCCACTAGAAGTGTTCTAAAGACAAAAGTGTCCAGATTTACTTCCAAGACCAAAAATAGGGTCGAGAATAACTGAATGAACAATGGAGTAAGGCACAAATAACTCCATAATCAAAGCGGTGTCCTAAATAAACCAGGATGTGCTGTAAAAAAAATCTGTAGACAAGGGGATACTAAAAACAAGAAAATCAAATAGTGACCTAGATAGTTTATTGAATCAAGAAACGCCTCGAATAACTCCATAGATAAAGAATGCCAGTATTACTGCATAGACCAATTAGTATCTCAAATAACCTAAAAAAATGTAGAGCCTGAATTTCTTCACAATCCATGGCTGAGGAGTTCCTCAAATAACTCCAGAGACTAAAGGGTGTTTCAAAAGTTCTAAGCAAATCGGAACTAAAGAGTAGAATCACCAAAGCTTGGCAAGTAGAATAGCCAATCGTTGCCCGAGAAGATTCATGAAACAAAGGGAACTCAACAAGACATTTTTAAACAAAGTACACAAAAACCTGAATACTAAAGTAACAAACAACTCTATACAACAAGGAATGCTCAAAATATCCCAACAGACCCATGAACAAACACACAGGATATCAGAATTTACTCTATGGAGATACCTGAATCAGACCGTATCACCCCCTCACAAAAATACAAGCCAAGGGAAAATTTTAAATCTCGAAACCACACTGGCCCTTTCAAAACTGTCAGGTAGAGTGGACTAAAGTTTTCTTAAGGTAGGCATAAACCTGAAACTTAGTAAAACCTTGCAAAACTTTGCAAATCAAAGTATGAAGGAAAATATTTTGAATTGATGTGGGATGATCATAACCCTTTACATGATCTTTTTAAAAATGATTACAACTAAGAAGTATCCTAAAGAAGAAAAGCATAGACATACTGATGTCTTTAGGGTGAATAAACCCGTACATCAACAGATATTTACAGACTAGGAAGGCCTAATGGATAGTAATATTAGAAACAAAACCTTACAATATCACAAGCCAATATCCAGAGGTGCCACCAAGAGCATGATATCAGAGAAATACAATGAAAAATAGACATCACTGTATAAAAAAGATCTTCACCCAGTAGGACCTCACCTGAATGAGGAATTAGTCATCAGTTTAACAAAGTTACAAAAATACGTCAAGTAAAATTAAGATCAACTATCTGTACTTGTGATAATATATAGTTTTAAAAGCATACATTATACCATATAATCGAATTGAAAATTTTCTACATAATATTCATAAAAAGACGACAAAATTTACCTAAACCTACCACAATGTTTGTTTGTGATAAACTACCTATTCAATATTAGTACCAAAAGTTTTAGCTAAATGTTTCCTGATTTATAACAGTACTATGATCAAGTACAAATATGATGGTCAAAACAAATTTGAATTACATAAAAGAAAATTATATGACCTTTTTCTATAGTCTTCATAAAACAAGGTACTTATCAACATTCTTATACCTCCGTTAAATAAAAAAAAGTAAAATTTGCAATTGACGACCATACATTAGTGAGAGTGCGACTTGCTATTGAGGCTTCTAGTAAATTTAGTATGAAACAAAATAGCAAAAGACTGTGATGATCAAAGTTATTGAAGTGGTGATTCAATGATATTTTAAGTTGAAAAAAAAAAAAGTATAACTAAATTTTACGCTCTGTTCTTTGTTGAAATTTTCAAATTAAAAACAAAGTAGCATTTACGATAGTTAAGCCTTAATCAGTATATTGTAAAATGAAAGCTATATGGAGCAGACAGAAAACGATTTTAAGATTTATAGAAAAAAATATTAGTTTTGCAGTTGAATTCTAAAAGTTAACTTTAACAAATAAATTAGGCAATATCAGGGTACTTAGAGCCTCAATGTAAACAGTAGTTGAGTTCTAAAAGTTAACTTTAGCAAATTAATTAGGCAATATCAGGGTACTTTAGAGCCTCAATGTAAACAGCAGTTGAATTCTAAAAGTTAACTTTAGCAGATTAATTAGGCAATATCAGGGTACATTAGAGAATCAATGTAAACAGCAGTTGAATTCTAAAAGTTAACTTTAACAAATAAATTAGGCAATATCAGGGTACTTAGAGCCTCAATGTAAACAGTAGTTGAGTTCTAAAAGTTAACTTTAGCAAATTAATTAGGCAATATCAGGGTACTTTAGAGCCTCAATGTAAACAGCAGTTGAATTCTAAAAGTTAACTTTAGCAGATTAATTAGGCAATATCAGGGTACATTAGAGAATCAATGTAAACAGCAGTTGAATTCTAAAAGTTAACTTTAGCAGATTAATTAGGCAATATCAGGGTACTTTAGAGCCTCAATGCAAACAACAGTTGAAATCTAAAAGTTAACTTTAGCACATTAATTAGGCAATATCAGGGTACTTTACAGCCTCAATGCAAACAGCAGTTGAATTCTAAAAGTTAACTTTAGCAAATTAATTAGGTAATATCAGGGTACTTTAGAGCCTCAATGCAAACAGCAGTTGAATTGTAAAAGTTAACTTTAGCACATTAATTAGGCAATATCAGGGTACTTTACAGCCTCAATGCAAACAGCAGTTGAATTCTAAAAGTTAACTTTAGCAAATTAATTAGGCAAAATCAGGGTACTTTACAGCCTCACTGTAAACAGCAGTTGAATTATAAATGTTAACTTTAGCAAATTAATTAGGCAATATAAAGGTACTTAGAGCCTCACTGTAAACAGCAGTTGAATTCTAAAAGTTAACTTTAGCAAATTAATTAGGCAATATCAGGGTACTTAGAGCCTCAATGTAAACAGCAGTTGAATTCTATAAGATAACTTTAGCAAATTAATTAGGTAATATAAAGGTACTTAGAGCCTCACTGTAAACAGCAGTTGAATTCTAAAAGTTAACTTTAGCAAATTAATTAGGCAATATCAGAGTACTTTACAGCCTCAATGCAAACAGCAGTTGAATTCTAAAAGTTAACTTTAGCAAATTAATTAGGCAAAATCAGGGTACTTAGAGCCTCACTGTAAACAGCAGTTGAATTCTAAAAGTTAACTTTAGCAAATTAATTAGGCAATATAAAGGTACTTAGAGCCTCACTGTCAACAGCAGTTGAATTCTAAATGTTAACTTTAGCAAATTAATTAGGCAATATAAAGGTACTTAGAGCCTCACTGTAAACAGCAGTTGAATTCTAAAAGTTAACTTTAGCAAATTAATTAGGCGATATCAGGTTACTTAGAGCCTCAATGTAAACAGCAGTTGAATTCTATAAGATACCTTTAGCAAATTAATTAGGCAATATAAAGGTACTTAGAGCCTCACTGTAAACAGCAGTTGAATTCTAAAAGTTAACTTTAGCAAATTAATTAGGCAAAATCAGGGTACTTAGAGCCTCACTGTAAACAGCAGTTGAATTCTAAAAGTTAACTTTAGCAGATTAATTAGGCAATATAAAGGTACTTAGAGCCTCACTGTAAACAGCAGTTGAATTCTAAAAGTTAACTTTAGCAAATTAATTAGGCAATATCAGGGTACTTAGAGCCTCGCTGTAAACAGCAGTTGAATTCTAAAAGTTAACTTTAGCAGATTAATTAGGCAATATCAGGGTACTTAGAGCCTCGCTGTAAACAGCAGTTGAATTCTAAAAGTTAACTTTAGCAGATTAATTAGGCAATATCAGGGTACTTAGAGCCTCAGTGTAAACAGCAGTTGAATTCTAAAAGTTAACTTTAGCAAATTAATTAGGCAATATCAGGGTACTTAGAGCCTCGCTGTAAACAGCAGTTGAATTCTAAAAGTTAACTTTAGCAGATTAATTAGGCAATATCAGGGTACTTAGAGCCTCAGTGTAAACAGCAGTTGAATTCTAAAAGTTAACTTTAGCAAATTAATTAGGCAATATCAGGGTACTTAGAGCCTCAATTTAAACAGAAGTTGAATTCTAAAAGTTAACTTTAGCAAATTAATTAGGCAATATCAGGGTACTTAGAGCCTCAGTGTAAACAGCAGTTGAATTCTAAAAGTTAACTTTAGCAAATTAATTAGGCAATATCAGGGTACTTAGAGCCTCAATTTAAACAGAAGTTGAATTCTAAAAGTTAACTTTAGCAAATTAATTAGGCAATATCAGGGTACTTAGAGCCTCAGTGTAAACAGCAGTTGAATTCTAAAAGTTAACTTTAGCAGATTAATTAGGCAATATCAGGGTACTTAGAGCCTCAGTGTAAACAGCAGTTGAATTCTAAAAGTTAACTTTAGCAAATTAATTAGGCAATATCAGGGTACTTAAGAGTCTCACTGTAAACAGCAGTTGAATTCTAAAAGTTAACTTTAGCAAATTAATTAGGCAATATCAGGGTACTTAGAGCCTCAATTTAAACAGAAGTTGAATTCTAAAAGCTAACTTTAGCAAATTAATTAGGCAATATAAAGGTACTTAGAGCCTCAATGTAAACAGCAGTTGAATTCTAAAAGTTAACTTTAGCAAATTAATTAGGCAATATAAAGGTACTTAGAGCCTCAATGTAAACAGCAGTTGAATTCTAAAAGTTAACTTTAGCAAATTAATTAGGCAATATAAGGATACTTAGCGCCTCAAAGTAAACAGCAGTTGAATTCTAAAAGTTAACTTTAGCAGAATAATTAGGTAATATCAGGGTACTTGAGCCTCACTGTAAACAGATCAACAAAACAAATTAAAATTATTAATTCTCCGAACACCTAAACCCACGGATTGCATTTTTTTCTTGAAGTCACATATCCTGAATTTTGCACAGTAGTGTACCAACCGTGTGTCACACGATCGTACATAAATTATTTTGTATATATAATGGTTGTATCTGCGCTCTTCCCTCGCACTAAAAAGAACCTGAATAATCATGTCTCCGGTTTTCCTCTATAACATTGTCTGTCTTGTGAACATGAAAATGCCCGTTGCCTTGAGGTTTTGTATATAAAGGAGAGTGTTCTATAATAAAGTTACTCAGTTGATTGCTTCCTGCCTTTGAGTCACAACCTTTCTCTCGGCCCGTCACAGTAGAAAAGAAGTTTTCTTGTGTTTAATGGACATCACCATTATATTTGTCTTCAGTCACTTGTTAGTCTCAAGCAAACGACCAACTGTATCCTGAAAAGAAAAACTATGAATTACTCCTAATACAATTTAGGACAAATACAATGCTTCCATGTGCAAACAGAAGCATATAATGAAAGTTCATATAAAAACCTATTAGATGAGATTATAAAGAAAAAATAATTCTGTATTTTCATGGTGATTCTTTCAAGATCAATAGAAACCAGCACACATGCTTTCAAAAGAATTTGTTTTAAAAATTTTTGATTATGTGATCTAACTTAAACCTGAGGTGCGGTAACTTTATCATATAAACTTTGTAAGATCTCTCTCTCTCTCTCTCTCTCTCTCTCTCTCTCTCTCTCTCTCTCTCTCTCTCTCTCTCTCTTATATAATATATATATATATATATATATATATATATATATATATATATATATATATATATATATATATATATATATATATATATATATATATATATATACATAAATAATACGTGTTTCATGGTTTCTTTAAAAATGTCCTCTTTCGAATTACATTACCGATTGTGAACTATTCCTAAACATAATTTGTTATTCATCACTAAAGGAGATATTCTAAAATATTGCAAATTGATTCTATGGGTGATATTCTAGTCATACTTATGAAAAATCTTTAAAATACATAAAAAACACAAATATACTCAAAAAACACAAATTGAATAGAAGGATAAAATGTTTACCATTAGGAGTGATTCTAAGAAACCTCTTTATGTTTATTCTATTCATTAAGGATGTTTTGATTTAATTATCTTAAGAATTACAAACTTTGAAAGGTCTACAGGCTACAAGTGTACATGAGCCCGTGCCCGGCCGGAAAAAAAAAAAAAAAAAAAAAAAAACAGCCTTGTCGATAAGAAAAAAAATTCCTTTCACTGAAAACTTGAACTCATATTTACAAATAGGTACCTACCATGATTACTGTTTATAGGAGAACTTAGTAAGATTATTTTCCGACCCTTACTTTTTATATACAAAATCTAATGTTATTAATTCACAGAACAAGAAGAGTCTACATAAAATTTAGTTTACTTTGCATTATAATGTTTAAACGTGATATGAAATGTTGAATACTTGGAACGAACAAGATAAAATGACAAAGAAGGTCCTGTAGAGAGTATGGTTCCCCTGGTGTATAGTGACGGAAAAACAGCCGTCAAAGTAAAGTAAGTACATCACCATTTCATGTAACATATATGAGAATTAGCTATATACCAACACCAAATACTAACAACGCTCTAGTAATATGATTTACTCTAAACACCTTCCCCTTAACATAAGTTATTACAACCCAGTTCATTGAGACTATTTTAGAGAAATGTAGCAACCTAACTCTATTACCATTTTTATTTGTCATATCCTTCTTCCCCTATAAAGATGATACAAAAATAATGATGATTGACTCCAGATTAGAATTTTCCACCTGACTAAGAAAATGACTTCGCTAAAAGAAACTTATTGTGATGGTTGAGAATTATTTATATATTCTAATCAGAAAAAAAGAAGCAGTACAAATTTCAATGTCTAAAGTTATCCTAAAACCATATTTGTAACACTTTGCATGGTACCTCCAATATCATTAAGATACCATGTATATGAATACAACTTGAGGAGAACTCCATATACCATGCTTATATCATTTTTTTTTCTTGCAAGAATAAAATACATGTATGGTGGAGGCATGGAACATGATAAATTTTTCCTTTTAATCTAAGTTAAAACTTAAATGGGGACTAGACATATGGCATTCTATTGTCCAAATGTCGAGTGTTTTACAGTGGTTCCCAAACTTTTTTCTGTCATTTCCCCCTTGAATTCAGTCCAACCATCCAGATTTCCCCCTTCATGCCTCGCCCAGTTCTCATGCCCACTCGCCTGCCTCAGAAATGGGCATTAAACTCCGATTTTCCCCTTGAATATCATGTCAGTGAGAACTGATATGATCATATCTCAATTGAATGGATAACAACAAATTACCGCACGTACTATGAGGACATTTTCCGCTTGTTTTAATTAGTAGGTAGTGTAATTATTTCCCCCAGGGAAGCTTCAAATTCCCCACAAGGAGGAAATTTCCTCCAGTTTGGGAACCACTGGTTTAAAACCTAAGACCAAAGAAAGTATACTATCTAACCTTACATTAGCTACTATGTCACTTTTTTGAAAATTTACATTTTGAGAAGTATTTTTATACCTAGAATGAATCGATAGTACACAGACATAAAACTAATAATGTATACTAATTACAAAATCTAGGACCATCTCTCCAAAACACAATTTGAGAACAATCTCACTTTCAACATAATTTCTGCGATACTGAACTTTTTCAGATCGTAGATGCTCAACACTATATTGTACACTGTACATAGTACACAAGTTACCTTCCATAGATATTTATTACCTTCTATGTAACCTAACTTTAGTGCAAACTTCCGAAAAAAAATAAATGATGAAAATTTCAACTTATCTTTAAACTCAAGCCAGTTGAGTATTACAGCCTCCATCCCAGTTATCAGCTTTGATTTGGATATGAATTATTCAATCTTGTGCCATCAGGGTTCCTTTAGCCTCCATTTCCTTTCAAAATTATATTGGGAAGTCGGGTTGTCCTCTAGAAAGCTTTTTGTTTACAAGTTTCGGCTTTTGGATTTCAAATGTCCAGGTAAATAAACGTATCTGAAAGAGAAGTAAAATGTCTTTACTCACAATATTATTCATCTTAAATTCATAAATGACTTTGGATAATCTAATACATACTGTAGTCACATTTTATGACCATCCTTTAGAATAACTGACATATTCAACCTCATCTTTAGAGATCAAGAAAACAAACATTTTTCAACCTCAAACTTGACCATGCCATTATGTTCTTAACAAAAACATCTCAAGGAGGAACAACACTTAACCAGAGTTCATGAATAAAAACAAGACAAAATTCAGCTAGGATAATTATCCGAAATTATAGTAGCATCCATATGTAATTGGCGCTTTCATATCAACCCTATTCTTTAAACAATAGTTTTTTAAGTACTATTCATGATATGGTTACCAGTATCATTATTGCACTGTTAATAATGAATTTGAAGTATTAGGACGTGAATAAGATTAAAATCTAACAATTATAAAGGTGAATAGATAATAAGGTATAATTATATTTTTCTGGTATGATAGGAGGCGGCATAAAAACCTTTTCAAATACTTTAGTTATCTGAAAGAAGGTTTCAGTGAACTCACTGTTTTGACTCAAAGCCAGAGAGTTCTAATTTTCTGAACCATAGTAGCAAGCCAATCAGAGAAAAATTGGTCCTTAGTTATGTTGTCAACTTATCGTTTCACGGCACAGCCCAAAATGCGAGTTGATAGACAAGTAGTATACAACTTTTAATGTCTACCTGGACAGTTTTTCCATTGATATCTTCCAACAGATACATCAAGTGAGTACTGTAGTGTATCAGTATGATTTATTGATAGTGGTTATATGGCACGATGCTAGGGTCAACGAGGCCATTTAGTTCCGAAATTAAACTAAGGGAAATCCCCTCAGGTACACTAAGAAGTACAAGTTGATCGATGTTGGACAGAAGGTTGCAAGAAAGGCAATTGGAACGAAGGTAAAGTAGAAGGTTAAAAAGAGGATGTAGGTAGGGGCCACAGGAAAACTGTAAAAACCCTTCATTCATGCCTTTAGTGCACTGTACGAGGTGCCCTGATGGCAGTGTCCCTCGAAGGGCAGACTGAATAATAGAGTAAACATTGCAATAAAAAGGTGACCACAAAACAGTGATGCAGAAATCTATCAAATAATCCTTTCATCTTATGTTATGAAAAGAGAGACATTGAAATAAAGTGGGGATTCATTCAATCTCGCTAACTATCCCTGCATTATAATACTGATTTCAGCTTTTTTCAAGGTACCAGGTGTGATGTTAACATAGATTGTAAACTACAACATTTTTATATAGAGGAAAGTACAGCATTCAAAGAGTAAAAACAGGTCGTTGTAATTTTACACCATTTAAGAGTTTTATATACTGAGACCAGTTTCTTTGAACGACACTTTGAAACAGTTTGTTACTTGAATTTAAGCATTAATAATGGGCAGGAAGGGAGAAGGTTTTGTCGTAAGTCAGGGATAAGACGAGAATGACTCTGAATCTGAGTCTGAATGAGGGATGGAGGACGAGAGCCATCCTGAAGTACTTCTGCCATCCAGTCTTTGGCTCCTTACTTCTACCAAACGGCTTGATAGGTATCCCCCAACTCAAGGCAGCAGCAGGAGAGGACTGCTCGTCCCACTATCCCCTACCTCCTCTCCTACCCTTACCTCTCCTGGACTGGCCAAAGCGGGGACATAAGAACCAGGATAGAATCTATGCCTCTAGGAGAAGTAGAAGAGCTAGGAGGAGCTGACTTGGCCCTCAGTACTGCTAACGACTTTTTCAAGGCCGACATCAAAAGGGTTGTAGCTGACAACCTAGTAGATGTCTTCGAGGGACTCTTAAAAGGACACTGCCCAATGGAAGATGGAGTCCTGATTCGTCTTCCTCGAATTCTCTGCTGTATCGTACACTTCATTGGATGGAAAGAGGGCTGGGTTATGCAACACTGACAAGCTCCATAGTACCAGGATCTCCTGTTGACCGATATGTCTCATACATTTGGCAACTACTGCATCCCTGAATTTGAGAACCCAGTTATCCCACTTGTTGGCTGACGGCTGCGTTAGGAAGGGGCTGGACTTAGTGCCTGAAAAACCATATTGGTGAACTTATTCTATGAGTTTGTCAGATCTTGAAAAGTAGTTAAGTCAACTGACTAAGAAGTT
Organism: Palaemon carinicauda; assembly: GCF_036898095.1. Taxonomy (NCBI): domain Eukaryota; kingdom Metazoa; phylum Arthropoda; class Malacostraca; order Decapoda; family Palaemonidae; genus Palaemon; species Palaemon carinicauda. Next base: position 2,075,438 of record NC_090769.1, on the reverse strand, counting down.
GCCTGGAGGCTTACCATGGAGGTGGCATCCAAGGCAGCAGACTCGGATGCCCAGAACATAATTGCCCCCGTCTCAAGTCTAAATTTTAGTTCCTGGAGTCGGGGTCCTAACAGCAGTATCAATTGGAAGGGGAGAAGGTCTGGCCTCCTCAGGAACATAGAACCCCCTTTGACAGGAAGGAGTGGGAGGCAAGATCTTGCTCTAGCAACTCAACCGTAGCAAGTTCTTTGGACCGTAGATCTGGGAATATACGGTATTTAGAGCAATTTGAACAAGCTCTAACCAGGGCAGCTCTAAAATGAGCCTCAAACCATAAGGAACACTAAAGCAAAATCAATACAGGTTATTCCAACCTTAACTGGTGCTCTAGTTGCCTCCTAAAGGTTATTGAACCATCGGATGTAAAACAAGACGTTGATGAATGTAGACTCCATCTCAGAATTTTCTGTCTCTGCTGGTCTGAAATCAGGTAGCCTGATAACCTAGCAGTCTCAGCAACAAGAGAGCTTGTAACTGAGGACATTGAAGGAAAGAGAGAGAGATACCGTTTAGAGCCGAGAAATTCTGTTCTCTGAGGGGAAGACTTTCCCATCTCAAGTTGATCTTCATCCCGGGTAGACAAGGTTCTGCATGGGAGAAAGAACAGACTTCTCTTGTTTATCAAGTCCCCTAGGTCTTAACAAAACTTGATAAGTCTGCTTCAATAGATTAAAAGAGGCTTCTCCAACTCTGCTACGATTAGCCAAATGTTCAGGTACCTGAGTAGCCAAATCCCGTTGGCGTCTACCCAGGATGACACCAATTCGAAGATCCTCATGAAAACCTGCAGAGCTGTTGAAGAGGACCTGGATCTGAGACACCCTGTCGTTGACTACCACTTGAAGGATACATTCTGGAAGCCAGGTAGATTGGGGCTTACCTGCATCGAAATCAAGTTCAGCTGGCACGTTTCGAAGCTATACCCCAAAAGAGGGGAAGATCCGAAGGAAAAGAAAGGGTTACTCAGACTACCATTTCATTCCAGACTCATACGTCACCTTTGCCTTGATCTGATGCTAATGGTCCTTTGAAAGGAGCAAGATTAGCTATTCCAATCTCTGTGCAGTTACAAGAGGTTCTGAAGAAATCTGTGGGTCACATCCTGTAGGCATAGCACAGTTAATGTTGAGTGACGTCTCTCTGCCCATACAACCTGCCACCAAGAGATTCTATAAGGGTGGTAAGCACCCACACAGCTGAGCTTGAGAGCTCTTGGTCTGAGTTCCTTTTGAGGAAGGAATTGTAGCCCTGGATGCTAAGTAGTGAATTAGTCCTATGATTACTTCTAGCCACTTCATGGTCAGACCTCAGAGAACCAGGATCTGCGTGTTGAAAGTTCCTGGTTTCTGTTGATAGATCCTGGTTTCTGACCCTCGATATCTGGTGTGCAAGACGAGATTTTTCCATATCTCCCGAAATCGGGCAATTAAGATGGGAAGATATCAGTAGGACTCTTCCACTATTACTAGCACCAAAGAGGAGGCTGTTCTGAGGTCCAGGCTCTTGTCCATGGATAATCCAAGAATTTTTCCGTGGTCTTATAATAACAGCGATAGACCAGCGATAGGGGCAGGAACTCATTGCATGTGGTTCATTTCTCAAGAAAACCTTCAGCTGGCTCTGAACTTTGTCTCTCCTTGTTGGGATGACCCAAGCTCGTAAGTAAGCTGAATAGACACCCCGAGAGATGTCTCTCTACTGATATCTGAGACTGCAAAAGCATCCTCAGCTTGGTCTATGCTTGTGGCAAAACTATGAGGTGTCAAACCTCCAAAATTTGCTTTAAGTGAGAATCATCTCGTTTGACGCGAGAAAACTGAGGAATTTTCCTCTAGAAGCCAGAGGATTTACCAATCCATGTAACCTGACCTTAAGACTGGCCCACTTCATCATGAAATGGTATAAGCCTCTGGGAGTACATGCCTGAGCTGAAGAGGGTGTGGGCTTATTTGCCTAGCGTGGCCTCGGAGCCCTGAGCATCCTGCTGAGGCCTTAAGTGACTCCAGCCTTGCCAAGTGTTCACCTCAGAAGTAGTGAAGAGACAAAAGAAAAAGACCTTTACCCCACTCCCCCTTTTTCCCAGATCGTTAGCCTCGAAAGAGATACACGTTTGTAATGGTTCTAATTGTTAGGTAACGATTACGTCAGAGAAAATAAAAAAAGCTTCCACGAGCAGTCACAAATACCAAGGAATAATAAGACACCATCACCTTCCCAACCATCAATATTAAACTTTGGAAACAACATAGCTGTTCACAGTTTTATTCATTGGTACAAAACACAAAAAAAACCTGTAAACACCCATATCTTATGGTAAATTCTTACTTACCATGATATCAAATGTATCACGTCATTACCCTTCTAGCTAAATATTGCATATATTTAAGCAAAATGTTCAATTTGTCAATATCAATACCTTTTCTATTACACCCAACACTATCAAAGTCAGTACCAGAATCAGCAACCAACAGTTATACAAGAAATAAAAGTTTTATAACTTTTTGCCCAAAGAACAATTTCTGTGAAAGCAACATCATACATACATACTGTACATATACCAAGGCACTTCCCCCAATTTTGGGGGGTAGCCGACATCAACAATGAAACAAAACAAAAAAGGGGACCTCTACTCTCTGCATTCCTCCAGCCTGACAAGGGACTCAACCGAGTTCAGCTGGTACAGCTAGGGTGCCACAGCCCACCCTCCCACATTATCCACACAGATGAAGCTTCATAATGCTGAATCCCCTACTGCTGCTACCTCCGCAGTCATCTAAGGCACCGGAGGAAGCAGCAGGGCCTACTGGAACTGCGTCACAATCGCTCGCCATTCATTCCTATTTCTAGCACGCTCTCTTGCCTCTCTCACATCTATCCTCCTATCACCCAGAGCTTTCTTCACTCCATCCATCCACCCAAACCTTGGCCTTCCTCTTGTACTTCTCCCATCAACTCTTGCATTCATCACCTTCTTTAGCAGACAGCCATTTTCCATTCTCTCAACATGGCCAAACCACCTCAACACATTCATATCCACTCTAGCTGCTAACTCATTTCTTACACCCGTTCTCACTCTCACCACTTCGTTCCTAACCCTATCTACTCGAGATACACCAGCCATACTCCTTACACACTTAATCTCAAACACATTCAATTTCTGTCTCTCCGTCACTTTCATTCCCCACAACTCCGATCCATACATCACAGTTGGTACAATCACTTTCTCATATAGAACTCTCTTTACATTCATGCCCAACCCTCTATTTTTTACTACTCCCTTAACTGCCTCCAACACTTTGCAACCTTCATTCACTCTCTGACGTACATCTGCTTCCACTCCACCATTTGCTGCAACAACAGACCCCAAGTACTTAAACTGATCCACTTCCTCAAGTAACTCTCCATTCAACATAACATTCAACCTTGCACCACCTTCCCTTCTCGTACATCTCATAACCTTACTCTTACCCACATTAACTCTCAACTTCCTTCTCTCACACACACTTCCAAATTCTGTCACTAATCGGCCAAGCTTCTCTTCTGTGTCTGCAACCAGTGCAGTATCATCTGCAAACAACAACTGATTTACCTCCCATTCATGGTCATTCTCGTCTACCAGTTTTAAACCTCGTCCAAGCACTCGAGCATTCACCTCTCTCACCACTCCATCAACAAACAAGTTAAACAACCACGGTGACATCACACATCCCTGTCTTAGCCCCACTCTCACCGGAAACCAATCACTCACTTCATTTCCTATCCTAACACATGCTTTACTACCTTTGTAGAAATTACTATGAAAGCAACATAATCATTATTAATGAGCCTTCTTAAACTAATTTGTTACTAGTCTTCACCATATAATACTAGTTTACTTACATTTTAATAACACATAAACCCTTATTTACATAATTTAATTGAGCAATGTATAAGGTAAGATGGAGGTGTTTCTACCCAAAGTCAATAAAAACCAAGCTTCCTTTTTAAGGCAGTTGAAGGCTTTTATTTTACTTATCTTTACCCAAAGTTGTAGATATGCTTAGGTTGTGGATCACACGAGGCCAGGTAGGAATTAAAGGCACTTGTAGGTTAGTTTTAGGTATTAGAGGATCTTGTAGGTTAGTATATGGAGTAAAATGCTAAGGTGCATCCCTTTCTTTTATTCTTTATGTACTGCACTGAGTTAAAGCTCAAATATGATACTGTAGGATAGGAGAGGTAAACTAAGCTAACTAAAGGCAAGTTATCTATGGTAAGGTAAGGTAAAATAACGTTATTTTAGTTACGGTAAGGTAAAATAACGTTATTTTAGTTAAGGTAAGGTAAAATAATGTTATTTTTGCTAAGGTAAGGTAAAATAACGTTAGATTAGCTAAGGTAGGATAGAATAATGTTAGATTAGCTAAGGTAAGATACAATAATGTTAGATTAGCTAAGGTAAGATAGAATAGTGTTAGATTAGCTAAGGTAAGATAGAATAGTGTTAGATTAGCTAAGGTAAAATAAAAAAACACGGGTACATTAGCCAAGGTAAGGTAAAATAAATGTTAGATTAGCTAAGGTAATATGAAACAATATTAGAGTAGCTGAGGTAAGGTAGGGAAAATAAGGAAATATTAGCTAAGGTAAGGTAGGGTAGATTAGGTAAGGTAAGGTAGGGTGCATTAGCTAAAGTAAGGTATAGTAGATTAGTTAAGGTAAGGTACAGTAGATTAGCTAAGGTAAGGTCGGGTAGCTAAGGTAAGGTAGGGTAGCTATGGTAAGGTAGGGTAGCTAAGGTAAGGTAGGCTAGCTAAGGTAAGGTAGGCTAGCTAAGGTAAGGGTAGGTTAGCTAAAGTAGGCTAAGGTAAGGGTAAGTTAGCTAAAGTAGGCTAGGGTAAGGGTAAGTTAGCCAAAGCAGCCTAAGGTAAGAATAAGGTGAGGGTAGAAAAGGAAATGTTAGAGTAGAAATGGTAAGCTAAGGGTAAGACAGGTAAGCTAAGGGTAAGGAAGGTAAGCTAAGGGTAGGTAAAGTTATGGTAGATAAAGTGTAAGGTAAGGGAACCTAAGGTAAGAGCACCCAAGGTAGCGGCACCTAAGGTAAGGGCAGGGAAGGCAACGCTAGGTAAAATAAGAGTGGGTACGGTAAGGTTAGGTAAAGTATGGTCAGTAAAATAAGATTATGTCAGGTTAGGTTAGGTATGGACAGGTAAAATATGGATAGGTAAATTATGGGCAGGTAAGGTAAGGGTAGGTAAGGTATGAGTAGGTAAGTTAAGGGTAGGTAAAGTATGAATAGGTAAGGTAACGGTAGGGAAATTTTAGTAAGGGCAGACTAGGAAAGGTAAAGATATCTAATGTGTGGTTAGGTAAGGTAAGGGTAGGCGAAGTGGGGTAAGGTAAGGGTAGGCGAAGTGGGGTAAGGTAAGGGTAGGTAAGTTAAGGGTAGGTAAAGTATGACTAGGTAAGGTAACGGCAGGGAAATTTTAGTAAGGACAGGCTAGGAAAGGTAAGGATATTTAATGTGTGGTTAGGTAAGGTAAGGGTAGGCGAAGTGGGGTAAGGTAAGGCAAAGTGATGGTAGGTAAGGTAAGGGTAGGCGAAGTGGGGTAAGGTAAGGCAAAGTGATGGTAGGAAAGGTATGGGTAGACAAGGTAAGGTAAGAGTAGGTACGATAAGAGTAGGTAAATTGAATGTAGGTAAGGTAAGGTTAGGTAATGATGGTAGGCAAGGTATGGGTAGCAATGGTAAGAGTAGGTAAGTTATGGGTAAATAAATTACGGGAAGATAATATATGGGTATGTAAAGTAAAAGAAGGTAAGACAATGGTAGGCAAGGGGAGGTTAGGTAACTTCAATGTTATTGGTAGTAGGAAGGCCTAGGCGCCAATCACCCGTTCAGATACTAGGGCCTACAGCTCGAGAGCTATTGGGTCCTTTGAGTGGCCAGATATTACCACATTGGCTGCCTCTCTAGTAACGACTCATTTTTCCTTTACCTTTATATAACACCGAATAGTCTGTCCTATTCTTTACAGATTCTCCTCTTAACTCAAACACCTGACAACACTTAGATAACCCAAAAACAAGTCTTCTTCATTCAAGCAGATAACTACTGCACTGTAATTATTCATTGGCTACTTTCCTCTTGTTAAGGGTAGAAGAGAGACTTTAGCTGTGGTAAGCAGCTCTTCTAGGAGAAGGACACTCCAAAATCAAACCATTATTCTCTATTCTTGGGTAATGCCATAGCCTCTGTACTATGGTCTTCCTGTGTCTTGGGTTAGAGTTCTCTTGCTTGAGGGTACGTTCAGGTTTGCTATTCTAATTGTTTCCTTATTCCCTTTCCTCACTGGGCTATTTTCCTTGTTAGCACCCTTAGGCTTACAGCATGTGCTTTTCCATATAGGGTTGTAATACTGTATCACGAGAGTTTTTGTAAACTTTACGTCATTTAGTTGAAATCTCTATTTTATTGCCTTTTTTAATCATATTTCTAAAAATTCTAAGATACGCCCTAAGCAAATTTATATTGCTAAGCCTGCTCTAATAGTAGGCCTAATCTAGCATGAAGTCGCTAGGTCTTGAATAAAAAAAAACTAGGCCTAGGCCGTAAAATACTCTTCTATCAGAGTAGTTTCACACTAAGAAAGAACAACACTTTAGCTATAAAATCAATTGAATATCAATTAGATTATAATTACCTTCACAATAATAGGAAACAGAAGAATTGCAGAGCAAAATTCATTATGGAGTCGTTCCTTGTTGCCAGGGAGGAGTAAGAACTGACGAGAATATCAATAGACAGTGCTGTTATTCTTCTTCTTCATCTTCTTCATTTAGGAAATCTGGCTCAATCTTTGGAGCAAATGTACTCCCCGGTAAATATGAAACAAAATGAAACAGAACTATTCAATGCAGTTGATGAAATTTAAATATTAATCTATTAGTAAATGTAAAATCCTAACCAAAAGAAATTGATTATATTTTCATTCCACCACATGAAGCTTAATAATGCCTTTTATTCAAACAACTACCATGCTCCCATTCCATTGGTATTTATATTGATCGAATATTTCACAAAAGTTTCAAAGATTTTAAATTATTTTTTTTATTAAAAAATACTTCATTTGGTTTCTCTATTAATTGCAAAAATCCTTTCATTAAATGTAATATCTTTACAAAATAAAATTTAAGTGGGTTTAAAGACTAAATCATCAACATCTTGACCATATTATTTCATTAAGATCTGCAATGAATTGGTGGTATAAACTGGAACTAGAACTAACAGTAATCATGTTGATAGTACTAGTAAAACAAATAATTAACATTGAAAGATATTCAGAAATACTTTAAAAGGAAAGATAGAGAAGATTCTTGTATAGCCTACACAGAAAGCACAGTAATGGGAGATATATGATTTCATATTTAGTCACCCTACATAAAATGGCTCAGGCATGTAAGCCTGGGTCTTCCAACTCTTCTAATGCCTTGTGGAGCCCAGTTGAAAGTTTGATGAACTAATCTCTCTTGGGGACTAGTGGGAAGAGCATGTCCAAGCCATCTCCATCAGCCCCTCATCATGATCTCATCCACATATGGCACTTTAGCAATCTCTCTTATAGTTTCATTTCCAATCCTGTCCTGCCATTTAATTCCTAATATTCTTCTGAGGACTTCTGTTCTCAAACCTACAAAATCTGTTGGATATTGTTTCATTTTCATACCACGACTCATGTCCTTACAGTAACACCGATCTCACTAAACTGATATATAACCTGATTTTATGAGTAATTTCAGTCCATTTTATTTCAAAATTTTACTGAATCTAGCCATTGTCTGATTTGCTGATTTG
>NC_090769.1:1947566-2065066 GCF_036898095.1 Palaemon carinicauda | reverse complement strand
TTCCATTTGTAACCTTGGAATCCGAAATATAGAATGAAATGAAGAAATTCTTCTCTCACGTCATAATTCCAACTGAGGTTTGAAGATCAAGGCACCAACAAAAGTAATTATTAGGTTAATCTGAACCTCATATATTATAATTTATGGTGATATATGTAATTTTGATGAAACTAAAAGGAGAACGAATAATTTAATAGGTGAAAACAAATGTTGATTCATATTCACAGTCCTGCTAACAGTAAAGTGCCCATGTCAAACCTGAAACTTCTATCGTATTATTGCGTTCTCCTATTCTAAAATCATGATCTTAACACCTTTAAACGGACGACTTATTCGAGACTATTATCCCTTCAGAAATTCCAACTCGTAAAAAATACGTGTATGTTTTACGTCCACATTTCGACATCACACAAAGGCGAGAGAAGAGATCACAGCAAAATGCAACTAAAGTTCTACCCGCATAGTGGCGGGATGGAGGAGGATATGGAGGGGGGGGGGGGAGTTTCCACGGTCTTCATGGGGCAGGAGAGGGGGTGGAGTGACTTTGGTTACTGGCTGGACGTTAGAAGGCACATTCTTCTTCTCTGCACTGTTCCCTCAATTATTATTATTATTATTGCTAAGCTATAACGGTAGTTGAAAAAGCAGAATGCTATAAGCCCAGGGGCTCCAACAGGGAAAATAGCCCAGTGAGGAAAGTAAACAAGGAAAAATGAAATATTTTAAGAACAATAACATTTAAATAAATTTCTATATAAACTATGAAAACTTAACAAAACAAGAAGACAAATAAGATAGAAAAGCATGCCCAAGTGTACCCTCAAGCAAGAGAACTCTAACCCAAGACAGTGGAAGACCATGTTACAGAGGCTATGGCACTACCCAAGACTAGAGAACAATGGTTTGATTTTGGAGTGTCCTATAAGAACTGCTTACCACAACTAAAGAGTCCCTTCTACCCTTACCAAGAGGTAAGTGGCCACTGAACAATTACAGTGCAATAATCCCTTGGGTGAAGAAGAATTGCCTGGTAATTATTATTATTATTATTATTATTATTATTATTATTATTATTATTATTATTAGCCAAGATACAACCCTAGTTGGAAAAGTAAGATGTTATAAGCACAAGAGCTCCAACAGGAAAAATGCACCAATGAGGAAAGGAAACAAGGGAATAAATAAATTATATAAGCAGTTCTGAAAAATTAAAATGCTCTTCGCACTCCCCAAGAAAGATTAGTTCACCAAACTTTCAACTGGGCCTCTCAAAGGACTAGAAGAGTTGGAAAGCCCAGGCCTACATGACTGGGGACTATGAAATATATCGTGGGAGATGGTGAATGGAGAGGTATTGAATTTAAAGTTCAAGATAGAGACGACTGGCGAAATCTAACTGAGTCCTTTTGCGTCAGTATGCGTAGGAGGAGATGATGATGATGATGATTTGTATATATTTTGTTAAAAAGGAAGGTCCCTCACCTCACCAGGTTGTTTTAAAGCTTTAAAGGCCACTCATGAATGGCAGAGGCAAGGGACAGTGACATTGCCCTAGCAAGCAGGACAATGCCCTAGAAACTGACCAAGTCCCCTCTCCACCCAAGTTGAACCAATGAGGGCTAGGCAATATGGCTACTGACGACTTAGCCGATAGACCTATAGGCTTCCCCAAAACCCACATCCTTAGCTCACAAGGATGGTTAGGTTGCAGACGGTAATGGCACTAACGAGTCTGAGCGAAACTCAAACCCCCGTCATTAGCTCACAAGGATGGTTAAGTTGCAGACGCTATTGGCACTATCGAATCTGAGCGGGACTCGATCCCCCGACTGGCAAGCACCAGGCAGAGACATACCAATCAGGCCACAACAACATTCGTAAACCCTGTCAGAACATATCTTCCTTTATCCAATTCTCTAAAACAGGAATCCTTGGATTTCTTCGATAATGGTTCTTTCCATTGACGGCAAATCTTTCTCTTTCAACTTCTATAAACTCTCTTACTTTATTAGTCGTTTATCATCATCATCATCCTGTCTAATTTCTTACTTTTCTTCGAGCCATGGAATGAAAAGGAGAGCTTAGTCATCCATCCTCTTATTTTATACATTGTTAATGTTTTGAAGGCAATGCAGATATAAGAAAAAGTAAATGGACTTCATTATGAAAATGAAAATTCAAGAAAATCCAAATATACCGATGAGGACTTCCCATTAAAACAAGTGAAAAAAAGACGAATAAGTTGTTTACAATGTGAAGACAGTCTTGCATTATTGAATATGAAGAGTTAAATGTAAGAGACGCCAATTCAACAATTGATTATGATGTTAATAGGACATAAGAAAACAAGGATATGTCATATTTTGGGAATGTCTCTCTAATGATTCTATCTTCGATTGTCTTCTTACCATTATGGCTAAGATACAAGAAGATGATAGAAAGGCTTCTTTTGTCTTTGTTGGTGATTTTAATGCTCACCATAGGGAGTGGCTAAGTTCTATCTCTCCTACCGATCGCCATGGCTTAAGAGCTTTAGACTTTGCCTCTGAATCAGGCTGTGAGCAAATCATAAATGAAGCTACTCACAGGTCTGGTAATTGCTTGGACCTCGTATACACTGACTCCCCTGGCGTTATAACTAGTAAGGTTGGTTCTCCAGTCGGGACATCTGATCATGCCTTGATTTCATTATTAGTGAAGACTGAGCAGCCTGTCCCTGATATATCATATTCTTGTAAAATTTATATGAAATCCCAAGCAGACTGGAATGGGATTTTGCATGATCTTTTGTGCTTGAATTGGTCACAATTATATGATAGTGCAGATCCTGTTGTCCCTTTGAATGAGAATCTAGTCAACATAATTGATAGGCGTATCCCTTCTCGTGTGCTAAGGTACCGAGTGAAGGACAAACCGTGGTTCAATGATGATTGTAGACGTGCTTATTTGGAGAAACAGGAGGCCTATCATCTTTGGAAGGGTAACAGATCAGATTTGACCTGGAGCAACTATACTCAGCTTCGAGCTTTTGCTCAGAGAGTTTATGCCTCAACTGAAAAGGAGTACAATTTAACCATAAAAGAAACACTTTCTGGTACAACTCAGGAACATAAATGGTGGTCTACCCTTAAATCTGCACTCTTTGGTGTAGATGCAACAGTTCCTCCTTTACTCAAACCAGATGGCTCAGTCACTCACTGTCCAAAGGATAAGGCAACCCTTTTGGCTGATGTTTTCGACAGTAAACAGAGTAATGTAAAACTTGAACTTCCTCATTCCTGTTTTCCTGAGGCTAAACTAACTAGTTTAGCTTTTCGATCTCGTGAGATTAAAGCTCTGTTGATGGACCTTGATGCCTATGGAGGTGTAGACCCAAATGGTATTTTTCCTTTGTTTTTTATAAAGACAGCAGATTTCTTAGCTCCAAAGTTATCTGTTATTTTGCGCAAGTTAGCAAGAAGAGGAGCTTTTAGCACTAGTTGGAGAATTGGTAATGTTACTCCTCTATGTAAATGTGTTTGTGGTAGCTCAAGTCCCACTGATTACCGCCCAATTTCCATAACTCCCATATTATCTAAAGTTTTTGAACGTCTTCTGGCAAAACGTCTTAACAGGTTTGCTGAAGGTAATCATCTACTCCCTAGTTTGCAATTTGGTTTTCGTAAAGGCCTTGGAGCATGTGATGCCCTTCTTACAATCTCCAATGCTGTACAGAAATCCCTTGATTGTGGTCGGGAAGTTCGTATGATTGGCCTTGATTTTAGTGCTGCCTTTGACCGTGTTAATCATGAGGCCCTTGTTTTCAAACTGAAACAGTTGGGAGTGGGTGGGTCGTTTCTTAGCATTATTATTGATTTTTTAAGTAATAGATCTCAAAGAGTTGTTGTTGATGGGCACCATAGTGATTATAGGAATGTGATATCCGGTGTTCCACAGGGTAGTGTTCTTGGCCCATTACTTTTCATACTATATACACATGACATGTGGTTTGGCCTTGAAAACAAGCTTGTTGCATATGCAGATGATGCTACTCTCTTTGCATCAATTCCATCCCCTGAATGTAGATCTAGGGTTGGTGAATCCCTTAATAGAGATTTAGCTAGAATTAGTGCATGGTGCAAATTATGGGGTATGAAGTTGAATCCTAACAAAACTCAAAGTATGATTGTAAGTAGGTCAAGGACGGTGGCTCCTCAACATCCGGATCTCAGTATTGATAATGTTTCTTTAAATATGTATGACTCTTTCAAAATTTTAGGTGTGATTCTCGACAGTAAATTTACTTTTGAGAAACATATAAGGTCTGTGTCTTCTTCAATTGCACAAAAAATAGGCTTATTGAGAAAGTCTTTCAAGATTTTCGGTGATCAATCTATTCTGAAGAAGTGTTTTAATTCTTTCATTCTACCTTGTTTTGAGTATTGTTCTCCTGTCTGGTCTTCAGCTGCTGATTCTCATCTTAATTTGTTGGACAGAAACTTACGGTCGATTAAATTTCTTATTCCCGATCTAGATATTAATCTCTGGCACCGTCGTTCAATTAGTTCATTATGCATGTTGCATAAGATTTTTCATAACTCTGACCATCCTTTACATTCAGATCTCCCTGGACAATTCTATCCTGTTCGTAATACTAGGCAGGCAGTTAATTCTAATAGCCAGGCCTTCTTCATCACGAGACTCAATACTACGCAGTATTCTAGAAGTTTTATTCCAGCTGTTACCAAGTTGTGGAATGATCTTCCTAATCGGGTGGTTGAATCAGTAGAACTTCAAAAGTTCAAAGTTGGAGCAAATGCTTTTTTGTTGACCAGGCGGACATGAGTCTTTTTATAGTTTATTTATAACATATTTGTTTTTGATGTTGTTAATAGTTTGTATATGACATGTCTGTTTTGACGTTGTTACTTGTTTTAGAATGATTTATTGTTAATTTTTTCTCTTCATTTATTTATTTCCTTATTTCCTTTCCTCACTGGGCTATTTTTCCCTGTTGGAGCCCCTGGGCTTATAGCATCTTGCTTTTCCAACTAGGGTTGTAGCTTGGATAGTAATAATAATAATAATAATAATAATATCTACCTAAGGTAAAAAAAGCTTCCAGTATAGAATAATAATAATAATAATAATAATAATAATAATAATAATAATAATAATAATAATAATACCGTGGATTTAACAATTGACATGGATTACGCTGTATGCTACTTTAAATACTCCAGAGAAAAGAAAAATGGTAGGACTTGGAAAACAGCCCTTAAAGCAGGCAAAATAAGTTGTTGTTGTTGTTGTTGTAGTTGCTGTTGTTGTTGTAGTTGTTGCTGCTGTTGTAGTTGTTGTGCTAACCTACCTCTGCTCGTAGCCCACTTCCATTAAATATCTTAATTAACCATACGGCCAATTGCAATTCGTTATTACGTATGGATTGTTGCACGCCACCTGTGACCAATTAACAGACATGGTCTAGCTTAGAACTCTAGTGTCCCACTTGATCTAGAGATTCATCCTTCCATGGATGTAACAATCAGCATAACCTCTCATCGTTGCTATTATTATTACTTGCTAAGCTATAACCCTAGCTGGAAGAGCAGGATGCTATACGCCCAAGGGCTCCAACAGGGAAAATAGCCCAGTGAGGAGAGGAAATAAGGAAACATGCAATACTGTGCTGAGATCCTTCTTAGTACGAATAATGATCAGTGGTCTCCCTTGCGTTTAGCTTCCTTAACATTGTACATTTTGCAGATGTCATTTATCAGTTCGGCTCAGTGTCATAGAAACACTTTTTCCTTTATTTATCCAACCATCTCTTGTTTCTGACAAAATTCATTCTTTATCAGGGGAGAATATTACCTTGTGAAATTAAAGCTAATGTTTGCGGCTGGAAATTATAAGCTACAGAATGAGAAGACTGATTATGCTAATCATCCAGATGATTAGAAAGATCGTAGATCTCGCTGATATATTGGATTGTCTGTTCAAGCGATTGGACTAGTTGAAAGGCAAAGGTTAAGTAAGGGTGCTGATGTCTGTAACGTTCGAGCGGATGGATGATAACGGGTGTGGGTGAGTCTAATGGCAGGTTATGAAGTGATGCTGCTGTCAGACTCCTTAGAGTAACACTGACTGATGAAGAGGTCTGCAGTGGAGGTTGTTAATAAGGCGTACTTTCATTGCAGCTTTACCAAGTGCTTTTATAAGTTCCTGCTGGAAGTATTCCGAACTTCTTGTTGATATTTTTTCGATTAACTCCAGTTTTTCTTTTTTTTTTCCTTTTCCACATCTTGCAATTTTGATGTTTTTAAAGGTCTTAGCAAGTTTCGTTAGTTACTTTGAATTTGGTGCTGGTATTATTATTATTATTATTATTATTATTATTATTATTATTATTATTAGGTAAGCTACAACCCTAGTTGTGAAAGCAGGATGCTATCAGCCAACGGGCTCCAAGAGGGAAAAAATAGCCAAGCAAGGAAAGAAAATAAGGAAATAAATAAACTTTATGAGAAGTAATGAACAATTAAAATGAAATATTTTAAGAACAGATCTTTCATATATAAACTATAAAAAGAGACATGTCAGTCTGTTAAACATAAAAATATTTGGTGCAAGTTTGAAATTTTGAAGTTCCACTGATTCAACTACCTAACTAGGAAGAACATTCCACAACTTGGTGACAGCTGGAATAAAACTTCTAGAATAATTTGTAGTATTGAGCCCCACGATGGAGAAGGCATGACTATCAGAATTAACTACATACCTAGTATTACGAACAGGATGGTACTATCCGGGAAGATCTGAATGTAAAGGATGGTCAGAATCATGAAAACTCTTATGCTACACGCATAACGAACAAATTGAACGACGGTGCCAGAATTATTTTGATTTAATGGTATAACCTCTTTTGAGTTGAATGCTGCTGTGGTAACGTCCCTGACTGGTGAACGCCAGACTGGGGTTCGAGTCCCGCTCAAACTCATTAGTTTCTCGGGTCGCTTTAACCTCACCATCCTTGTGAGCTAAGGATGGGGGGGGGGGGGAACCGATAGGTCTATAGGTCTAGCTTGTGTAGAGTCGGGGGCTTGGGAGCTGATCATATGTATATATATTGTTGATCTCCAGGGCATTGTTCTGCATCATAGTACAATGTCACTGTCCTTTGCCTCTGCCATTCATGAGAGGTCTTTAAACCTTTAAAGTCAACTTTGTTTGCGCTATTTCTAAGCTTTGCAGTTTTAGCCTTTGTATAATTCATGCAAGTAATCTTCATATTGGCTACGAATACTTAATCTGAAAACATGATTTCTGGTGCCGACAAAATTTCCTGCTGCTATTATTATTATTAATATTATTATTATTATTATTATTATTATTATTAGCTAAGCGACAACCCTAGTTGGAAAAGCAGGATTATTATTATCATTATTATTAATTGCTAAGCTACAACCCTAATAGGAAAGCAGGATGCTATAAGACTAGGGGCCCCAACAGGGAAAATAGCCCAGTGAGGAAAGGAGACGAGGATATATAAGATATTTTAAGAACAGTAACAACATTAAAATAAATATTTCATATATAAACTTTATATAATCTAACAAAACAAGAGGAAGAGAAATTAGATAGAATAGTGTGCCCGAGTGTACCCTCAAGCAAGAGAACTCCAACCCAAGACAGTGTTAGAGTGTACAGAGGCTATAAGCCAAAGAAATCTAACAGGGAAAATTATCCCATTGAGGAACAAATAAGGAAATATATAAAGCGATATGAGGGAACTCCGTAGAAGTTTCCTTTCTTGTTCTTTTGCTTTTGCCAATTAATTTTATTCCCATATATATTGCTTCCGATTCCTGAGCTCTTGAGATTTATTTCATTCATTAATTCGTTTTTTTTTTCTTAATTTTGTTGGCACTTCCGTGTCTATTAAAGGTTTAAACTGACCAAGTAATATTGAAGATGATCAAATCGATTACACAAGGACTACAATAGATTTGTGGCAGCCAGTTAGGGGATCAGATCGTCTGCAAGTTCCTTTACAACAGGTGTGGAATAGGCTATTGTCAGCTGATGTAAGTCTGTTCCTCCTATGAGTCTCTCTCTCTCTCTCTCTCTCTCTCTCTCTCTCTCTCTCGTATAGTCTGGAAAATTTTTAGACCTATAGCGTAAATATTAATAAACAACAATCCTCAAGAACATAAGAGAAATACAGGTGATTAATTAACTATGCATGTCAATGATTTCGAGCCCAAAACCACTGGAGAGAGAGAGAGAGAGAGAGAGAGAGAGAGAGAGAGAGAGAGAGAAAACAACTGGGGAAATACAGTCAGACCAGTTCACTGCCAACTTCGGCCATCTGCATGCACAGAGAGCAGCGCCTTGCACGCATCTCTGCTGGCGCGCCCGGCCGGACAGAGGCAGGTGACGAAGCAGACGTCCGACCTGGTGGAGGGAGGAGATCCAGTCATTACAACAGCTGCTCGGCGTTGCGGCAGGTGGGACAGGTGTTCCGGAGACTTGACATGACCGGCCCTACACTGAGCTTTATTCATCTCGAGGAGCAAATAAAATGTAGACTCTTAACGAGTTAGTTATGCTCTGTTGCTGAGAGAGAGAGAGAGAGAGAGAGAGAGAGAGAGAGAGAGATAAACTTTGTGTCACTGTTATGAACTTAATATATCAATAAAACGAAACGCATCTTCCTTTTTCTAAAAGGTTGATTCAGTATATCCGTTCAAAATAAAGCACTTGAGAAGGGCAGATGGTATATCAAACATTTCTAAACAGCATTTTTGGCTATTATTATTATTATTATTATTATTATTATTATTATTATAATTATTTGAGAGTTTTGTATCAACATATAAAAAACTCTTTCACGATTTAATTTTCAAAATATATTCAATCCTTTATTTGATTTTACCGCTTCAGAAGACATTAAGTCGAACAGATCTATCGAAATAATTTTATTTCAGATCTAACAGATTTCTCTCTCTCTCTCTCTCTCTCTCTCTCTCTCTCTCTCATTGATTGATTGGTTATGAGCTATCTGGCATCTAAGGTCATTGACGCCCACTTCTTTTGAGACAACTTGTTAGTTCCTTAGGCTGCTGCAACCTCACCATCCTTGTGCGCTTAGGATGGAGGGTTTGGGGGTGCCTATAGGTCTAAATGCTGAGTCATCAGTAGCCATTGCCTGGTCATCCTTGGTCCTAGCTTGGGTGGAGAGGGGACTTGGGCGCTGATGATACGTAATATGGTCAGTCTCTAGGGCATTGTCCTGCTTGATAGGGCACTGTCACTGTCCCTTGCCTCTGCCACCCATTAGTGGCCTTTAAACCTTTAATGTTTTGAAGGCAATGCAGGCATAGAAAAAATAAATAGCCTTCATATATGAAAATGAAAATTCAAGAAAATCCTGTTAATACGATAGGAAAATCGTTGCCTTTCGAAACCATTTTTAGACGATTTCTTAGTCTTCGATATTTAATGCTAAGGATGTTTTACAGAGGAAGCCCACCCTTCATTTATTATTATTATTATTATTATTATTATTATTATTATTATTATTATTATTATTATTATTATTATTATTATTATTATTATTACCAGCCAAGCTACAACCTTAGTTGGAAAAGCAAGATGCTATAATTTATGGACAAGGGGTCCAACTGGAAAAATAGCCCAATGAGGAAAGGAAACAATGAAATAAATAAACGATATAAGAAGTAATGAAAAATTAAAACAAGATATTTAAAAAAACATTAACATTAAAACAGATAATTCATATTTAGACTATAAAAAGACTTATGTCAGCCTGTTCTACATAAAAACATTTGCTGCAATTTTTGAACTTAAGAAGTTCTACTAATTCAACTACCCGATTAGGAAGGTCATTCCACAACTTGGTCACAGCTGGAATAAAACTTCTAGAATACTGTGTAGTTTTGAGCCTCGTGATGGAGAAGGCCTGACTATTAGAATTAACTGCATGCCTAATATTACGAACACGATGGAACTGTCCAGGAAGATCTGAATGTAGAGGATGGTCAGAATTATGAAAGACCTCATGATGAACTAATTAAACGATGGTGCCAAAGATTATTAAGGTATACAGTATTAATTTCTTCCTGTCTCAGATATATAGTATGAACTATAGACTACTTTTTCCCGATAGGATACAAGATTTGTTGTAGGCCTATATTTACTAATGGTAAAAACTAGAATACTTAAGCTTTTTATTCTTTTTATAAACTGTGAATGTACTTTATTCACTGTAATAAATGGCTTTCTTTCTTTTTTTGTTTTTCTCTTGTTCTTTGAAATCTCTGAGAGACAAACTCATACAAACATTTTGAAATTGGAGAGAGAGAGAGAGAGAGAGAGAGAGAGAGAGAGAGAGAGAGAGAGAGAGAGAGAGAGAGAGAGAGAGAGAGATTTCTTTGTTTTTCTCTTGTTCTTTGAAAGACAAACTTATAAACCTTTTGAAATGAGAGAGAGAGAGAGAGAGAGAGAGAGAGAGGAGAGAGAGAGAGAGAGAGAGAGGAGAGAGAGAGAGAGAGAGAGAGAGAGAGATTTCTTTGTTTTTTCTCTTGTTCTTTGAAAGACAAACTTATAAAACCTTTTGAAATGAGAGAGAGAGAGAGAGAGAGAGAGAGAGAGAGAGAGAGAGAGGAGAGAGAGAGAGAGAGAGAGAGAGAGAGAGAGAGAGAGGGGGGGGGGTTTCTTTGTTTTTCTCTTGTTCTTTAAAATCTCTGCGACAAACTTATAAACATTTTGAAATGAGAGAGAGAGAGAGAGAGAGAGAGAGAGGAGAGAGAGAGAGAGAGAGAGAGAGAGAGAGAGAGAGAGAGAGAGAGAGAGAGAGTACACAATTTCAAAAAAGTCTTTGTTAGACAGGTGGCACGATACACACCACCACAACAGGTGATGAGCGATTCACTCAACCGAAGCATTCCAGCTTACAGAGAAAGGGATCATCGCAGACATATTTTTGAATGTTTTTTCATTGATCATTAATATTCTCTGAGGCTATTAAACACCATACAGGTCATTCACCAAAGAGGTTAAAGATATATCTGTATTTCAAGTCTAAGAATTATAGAGCTTCCATCATCTTTCGTTTTCTTTGAATAGTTTAAAAAGAAAATGTGATTTTCATCATCATCATCATCTCCTCCTACGCCTACTGACGCAAAGGGCCTCGGTTATATTTCGCCAGTCGTCTCTATCTTGAGCTTTTAATTCAATAATTCTCCATTCATCATCTCCCACTATATATGATTACTAGTAGGATGTAAAAGATGTTTCGTAAGGATTTCATTTTTTCAGCAGAGCTGTATGTTATAACCTCCAAATTTACTGCAAATACATTATCTGACTTTATTTTCCTCAAGATCTTATCAAGAAATATCAACTTTCATTTTTAAAAGGATCCAAGAATTTTTTATGTCTTGTCTTCGCATTAAAATCACAATGAATATTGTTAATAAAGACACACTTACTTAAACTAAATTCTGATTTGTGCTAATCCTTACCCAAAAGTGATGTGGAGCTTATATACTCTGTAGGATATTCATTTTGCAACATACCGACTTCTAAGGAGTCTTTTATTGAGAGCTCGCCTACACCTTCTCCTGTAAATAGTTCTGCTATTCTACAAGGTGTAAAGAGACAATGGACCTTATTTTAGATGATGCTAAGTTTAGTTTGTGGTTTGTTTATCTTGTTCCACCTCACAGGAAAAAGTGTGGGAGTCTCTATCATGTGTGTGTGTATATATATATATATATATATATATATATATATATATATATATATATATATATATATATATATATATATATATATATATATATATATATATGTGTGTGTGTGTGTGTATATACATACACACACACACACACATTATATATACATATATATATATATATATATATATATATATATATATATATATATATATGTGTGTGTGTGTGTGTATGTATATACACACACACACACACACATATATATATATATATATATATATATATATATATATATATATATATATATATATATATATATATATATATATATATATATATATATATATATATATATATATAAGCACGTACTTATAAATGGCGTCCACTGGGTAATACTGTTTCATACCAGCTGTGAACAGATAGTGGAATTATATTCCTAATCAGGCCGTTGAATCAGTGGAAACTTGCAGTTAATGTTTTTGTGTGTAACAGGCTGACATAATTACCTCTTCATAGTTTACATATGACAGCTCTATTTCAATGTTGTTGCCGAGCTTCAGATGTTTTAAATTCATTATTCGTTATTCTCTTACTCTATTTACAGTATTATCTTTCCTCACCAAACTATTTTTCCCTGTTGGAGACCTATACCATACCTTAGCTAATAATAATAATAATAATAATAATAATAATAATGATACTAATAATAATAATAATAATAATAATGATACTAATAATAATAATAATAATAATAATGATACTAATAATAATAATAATAATAATAATATTAATAATTTACTCATGGCTATTTTTTGAGCTTGTAATTAGGACAATATTATCATTATTGTATATATTTCAATCATCTTTAAAGCCATTTCAGCTGATAATAATCCTAGAAATTTTTATGATCTTTTGAACTCATCATATACAGTACTGTAGTTACAAGAGACCATGTCACATATGCAAATGCATAGGATTGGATTTATGGAATTTATTTATTTCACCCGGTAAGACATTTGCACCGAGGTACAGCAGGCCTAAAACAATACAGTCAGCTCTTCATATTCGTGGGGGTTGGGTAACAGAGACAGGCGCAAAAATCGAGAATCCACGAACGTTTCCTGCTCTAGGGTGGATCAACTTATGACTTATCAACTCATTACTCATTGCCTACACGTGGTCGACTAACACCCTAGGTAACACAATGTATTGTACTATATTGTTTTCATGTGGTTTTTATCACAGTATGAGTATTGTATTTCTTAACGAACAACTTCAGTAACTTTACATTCATTAAAAAAAGTGCGTACTGTATGTACGTACGCACATTGCACGATAAGAACTCATCACCACACTTATGATGTATTGGATACTAATACCGATATAAACACAAAACCCTCTTGTTCCTTTCTAACATCACCCACTGATACTGTAGTGTACTGTATATTACTGTAATATATGTACAGTATACAGTACGTACATAATATATCACTCATCAGTAATGGCTGTTTGCTTAGTTGCATTTATCAACTCTCAAACGCCTAGCCTACAATTACTGTACAGTACGGTATACGGTACATATGTACTGTACTGTAATGTAGCCAATATAGCAATACTGTACACTAATATTGATATCAACAATGATACAATACACTAACAATGAAAATAAAAAAGTTAAAGTAACAGTATAAAAACTACTAACCACTTTCTATGTTCTACACAGTAAGTTTGAAGCATGATGCAACTCTTGAGACATCGTCTGTTTCGCATGTGGTATAGCATACATTAATACAGTACGTAGTATCACATTCCAACTTTACAACTTCAAACATTGTGTAAATCACTATTTACACACAGCTATGGGAAACAAAACATATATTCATTAGTCTAGTAATAATCTGAATTACTGTAGAAATATATTTCGTAAATACAGTACAGTACATACTGTTTGTGTATGCACCGTACTAAATATGTAACACAAGTTTATAATTATTTTGTATATCACAGTACCTGTATATATACAGTATAAACAGTATACAGTGCAGTACTTACAAAAACAAAGATATTCCATTAATATATGACATAACTTACAGGAAAATACTCTGCAATAAGGCAGTTGGTGAAGTGGATGGAAGAAAATCTGTGCAGTTACAAATGGATAAACGATGAAAAGATGTACCTGCATGGCATGACACGTCTACATGGACGAGCCCTCAGTGCTGCAAAGAAAAAAAATTAAAGTGGACTAATATTGGACAATATATAAAAATTGTACACAGAGATTAGAACTGTATGTACAAGTATACTGTACATATATGCAGTAAGAAAAAATTAAACTAGGGTACTGCATAAACAAAATACAAGGATAAAAAAAACTGTACAGTATTTAGTTTTACAACGTACAGTATGAAATTTTTTTTATAAACTGTACAGTATCATTTATTAATTGCTGGTACATTAGTGTATGTACTGTACATTATTATGTTTACTATAAAATAAAAAACTATTCAAATGAAAAATTTAAATGAAAAATACAGTACAATATCTTACCATTCTGCAAGAGGAGGAGGCTTGTCTACTCCATCAATATCACCAAATTCCGTCGTAGTTTTCAGAGGAGGGGTTGCTGGAGAAATTATTTCAGGTCGGGCTCAGTATCAGTCTCAGGCTCAGTGGTGGCTGTTCCTTGTGACGGGGAGGGGGAACATTGATATGGGAAGCTGTTACGCCAACTTATTCATATCATCCAAGATGATCTTGTAACCAACAAAAGTCTCATCCATGGAACCCAATACCCATGAATTTCAGGGAAGTACCAATGAATGTTCCAAGCTGTACGCTCTTTACTTCAACTCTTCCACCAAAGATGACATCTCTGCCAACTTCTTGAGCATGATGCCTTCATCCTCATTGTCAGGTTCACCGGCCTCACCGTCTTCCTCAATTGCTGAACGGACTAGTTCGGCCAGGTTCTCATCAGTCAGATACTTCATGACTATCTAGCACATTTCTTCATAGTCACCAAAATTTATTTGCTGAAATTTGAAGGACGAAGACCTCGATGGGGAAAAAATGATTCACTTAGGAAAAATAGAAGGGTAAAAATAAGTCCTTTAAATTGCTTATGTATTTAAATTTTATTTCATACAAATCCTCTCTTCAAAACTATATTCTCCAAATTCGGTTTCCTATTCAATTATGTACAGGATTCATAACGTATAACTGAAGACCCTATTTAAATGCAGGAAATTTCTTTAGAACAATTTCAGGTTTTGCAGATAGAAAGTAATCTAATTACATGAAATATTTACAATAACAAGAAATGAACTGCTCCTGTAATGTAATGAAAGTCAGAAAAAAAAATGCTGCTCATAACTTCAGACAAAAGCTTGTAGGAGGATGAGACCCTCCAACAATATGCAATCCAAAAATAACACTTGTCAACAATGATATTCCAGACAGTGTGTATATCTGCAATATCTAATGTATCATATGTATTCCAAGTATCACTGTTCTGAACATCTAATGTATAGCTAATAACCAGACAGCAAGTGACTACTGTAGGAAGATTGTTAACTGGTGAGTAAAATGGAAAAGTATAAAATGGCAAATACTTTTAATGTTATTCAAATAAATTTACATTACCTCCAACTTCGAAAATGTAACATTTCAAAGTCTGCACCTGGCAAAATAGTACTTAATAAATATCCTACTCTCAATTTAGCTTATCAACTGCCAATCTAACTTACTTGGTGCACAATATTGTCAAGAAAGTGCTCCTACCCATTTTAACTAAGATGACTTAAACTGACTTTTTCACTGCATTACATATTCCTGAGCAGTAAGGCAATAATATTTCATTACAATACTTTTGAAAATCAGTACAGTAAATTAGTGCAATACAGAATTTCCTTATCAAAATTAAAGTTGCTACAAAATGTAAAAATTTATTTAATACTACTAAGAGATATTTTCCTTTTGCATGTCTTGAGGTATGTACATTATACTCTCTGTTGCCTGATTATCAAATGGTTCACTGGACTGGAGAGGTAAGAGAACTGATCTTGTAAGAATATATTACATTCACTTAGCAGAAGTCAAGTTAAATATCCCGTGATAAAAATATTTCTAGAGTAAAGGCAAGAATCGAGGAAAAATATAGAAAGCAAATTTGAAAGATTAACATGTACATATTCACAGGTAAGAAAAATATTAGCGATCTAAAACAGCAAAAGTATGTATATTGGTGTAACTTACATCAAAACGAAAGCTTTCATACAAAAGCAATTTTCATATTTGTTCTCCAAAACCAAAGCACGGCACCTAATGCTTTACCCTCATTTATTTTTCGTTTATTAACTATGGGCTAATGTACATTAAAACCTCTTGAATGTAAGAGGTTATAATTTATCAGAAAAAAAATCATGGCAAAAAGAACCAACATGTACTGCAGTCAACATGTACTACTGAATGACCGATGTACAAAGAGAAACTACAGTAGAAATTTTGTAATAATCAAAATACAATGGAGCTAGAAATATGTTCTGTAAAAATTATATCATCTTGCCCTCGATATGAAACATAATTCCATAATTAAAATAAATGTCAGAAAAACATTTACCAAGTTTTACTAAACATTACACAGAAATCTTATTTCCCTTGTTTTAACTGCATAGAATAAGTGCACTGGAGACTCATTCAATTTTAATTCCCCAGAGAAATACATACAAAGCTAGAAGTTTATTTCAAAGTTTTATTTTTCATTTTGCTATAATCCCATCCAAGAAGAATCAGCAAGGTTTTTTTTCACAGAATCTAGACCGAAAAGGCCATCACATATAAGTAGTTACTAATATCATTCTCACAAGTGCTCGTGCTCTAGAACATTAAACGATTATTGATGCCCCATTACTACAAGTAAAATCATAAGTTACAGGCATATTTCAACATACACCAGCAACTCATGGCAAAACTATTACTTGATTACTCCAAGAAAACAATTATTTGGTTATATGGTAACTCCCTATAAAAATTTGGCACAGGATCATACATCAGGCACCCTGAAAGTACTTCAGTACATTACTGCATTGTAGTAAATATCAAACAGGATTAATTTTTGTGGACCTTCTGAATGAAACTCTTCTTGTATAAACATGTCTCGGCTGGATTTCATTGCCTTCAAGAGCTAGAGCCATGACAAAATTATTATACTTTAGATAGATATCAAAATCTATCACTGTATTTAAGAAATATTCCTGTTACTAATCTGTAATGTTAAATTCCTAAATGAAATGGCTCATCAAATCAATGCAGACGTCAGACAGAATATATCAGATCTGGTATAAATTTCCCAACACGGACCCCACTGAGAGTTTAGGATGTTATCAAATAAGTACACTAACAACTCCACTAGACAACTAACAAATACTAAAATTATCTTTGAACTTGTAAAATAAAACATTACGAAACTAAAAATTAGCATCTTGAAGAGAAACTAAAAGAACAAATGCATTTCACTGCATGCAGGAGGTGGGCCCAGTGATGCGACAAATGTTTTATTAAAACTGGCGAAATACAGGTCCTGTACAGTGGGGACAGAAAAAACACAGACACCAATATAATGTGTGAAAATATAAATTATTGCAACGCTGTTGATATATGAAAGGTCTGGCATATTTGAAAAAAAAAAAAAAAAAAGTAATTCACTCATTTAAGATATACATTGGTAACAAACATGATTTTCTGGATATATGTACTGTACACATACCAGTATATAGTATTAATATCATATAATATACCCTATGATGATGTCATAAATATAAACAAGGATATACTCACGATAGTTTAAATATCCAACAAACATCACTTCTAAGAATTATCCAAACAAAAAAGGTAGACGTTTCATAGTTGTTACACATTTCTTATGGAAATGAATCTAAATATAAAATGAATAATCATTCATAAAACCTATTTAAAAACCTTATACTTCAAGCTTTACCTGGATAAACTTCAATCTCTTCCAGAAAAAAACATAGTTATAAAAGGAAGAGTTTGAATTTCACATTTGCATCTACCATTTCTGAAGGATCTGACTAAGAACCAGGAACTCTGCTTTTAATTTTCCACTAATTATCATCAGCACAGCGGCGTATTGTGAATTCCCTTTACTATATTCACAGTTTACTTGCTATATACAGGATTAAACCATTTCATTCATTCCAAGGATCATAAAATAAGTTTGCATCATACTGTATTAGAAAGCCAACGTCTCTGTGAAAGCTTTAGTTGCAATGCCTATAATGATTTAAACAGCAGATTATTATGCAAGCTGTAGTAGTTGAGAGGCTACGACTAGGTTTACTTAATTACATAGGAAGGAAGCTGGTGCACTTGTAATACCAAACGTGGATTATGAATGAGACTTCATTACCCCTACATTTGTGACACTGCTCAAAATGTGAAAACAAGTAAAACACATATTCACGAGGACCCATTCTTAACTAAGAACACCTTCTTCATATACCTTGGCTACGGGAGGCAATTGTGTTTGATTTCTGCCTTAGATTCAATTAATTGCTGAATAGCTTCTCTTGAATAAATCAGCAGATTTAACAAAAATGGGAGGCAACAAAATGACCTACTTCAGATTACAAAGACATCTACCATTGCGATGTGACACAAAATCAGAACGATTAAAGCTGTTCTAGCATTATGAAGCAATGTGCAAAGCTATCTTACATTTGTTCTTTGGCAGTATATCTAATACAATATCAGTAAAGTGTTCTTTACATTAAACAAAAAGCTTGCGATTCAAATATTACATTTATAGTTAACAAATCCCATTCAATCATTCTTTTTGCCTTGTATCATAAGAATGTGTGTATATCGCATGATATTAATGAAAAAAAGGGAAATAAATATCTTGAAATAATGCATTTAAACCCCTTCACTATGTGTGGATTAAGAAATTTCAGATTTAAAAGCTTGCCATAACCAATGATCAAGTGATAACAAAAAGAGAAGAAATAATTGAATGTGTTCAGTTTACTTTCCTAAATTTCTTCTTACGTACATTCTCACAGAAGCCAATTCAGAACCCCACCTAACTGCCAGGCACGAAAGTCTTTCAAGCTGTCAGAGTAGTATTAACAGTTCATCCTACATTGTGAAAATGTCTAAAGTTCTAAACACTTTGAAAAGATGAAATTTAATCTTGATTTCCTCTTACAAATGAGCAACACCAATGCTTTTCTATAAAAAAAAAATATAGCAGAGAGCTGATGTTTTAAAAGTTTATATATAAAAAAAATCTGCAAAAAAACCATTAAACACGAATTCCCCTTTTCTTAAGGAACTTAAAGCAATGGCTTTTAAAAACCTATGAGAAATGAGATACTGTACTTCAAAACAGTATGAAAGAAAATCTTAAATAATTTTCTAGAGGTTATCCAATTACTTAGATGCCTTACACACATTATTTAGACTCCCTCTAAAATATATATATATATATATTTATTTATTTCTATGATACATTATATACAAACACCCAACCAAATAAATTAGTCTTGCATCTGCGGACACCATTCCCCTTAAAGCCAGGAGGCTGATGAGGCATATTTTTCTTAACTACCGGCTTTCAATCACGAAAGGTTACTTATATTTTTATACACTAGCACATACAAAAGTCCACGCTCAATTTCAATATCACCAAGCACAAAGATTCAGATATCATTCTCAACAATGAGAATGTTTCCTGTTTTATAAATGTTATATAAATACAACTGAAAACACGCAGAGCGGAATTTTTTAAAAACTATTTTTGTTACATACAGAAAAATGTTCTTTTTTTATTTTCATTCACTTGAAGGCAATTAAATTGAGTGCAAAATAGCTATATAATCTATACTAGCAATGGTTAGTAATGTTTACTTCCTACCAGTAAAAAAACCACTAGAGTGAGTTCCTGTCTTACCTGTTAATACACAATACATTTCAGAACTCTTTGCACAGCAATATGCACCAATTGGACGAAAGCTCCCACAAGCTTGCATAACTTCAAGCTAAACCACTAATTTGGAAAGACAGTTGACTCCTGAACTCTGTAAGCTTTACTCATGCAAATGAAGATGTTTTAAAAAGATAGTAACAGATATGAAACTATCTATACCTCTGAAATCACTTTGACTTAAGACTTCTATTATAGTCTTGGCTGTGGTTTAGTAATTGCCGACTCACAGGTGTAGGAAGCACTACTAATGTATTCATCAATATGTGCCCATAACTGAATCCAAATTTGTGGAAGTTGTAGTTAAACTACTCCAGTTACACATGAAAGACTTCAAGATGATCAAAAGCCAACCAAAAAATATTGCTAATACAGAAATAATGTCTGAATTGATCTGCAGATATCTACATTACCAGTCACAACCTAAGATCCAATACTGTACTTACATTAGCTATCACTTAGGCTCATGTAATATCCAATACTTACATTAGCCATCATTTAGGCTCATGTAATATCCAATACTTACATTAGCTATCACTTAGGCTCATGTAATATCCAAAACTTACATTAGCTATCACTTAGGCTCATGTAATATCCAATACTTACATTAGCCATCACTTAGGCTCATGTAATATCCAATACTTACATTAGCCATCACTTAGGCTCATGTAATATCCAATACTTACATTAGCCATCACTTAGGCTCATGTAATATCCAATACTTACATTAGCCATCACTTAGGCTCATGTAATATCCAATACTTACATTAGCCATCACTTAGGCTCATGTAATATCCAATACTTACATTAGCTATCACTTAGGCTCATGTAACATACAAGGGATCCAACCAAGACCTACAGAAAGAGTAGGTCTGTTTACTTTTGAGTGAAAAATCAACCCAGTCCATGCATGAAACATCTCTGGAGAATGGCAGGTAGCCACCTTCCCTTATTCAACAGTAGCAGTTGGGACAGATTTCTTTACAAGTTGTTAAAGGGATAATAGTTATCATAATTGAATGGTGTATTCATCACGCTATAAAATATCAGAGCAATATTCAATGACCCCTTCACGAGTGTTACTCACGAATGGACACAAAAAAAGGAAAGACACACTTTACTGTACTCTAAAAAAAAATTCAGTATAATGTAACGTTGGTTGGTTCTTAGAAACTGATCATATATCATGATAGTTACCATAGCATGAAGAAACATCTGTTTGAAATTTCAAAGATAGAAGTGATAAGATTTTCAGTAGCTGCTATGGTACACGATCTGGATACTGTACTACCAATGTTTAACTGTGGCAAAAATTTACTTGTAACAATGAAAATACCAACTTTTATAAATCCTGCTGTTTCTGATAGGGATATTCATGTGTTTGCAGATGCTCCACATATAATCATGGTGATTACGAATCATTTAACTGGAAAAAGTTGTATATTGTATTGGATATCAATATCGGTGAATAGCGAAAATATCAAAGAAATTAAAATTATATATTGTCGGCCATAGCATTAAACAGGACTTGAAAGAATATTGGCCCATAGCAAACTGTTAGTAGCTTAGTCTTAATATTGTTTTTGGGCTTATTTTATAGTACCCTGTATTCCTAATACAGAAAAAAAAAAAAGTTAAGAAAGATACACTTCCTGGTAAACTAAATTTCTCAGAACCTTGTTATCTATTTTCATCTTTAATGCCTTCTAACATCTCTGCACATAAGACCCAAGGATCTGTGAGAATACAGTACTGTATAGGTATGTACCTGTTTTTTTTTTCTTTCATCATTATCATCATCTCCTTCGCCTATTGACGCAAAGAGCCTCGGTTAGATTTCGCCAGTCGTCTCTATCTTGAGCTTTTAATTCAATATTTCTCCATTCATCAAAAGAAATTTCTTTGCGTTTTTTCTTTACTTTGGTATAATCATCTTTTTAAAATTGAATGACATTCAAGCATCTCTTATGTGTCAACACCAACCCATACTTAAAAAGAAATATAAATCATGCACTTAAAGAACTCTGTAATCCTCTTAAAAAGAATGGATACAGCAAAATTCTGGGAAGAAAATAAAAGGGACAGCTGGTCAAATTCCCCAGCATGTTAAAGGTGAAACTCTCCCAAAATGCACACGAAGAGACCTCGTATTCTGTTGGTCTTCGGTCCAATAGTCTCAAGAACATAAAATTTGAGAAAACACTTCCTATTACGACAATTATGAAGACCGATTCTTCAGTCCTCATGGGGCTGAAAGGGTGGCCGAGACAATTACATGACTTGATAACAATTATCTCTCCCTTGAAAACCAAAGAAAGTATGGTCTATCACTCTGTCCCAACTTCTGCTAGGAAATATCAGAAAATACACATTATATAAAAAAAATATAATACAACACAGCTGTATAAATTAAACACAATATCATTACTTTTGACAAAGACAATTACGGTGAGACCAACTCTGTTTAAAAAATAAATAAGTAATATTGCAAGATCAAATCATGCATGTAGAAGAAACAAGGACAAAGCACCCACAATGAAAATTGTACAATACAGGATATCTTTTACATGTTACTACTTATTGTTGTGTAACTATCACATCAAGACCTGCAACTCGAAAATATATAATAAAAATAAATTCTTATTGAAAGCAGCAGTTTCCTAAACACCTCAACTAGCTATATAGCTATTCAGCACTCATTTTATTGACCCTCAGATAGCAAAAAAAAGGAATAAAACAAAAGGGCTTTACATTATTGCAGACACACAGAGACTAAATCATACTAGTGTCTTTACCAACAATATCACTTGGAACCAAATAGAGAAAAAAAATTAACATAACAATATTGGTAAATATATTACAACTTTGAGCATTAATAATCTTGGAATAAAAATATGCTATTTTGAAAATAAAACAGCTCCACATATACACAAACTTGATTTCCAATTTTCTTTTACAAAACAAAATTAGTTATCCTTTTCACTAATGCATCTAATTCCTTAACAGTAATAATAGCTATGTACATGTGTACAAATTAGTCAAGTGACAACTTTTTTTATTGTATTACCTTCTTGACTATGCTTACAAATCAGCAATGCTTGTTTAACCAAACAACCTAAGAGCAATAGTATGAGATAGTTAGTTGAATGAACAGTCGCCATTTGCCACTAGCTACTAATGAAACTGCTGTAATGCGGTCTTCACTCTGAAAAGAGAATGAAATATTTATTGACCAATGTTACAATTGAGACGGATGTGTGGGGTGACAAGAAGAGATAGGTTACGGAACGAAGTAATTAGGGGTACTACAGGAGTTAGAAAACTATCAGATAAGATCCAAGAAAGTAGACTGAGGTGGTATGGTCATATCATGAGAAGAGATGAACAGTATATTGGGAGGAGGGTGATGGAAATGGAGGTACAGGGAACGAGAAATAGAGGGAGATCAAAGCGAAGGTGGATGGACTGTATCAAGGATGACCTTCGATCAAAGGGATTAACCAGTGATGAAGTGTGGGACAGAGGTAGATGGAGAAAGCTGGTCAGAAACATCGACCCCACATAAAAGTGAGAAAAGAGGCAGACAAAGATGATGTTACAATTGAGACAAAGAGAAAAATCTTCAGAAAGAAAAATAAGGCTTCAAATTTTAACAGATCACAAATCAAGTCAATGCTAAACATCGAGGACTTACTAAAGGATTTGTCCCTATTGAACATCTTGGGGTCAGAGGCCAAGAAAATATAGAACAGATTCATAGTAAAAGGCCCTAAGCAATAAGCAATGAACCAAATAGACTTGGCAAAGATCATTTGATGCCATTTACTTTCATTATTCAATACCATTAATATTTCATACTCGCAGAAATTTAATAAATTTTCAGGGATTTCCTATATTCAATTTTATGCAATTATATAAATTTCCTACATGAATTTATGCACAGAAATGTTCACTACTATTAAAGAATCCAATGTGATATAGAATAATGCACCGACAATTTGAACTTTTCCATGGAAAATAACTTCCTTTGATCATTACTGATATAACAATTTCTTATTTTCATCTTAATTTTTCCTTTTATTATCCATACTCTACATACTTCCTTTCAACTGTTTATCAAGAATAATTTATATGTGCATATTTAGATTGTAATCTAGTTTACCTATTTCTTAAAATTTTGTAGATGATTATTCTTTCCCATAAACAGCCCAGTCAAAAGATGTTCAAATTGATATTACTTTTCTATCACTGCACAACCAAACCAAGTCATTTCCGGTTATCATATCCTACAGTTCAAACTGTACAGTACAATAGTAAAAAATTAGTATGAAGAGGATACTCTAAAAATCACATTCACCCACAATGAGGGATAAAACATCATACATACATACATATACCAAGGCACTTCCCCCAATTTGGGGGGTAGCCGACATCAACAAATGAAACAAAAACAAAAAAGGGGACCTCTACTCTCTACGTTCCTCCCAGCCTAACAAGGGACTCAACCGAGTTCAGCTGGTACTGCTAGGGATAAAACATGATCCGATATAATTGATCAAGTCAATCTTTTGTCAAAGAAATCATTCTTTCAGCAGTCTTGGAGAGCACTGGAAGTTTGAAGAAAAACTGTCTAACTACTGTACTGTAATCTTCACAGTATTTACCTCTTAGGAAGACAAATATTGATCCATTTAACTACTTACTTATTTCCAAATATCAAATATTAAAGATAAAATCTGCTGCTTTAAATGAAAAGTATACTAAGTTATACCTTTTTAAGACAGAAATCCCAAATGACAATTTTAATCTGACCTACTTGGAACTGAAATTTGGAGAAACATTAAGTTGAGGTAGGACATCAAGGAGGAAAGAGACTAAAGAGAACTTACAACATTGACAGCAAAAAATGCAGGGACCGAAAGAGCAAAGCACTTGCTAGCTTTCCATGCGGAAAACAATGGACAATTCTCTTATATGGGCATAGCAACCTGGCTGAAAGCCTACCTGAAGAAGGATGGAGATGCACTGAGTTCTCTGCAGATGCTTTCAACAGAGGCAGAAGTGACCAAAACTGCGTTGGCCACTCTGGCTTGGTCCGTCTGTGCAGCCTACTTCCCCGAAGGTATCTACATCAACGCAATTTACAAATTGCAATTGCATCTCCTCTGCAACCATATGGCAAAATGTGACAAGCTACTTCCTACTCTTGGAATTCTGAGACATGTTATGAGTGTCCATATCCAAGCCAGTTTGTGGGGGCAGGCCAGAATTGTTCTGCAGGATCCTCAGTTGTATCCTCTGCAGAATGACAACTATAAAGATTCCAATGGCCAGCTGAAACCAACCATGACAGATGCCCTTCCTGCTCCAAAGGTCATCACTTTGATGGTTAGCTGCCAATGCAAAAGAAACTGTTCTTCTGCAAGATGTTCTTGCAGAACAAAGAACTTATTATGCCAGAGTAGCATTGAGTATTGGAATAACGAGGGTACAAACTCCTCACAAGATTCTCTAAATTGAAAAATTGTCCTCTGCACGAGACGAAAAGAAAATGCGTACAGTACTATGATCACCCAAGAGCAATTACTATGCACATCACTATGGCAATCGTTAGCAATTCGGGAGAAAACATCTAAAAACCATTAAATAATTTATAAAGAGAGAAGAGAAATCTGACATCTGGAGTAGTGGGGCACATGTTACTGTTCTATGTCAACTTCGAAAAGGAAGAAGTGATGTGACATGTTGCTGTTGTTAGATGCTTGTCTCATTGCTTTACTAGATGTATTAGTGCATTGGAAGGAAAGAAAACTGGAGTTTTCGTAATTTTTTGGAACAACGTCCACATTCCAAACTTCCAGAAGTGATCCAGAAGAAAGCAATATGAACATCAAGGGAGGCTCATGATAAATAAGCACCACCTCAAGTGTTATTGAAGCGCAAATTTTGGATTACAGCTCACGTGCAAATAGCAATTTCTGAAAGTGAATAAAACTTGTATCTAATTCTCATTTAACAAGATAACTGAATGCCATTTCTAGACTTGTAAAACTGACCAGAAGGATGATTATTAAAAGGAGGAGATTTACCAGCCCATTGAGTCAAGCTTGACTCTTGAGAGGGCTGGCCGACTAGAAGGATTATTCTTAAGGCATGTGACTGAAGCGAGGCATAGTAGAAAAATTATATTTTAATTATAAAATAAATTTTTGAATATACTTACCCGGTGAATATATAATACAGTAGCTGACACTCCGGCGGCTCGACAGAAAAACACAAAAACTCGCGAGCGATCGCTATGAAGGTTGCGGGTGTGCCCACCAGCGCCAACTATCGGCCAGATACCGCATATACATGTAAACAGCTCCAATTCTTCTCATCCAGCTGGGTCTCTATCGGGGAGGAAGGGGGGGCCTTTAATTTATATATTCACCGGGTAAGTATATTCAAAAATTTATTTTATAATTAAAATATCATTTTTAAATATTTAACTTAGCCGGTGAATATATAATAGCTGATTCACACCCATGGTGGTGGGTAGAGACCAGAAATAATTAAGTTTACAGCGTATATGCTTAGAGTTTTTGACAGTTATATCATAACAAAACCCAAATATATATAGGTACCTGGTAAGGAAGTTGACTTAGACGATTACTCTGCCTTGTTAGTCTGTCTTCCTCACGAAGCCCAGCGATCCTCTAAGGATGCTGAAAGACTCCCAAGAGCTGAAGTATCAAGGGCTGCAACCCATACAACAGGACCTCATCAAACCCCTAATCTGGGCGCTCTCAAGAAACGACATTTGACCACCCGCCAAATCAAAAAGGATGCGAAAGGATTCTTAGCCTTCCGTACAACCCAATTAAAAAACATTTCAAGAGCAGATTAAAAGGATATTGGAATTAAGGGAATGTAGTGGTAGAACCCTTACCCACTACTGCACTTGCTGCAACGAATGGACCCAGTGTGTAGCAGTCCTCGTAAAGAGTCTGGACATCTTTTGAGTAAAATGACGCGAATACTGTACCGACTTGCTTCTCCAAAAGGTCGCGTCCATAATACTTTGCAGAGATCTATTTTGCTTAAAGGCCACGGAAGTTGCTATAGCTCTTACTTCGTGAGTCTTAACTTTAAGCAAGCATCGGTCTTTTTCATTCAAGTGAGAATGAGCCTCTCGGATTAAAAATCTGATAAAATATGACAAAGCATTCTTTGACATAGGTAATGATGGTTTCTTAACTGAGCACCATAAGGCCTCAGATCCACCTCGTAAGGACTTAGTACGAGCTAAGTAGAACTTAAGAGCTCTAACTGGACACAGTACTCTTTCAAGTTCGTTGCCTACGATCTCTGACAGGCAAGGTATATCAAAAGACTTAGGCCAAGGACGAGAAGGCAGTTCATTTTTGGCTAGGAAACCAAGTTGAAGTGAACATGTGCCTTTCTCTGTGGAAAAGCCGATGTTCTTACTGAAGGCATGAATTTCACTGACCCTTTTAGCCAAAGCCAAGCACACTAGGAAAAGCGTCTTGAGGGTGAGATCCTTCAGGGAGGCTGAATGTAATGGCTCAAACCTGTCCGACATCAGGAACCTTAGGACCACGTCTAAGTTCCATCCAGGAGTTGCCATACGACGTTCCTTAGAGATCTCGAAAGACTTAAGGAGATCTTGGAGATCTTTATTGTTGGAAAGATCTAAGCCACTATGTCTAAAGACCGAAGCCAACATGCTCCTGTAGCCCTTAATAGTGGGTGCTGAGAGGGAGCGAACATTTCTCAGATGTAAAAGAAAATCTGCGATTTGGGCTACAGAGGTGCTGGAAGAGGACACAGATGCTGACTTGCACCAGTCTCGAAAGACTTCCCACTTCGACTGGTATACTCTGATGGTAGAAGCTCTCCTAGCTCTCGCAATCGCACTGGCTGCCTCCTTCGAAAAGCCTCGAGCTCTTGAGTCTCTCTCGATAGTCTGAAGGCAGTCAGACGAAGCGCGGGGAGGCTTTGATGAACATTCTTTACGTGGGGCTGACGTAAGAGATCTACCCTTAGAGGAAGACTTCTTGGAATGTCTACCAGCCATTGAAGTACCTCGGTGAACCACTCTCTCGCGGGCCAGAGGGGAGCAACCAACGTCAACCTTGTCCCTTCGTGAGAGGCGAACTTCTGCAGTACCTTGTTGACTTATCTTGAATGGTGGGAATGCATGTAAGTCCAGATGAGACCAATCTAGTAGAAACGCATCTATGTGGATTGCTTCTGGATCTGGGACTGGTGAGCAAAAGAGTGGTAACCTTTTGGTCAACGAGGTGGCAAAGAGGTCTATGGTGGGTTGACCCCAAGTCGCCCAAAGACTCTTGCACACGTCCTTGTGGAGGGTCCATTCCGTGGGTATCACCTGACCTCTCCGACTGAGACAGTCTGCCAAGACGTTCAAGTCCCCCTGGATGAATCTTGTCAACAGGGAGATGCCTCGATTTCTTGACCATATGAGAAGGTCCCTTGCGATCTCGTACAGCGTGAGGAAGTGTGTGCCTCCTTGCTTGGAGATGTACGCCAAAGCTGTGGTGTTGTCTGAGTTGACCTCTACCACTTTGTTTCGAAGAAAGCTTTCGAATTTCATCAAGGCCAAGTGGACTGCTAATAGCTCCTTGCCGTTGATGTGCATGCTCTTCTAACTTGAGGTCCACAGACCCGAGCATTCCCGACCGTCCAGGGTCGCACCCCAACCCAAATCCGACGCGTCTGAGAACAACACGTGGTTTGGGTTCTTGACTGCTAGGGATAGTCCCTCTCTCAGACTGATATTGCTGTCCCACCATTTCAGGCATGCCTTTACTGGTTCGGAGACTGGGATTGATACCGTCTCTAACGTCTTGTCCTTGTTCCAGTGAGAGGCTAGATGGAACTGGAGAGGCCGAAGGTGTAGTCTCTCTAGCGAGACAAACTGCTCCATGGATGAGAGAGTCCCTACGAGACTCATCCAACTCCTGACTGAACAACGTTCTCTTTTCAGCATTAGTTGGACTTTGAGCAGGGCTTGACCAAAAGTCCCAACTCCTTGGCCAGACCCAACGTCCAATGTAGATCCTGCAGACAGCGATGACTGGACGATGCTCTGAGAAGCCAGTCGTCCAAGTACAGGGAGGCTCGGATTCCCGATAGATGGAGGAATTTTGCCACATTCCTCATGAGCCTCGTAAACACGAGAGGAGCAGGACTGAGGCCAAAGCACAGGGCTCGAAACTGGTACACCTCATTCCTGTAAACAAACCTCAGAAACGGTTGGGAATCCGGGTGTATAGGAATGTGGAAGTATGCATCCTGAAGGTCGAGAGAGACCATCCAGTCGCCTTCCATTAATGCTGTCAAGACAGCTTGGTAGACTTCATCGTGAAGTTTGTCTTGACAATGAACACATTGAGCGCACTTGCCTCTTACGTACTCCTGCAGTGAACGTGGCTGTCAGATCATTGGAGCCATCCCTGATAGTCTTGTTCCTGCAGAGAACGTGGCTGTCAGATTATTGGAGCCATCCCTGATAGCCTTGTTTATGCATGACATAATTGTACAGCAAAACTTCAAACGCTCGAAAAAACTCCTAACAGGAGATGGTCTAGCTCTGAAGCCGACCATAAAATCTTGGAGCGTCTCATGGCCAGGAGCCAGGGAGAGTCTATGAGGTTTGAGAAGTCTATCTGGGCAGAGGCAGGAACTCCCAAGCCGAGAACTTCTCCCGCGTCATACCAGACGCTCGCTCTATAAGCCAGTTTAAAAGGGAAGGAAAGCAAAGGCTGTCTCCCCCAAACTCCTCCTGGTGATCAACCAGTCGCCTAGCAAACGTAAAGCTCTCTTAGAAGAGCGAGAGAGCACTAGCTTAGAAAACAACGTCTTCGAAGTAGCTAGGCCTAGTGTAACCTCTGACGTTTAGGCGAACGAGGAGCAGCAGTTACAAAATGATCCGGACAAAGATCCTTAAAAATCAGCATGATTTATTTAAAGTCCATAGAGGGCTGAGCAGCTTTAGGCTCCTCTCCGTCTGACAGAGTCCACAAGGGAATATCAGTAGGAGGGGGATCAGCAACTTCCTCATCTGAAGGAACCTCGTCCGACAATTGCCGAGTCTCAAGCAAGGGAGAGACCTGCCGTGGTGGCAATGCTTGACAAGCAGAGTCCACACGCAAAGGAGCATCAGTAGCAGTCCAGGACGCTATGTCATGTAACTGCTTAAAGGACTGACCAGCAACAACAACAGGTGTGGGAGGACGCTCGACGTCAACTAGAGACTGCCTTGACTGCCTAGACTGAGCAGTCAAAACAACTCTTGACTGCGGTGCTTGACGCTCAACGTCAAAACAAGTCAACTTCGCTGGTTGGCGAACGTCCTGAACGTCAACAAGAGCATGCGGCAGCGGCTGAACGTCCACAAGCGGCTGAAAGTCAACACTGGACTGCATCGAGTGAGGCTCTACAAAACGTGACTGACGTGACTTTGTAACGTCAACGTCAACAGGATGAGCAAAGGCTCGTTTGGGCGGCTGACGGCCAGGATCTCGATCAGCTAAGCGGCGAGGATCATCGTGAACCTGCTCAGCAGAACAGTCCTCCATAAGAGAGGCAAGCTTATTCTGCATGTCTTGCAGTACAACCCATTTAGGATCAACGGGAATGGGTGCGGTAAGAGACGAGGGTAACGTCTGTGACTGCAAAACCTTGCCTACACTAAGACTCTCGGAGCCTGTGTTACGCTTCTGTTTAGGCATCGAGCAGTCTTCCGATGACTGCACAGGGTCAGAGCTGTCCCAATGGCTACAACCAGGATGCTGGACCTGTCCTGAAGGGACTGACTTTCGCTTTAAGGGTCTCGAAACCTTGCTCCACGGTTCCTTACGCGATAAGCCTTCGGATGACGAGGAGAAAACCGTCTCGCTCGTCTTATGGTAGGGGCGGTCTTGACGAGACACGCCTGAAACCATAGAGGGAACGTCTGTTCGTTGGTTAAAGTCTCTCGAACCCATAAGTCCTACGACATTACTTCTCCCTGGGGCATGGGAGCTTGCAAGAGGTCTCGGACTAGGCGAACGACAGGCACGAACAGACGAACCCTCTGTCGCAACACTGATAACACTTTGCGCAATTATCACTTTATCACTACAATTTTCTGTTTTTGCACTTACTTCACTGAAATCGAATTTTTCAATAATTTCACATTAGGCATGAATAAAAACTGATTTCTACCTGAAGCACGCAATTCTCCCCTACATCAAAAGGTTATAATTGCGAAATAAGTCGTATAATGTAAGCACATTAATACAAGCAAAAAACAGTAAACATATATATCGAATAAAACGGAAATATATAAAGATAAAAGGATCAGTGACTGGGGAGGAGACTAAACACTAGTTCATTCAAAACTACGTTTTCAATCTCTCACCGTACAGTGCCTTGGGACGAGAATAAAAACTAAAAACGTTTTAACCTTTCTCCCCGTACAGAGACTAGGGACGAGAGTAAAAAAACTGACTCGAGAACAACGTTACTCGCTTGGGACGAGAATAAAGATCGGAACGTTCTCTCTTCCTCTCTCCCTCTCCATCTCTCTCTCTCTCTCTTGATTTCACACCGAAGAGAAAAGCCCACTCACCTTTCGTCAATAAACAGGTTATTTGACCAAAGGAAAAAACTGAAAGGACTAAGAAATTGAAAATTAACAAGTTCCTTTAAATTAGTATTTAAAACATTTCAGTTTGAAAGAAGAATGAACAAAACGTCAAAATCGATTTACTCTTTCTGCAAAGTGAAACCGTGATTCTCTCTTTCTCTATCGTACCGATAGAGCGCAAACTGCGTAGCATAAATAAACCAAACGTTAGTTCATCTTTGAAACAGCACGAAGACTATTCAAAGAAAATCTTTCATAAAATATCTAATAAAAAAAATTCATTTAATAACTCTTACAGAGCAAATGATTTAAACTTAACGAAAATAAAAGTTGAATGGGCTCAACGTTGTTTAACTTCGGTTTCCAAGTTAGGACCGCCTACTCTCGGACTAGGGGAGGAATAGGTAAGGCCGCATATAAACAAAACATTAATTTTTATATTGATGTTTAGTATAAATGGAAAGCTAATCAAAGAGGCCTAATAAAGGCGGGTGAGATATAAAATATATAGAGGAAAATCTATAATTAACAACAACAATTTATAACGTGATAAGATAATTGCTAAAAGCCTAAAACACACTTCCGTATTAAGGGAAGGGTCGGCCATTTTGAAAAGTCAAAGAAAGTCCAAAAAACAATCCAAAGTAATCAACAATTAAATCTATCCAAAAAAGAGTTCAATAATTTAAGTTGAAGATAAAACACTTGCACTGCGAAAGCTCAAACCAAAAGGAAGTACTTCACCAAGACTGTTGAAAAACTCCAGGTTAACAGCGAGTAATGGTACGTCTTGTCGATCAGACCGACAGAGAAGAATTGGAGCTGTTTACATGTATATGCGGTATCTGGCCGATAGTTGGCGCTGGTGGGCACACCCACAACCTTCATAGCGATCGCTCGCGAGTTTTTGTGTTTTTCTGTCGAGCCGCCGGAGTGTCAGCTATTATATATTCTCCGGCTAAGTTAAATATTTAAAAAGCTGAATTACTGTGAACAAATACATTGAGGGAAATATAAGAAATTAAAAGATTGAAAGGCATGCACCTGGAGGCTTTAAGGGCACTGCCTTATTAATAAACAATAAACTATACTGTATTCAGATTTGTAAATCATGGTAAACTTAGACCTACTGAAACGTTTCTCTAAGACCTCTAAAGGATATAGAAATTTAATACAGCATATAATTATACATACTTGTCGAATAATCCTGTATCCGTGGTTGCCATGAGGTTCTGAAGAATCTTATAAACGCCCATTTCCCTAAGTTTGTTTTGTCTCTCTGCAGATCCATCTTCCACATTCCAAATCAAATTACTAATACAGAATGTTGCTGCAATCTGTAGTTTCACATTTGGTATAACCTGCCAAGTAAATATTACATTGTTAAGACTATCTTGAATGTATCGCAAAGGCATCTGTGCACAAGGTGTCGCCTAAAAACCTGGTGTGTTCTCTGAAACAGCAACTCATGGATGTGATGAAGCTTTATAACTTGGTACATTTTATACTTTGGTAACTTTGACATACTTAGCGAATTTCATGAAGAGAAAATTTTGACAAGCTATTATTCTAAAGCATGTTACAAATAAGGTAACAGCTCTATAATCTGGATATCATTATATTTAAGAATATAAATGAGTGAGAATCAAAATCCTTACCATGTAATTCATAAGTTTCTTTAAGACATCTTCATTTGACATGATAGCTGACTTTGCCATGTCTCCATCAGCAATATTAGCTAAGATGCACAACGCCTGTTCTTTTACTTCAGCTGGATGTTCTCCTTCAAGAATAAGGATCACAGCCTGAAAATGGAAGTAAGACCAAAACTAATTAGAGTGTCGCAAATTAAGAGGCTGCCATTATTATTATTACTATCCAAGCTACAACCCTAGTTGGAAAAGCAAGATGCTATAAGCCCAGGGGCTCCAACAGGGAAAAATAGCCCAGTGAGGAAAGGAAATAAGGAAATGAATAAATGAAGAGAACAAATTAACAATAAATCATTCTGAAAAAAAGTAACAAAGTCAAAACAGACATGTCATATATAAACTATTAATAACTTAAAAAACAAATGTCATAAATAAACTAAAAAAAGACTCATGTCTGCCTGGTCAACAAAAAAGCATTTGCTCCAACTTTGAACTTTTGAAGTTCTACTGATTCAATGCTTCCAAGAATTTTCCCTTTACATTGCTATAAAACTTAAACAAAAGTACAGGAAATAGAAATAGCCTGATTAAATCACAAGTCTTGTCTTTTCGTTTATTGCTTCTGTTGCAGCCACATCAGAAACTTCAAAATTTTACAATAATAAATGTGAAACTAACCAATATATTTTTCATATTTCTATGGATATTGTCCTAAATGTGAAACTAACCAATATATTTTTCATATTTCTATGGATATTGTCCTAAATGTGAAACTAACCAATATATTTTTCATATTTCTATGGATATTGTCCTATGTCTTAAAAGTACAATCCAAACTATAACATCTCAAGTTTAATTATCACAATAATGTCCAGCACTGATACTGAGCTATCAGCTTCACCACTAACCTATTGTATAAATAATACATATAACACCCAAACCCAAATTAAGTGAGCATTAAAAGGTTTTTGCTTATTTCACAAAGTAGTGAGACAAACTTAAATTAGTCAAACCTGAGGAAGGGAGTAGCCTTATTCTAAGTTAATACAGAGATGAGAATAAATTCAATATATAGAGATCAGATTACATAATAATAAGACTTTCAGATCAGTAACA
This sequence comes from Palaemon carinicauda, assembly GCF_036898095.1. Classification (NCBI taxonomy): domain Eukaryota; kingdom Metazoa; phylum Arthropoda; class Malacostraca; order Decapoda; family Palaemonidae; genus Palaemon; species Palaemon carinicauda. Next base: position 2,030,890 of record NC_090769.1, on the reverse strand, counting down.
AGTAACTATTCTCTTGTGGGATTAGTCTTTAACTGTCTCTTTAAACTACATTGCAATTTATATTATAGCTTTAACTTTAATGGTTTAAATACAAAAAAATAAAATCAAGCAAGTACAGCATCTGCAATACTTAAAAATTGACTGAGGGTATGAAACAAAACACAAGTTTCTCACCTGCATAATTTCTTTTCCATGACACTGCATAATATGGTCAATGTGTGCCTTTGTTGAGAGCAAATTACGAAGAAGTCCAAGAGTTTTCATCAAAATGTGCACATCATTATCGGACAACAAACGGAAAATCTGGTCTGTTCCCAGATGATGCAGAATGGAAGCCTAGAAACAGACAAGAAATAAGCCTTAGAGTTTTAAAAAAATAATGTCAATTCTTAGGACAAAAATTCACATAATCACATACCTTCACGAAAGTACCATGTTATCCAATCCTGTAATTTCATAGCACATTATATACTGGGATAATATAAAGAGAGGGTGATGATGCTATCACTATTTTAAGTATTATTATTATGGCCTCTGACGAAAGGATTAAAACTGGTGGGTACATACTTTTGTGTGTCACACTTCCCATTAGATAAAACTGGTGGTACTGAGAGCCTCCTAAACTAGTTTCAATAAATATTAATGCATGAGTTATATATGGATATCATAAAAGAATATTCAAACAGTAAAATAATTAAATTCTGTTTAACTTCAAATAAAGTAAATCATTTGTAAAAAATTTTCACCATTCTTGTAATATTAATTACCAACAGTATGAAATACATGATTATATAGATTGAAATGTAAAAATACTAAGTGAAGTAAGGTATAAATACCAGTGCAGAATCTGAGAGTATGTATGCTAAATTGGCATTACAGGTAAGTACAGTAATATTCCTTTTCATGCCGTTTTTCCCAACCTTGCATTGGTTTCAACATCGTCCAATCATGATGAAGTGCAGTACAGTGGAACCTCTACATCCGAACGTATCTACATCCGAATTTTCCAACATCCGAAGTAAAATTCGAGCAAATTTTTGACTCTACACCCGAATTTTATTTCGACACACGAAGTAAGTAATTTTCGTCGTACCGGTTGTATCCGAATTTTTCAACACGCGAAGTACAATTCGAACACGTTCCTACTCTACACCCGAATTTTTTTTTCGACACCCGAAGTAAACAATACTCGTATGCGTAGTCGGTGCTCATAGCGCCTGATGTGTTTTTTATTTCCGCCAATAGAAGGCAGCACTTCAACCTCGGAGGGACCCTCAATTAGCGTGGCTTGGGTCAGTCCTCTGTTTTCGTTGGTTTTCTGTGGTTGTGCCCTGTGCGTTCTGCTATTAATTGTGTTTTAATCGTGATTTTTTACGTTCATCCTTTTACGGTATTTTACGAAAATCATGGGTCCTAAAAGGTTTAGTTTCGCAAGTGGTAGTGGTAGTGGTGAGAAAAGGAATAAGGGAATGCTTTCTTTAGAAGTAAAGCAAGGAATTATTGAAAAGCATGAGCGTGGCGTCCGTATGAGTGAACTTGCAATAAGTTCCGCGCAAATAAAAGAGGTGTTAGGAAAATATCAAGACGTGGTCGACTTCATCGACAAATACCATCCAAAGAAATTGCAGGTTTGTCGTGTAGTTGCGCAGTTTGATGATGTTTCCCTGACTTATTTTCGAAACATTCTGAAAAGCTGTACCAAGCAACTTTCTATCGATAGCTTCTTTAAAAAAACTACGAAGCGAACTCGTGATGAAGAGGAAGGAAGTGGTTCAAAGAAAACAGCAAAGAGTACAGAGAAAAAAATTCAATCAATTTTAAGTGTAGAGAGTGAAAGTGATTAAAATTAATCATCAAAAAGAAAAAAAGAAAATGTAAAAAAAAATATATAAATTATAAAGAAAAAAAAAATAAGCTAAGTTATGTTAAAGTTCACTTAGTGTAAGTTAGAATAAGTTACGGTAGTGTATGTTTATCGTAGTTAACCTCTCTACCTCCTCGCCGCCCGTCCGTCTCCTCTCTGCGTAGCAAGACTAACAACACCTGTGCTGGAGTTTCTAAGGTAAAGTGACGCTAAAAACCCGTTTCTTATTTATCATTTTTTGCTAATTCTTCTTATTTACATGTCTATTCTTCTTATTTACATGTCTATTATCTAATTTAGTGTTCATTATTCTCATGGGAAAATTATGTGTAGTAAGTTATTAAGAAGTTATCATAGGTTTTTGGGCTCAGCCACGGATTAATCCTATTTCAATGTATTCTTATGGGAAAATTCGTTTCGACATCCGAACATTTTCTACATCCGAAGTTGGTTCTGGAACGGATTAAATTCGTATGTAGAGGTTCCACTGTACTAAACTTCGTATTTTTACTGTATTAATGTTTAAAATAATCAAAAACAGAGAATATTTCATACCTCCTATTCAAATTCTTAAAAATACAATGCATTTGAAAATTATCATTCTATTATTGGGGCTCGAACTCCTGACCCACATAGTACGAGTCAGGAACGTTTTTACATGTTTCTGGAGAATTTATTGGTCAGTTAGTGACGGTCAAAAAATCTTTTATTCAATCTACAAACAGCCTAAATTATAAGCAGTAACCCACTACAGAGCACATAAAGAAAATATCATCTACCTTATAAAAGTTAGCCTTTTTCACAACTCCACACATTCTAGCTACTTTTAGTAGCTACAAGCAATAAATTCTATCCCTAAAAATGCAAACAAAAAAAAGTATTATTTTGTAGTACCTTTACTCTGTGTTCAGCCTGAAAAGCCATGTTCATGAGAGCCCAAACAGCATTGAGTCTAAGACCAGGATGTGGTCTTCTTGTGAGCCCACACAGAAATTCCACAGCGCCTTGATCTAATATTTGCTCTTTGGCAGGTGAAAATTCCAAAAGTAAATTACATAACGTTGATGAAGCAACTTTCACTAATTCTTCACTGCTAGAGGTTTTCAAGACAGTCATAAGAGGCCTCCAAACAACATGATCCTGCAATGAAATAAGTGGTAGTTAAGTTGGAAATAGTGTACCATGCAAAACTATAATCATCAATTAAGCTTGGCTATCCATGAGTTAAAGCTTAGTTACTTATGCTTGGGAAATTAAAGAAAAAATAACTAAGTAAAGTTCAATTATGAGTTGAAAAAACTTTTTTGTTCATCAAGCTTAAAATCAAAATGACAATATCAAACTTGGCTATCTGGCTTCATGTGTAGTACTGTATACTGTAGTACATTCAATCTATACCATCTTATTTTTAGATCTACAGTTACATATCAATATTGATGTAAAGTCAGAAAATGAAATGAAGATACTTTATAAAAAAATATTAAGTTTTCTTCCTATTACAATCATTTCACTTATTCTTTTGAAAAGCTTAACCCCTACAGTATTTACAAAATGTTACTCTACTACTTGTTTTCCTCAATTCGTAGCCTTTGACTTCTCAACTATGGAAAATACTGAACAACAAGTATTCACTCATTCATTCACTTGTACTCCACATTGAAGATAATAACAAATCAAAAAACAGCTCCATGATTTCATAAAACATTAACAAACCATGAAATCTGATATGGTACCTGAAAGGTTGTCCTGAGAGTATGTACTGATCTTGAAAGGGAATGAAGGCATCTAACAGCTGCTAGCTGGACTGGAGGAGATGCGGCTGACAAAGCCGTAACCATAGTGTTCATCAAGCCTTCTGTTTTGATAACCTTCTGTCGAATATCCTCATCATTTGCACCTAGTGATGCATAAACTCTAAGCGCTGCTTCTAACATAAGCTCTGGCCACGTACTTGGATTGTCATACTGTCTGCTTGACTGTAAGGATTAAATATATGAAGTAAATATGGGATTTTATTAATGAAATTTATTTCTATACTCATCTGATATTTATTGTGCTTCCTTCTCAAAGCTGTTTAAATGCTAATACTGTATCTACCAAAAAAAATTTAAAAGTTCCAATTTCCTTTTTTCTTTCCTTGCAATATCTACCTCTCTAGCTAAGAACCAAGTTAATCTAGCAGTTGATGGCAATAAGTTTGTGTGGAGTAATAAACATAGACCTCTTAATCTTTTTTATAGCCTCAATAGATCATTTCTTTTTCACAAAAGGAAGTAAAAAATCAACAACCATCAAAACTAATTCTTGCTACTGTAACATTCCTTGATTTGCACCAATCAAAATAAAAATTCCTAAGATTTTGATATAAATTAGAGAGAAATTGCCTTTAGGGACATAAAACAAACAAAACTTACAATCTGGATCATCAACTCCTCCTACGCCTATTGGCGCAAAGAAAAGTCTTAATCTTGCAAATTCAACAAGTAAAAAGACGTACCCAGGCCTAGATAGTTGCCATCAACTACCAGATTAACTTTATACTTAACAGGGGGGGGGGGGATTTTGCAAGAAAAGGAAACATGAGGTATTTTCATTTTAGTGTATATGTTGGCATTTAAACAGCTTTGAGAGAGAAGCACTATGAACACCAGGTGAATTTCATAGAGATAACAACAGATCATTTGTCTAATATCAAGTATAGAGTTAAAAGAACATTCCTAATTGAACAGAAAAATTTCAAGGTTAAAAAGTATTCGTATAATAAAAAAGTTTTACTGTACTTACAATTGGTGACACACACACAGGCTGTGTAACATTTGTTCCACACACAGGATCTTTGAGATAATCATTCATTGTGAGGATTAGATGATCTGTCATCGCTGCTGTTCTTTGAAGTTCGGTACTAACTTCCGTTAGGTAGGCTAATGTGTTCGCTGCTTCTACACGTTCCCACACATCTCTGTCTCGTCTACACATCCTCACCTGTCAAGGTAAAGGTCTATGAGTTTTTATCTTTACTGTTTATAAATCCATAACAAAATTTTACTGTTTATAAATCCATAACAAAATCTTACTAAGATCCCCCCAACGTATTTTGAAACATTTATTGTAAATACAAATTATAGCAGCTCTGTATATATTTTTTTTTCTTAGGTTCACTAACAAGTTCCTGCCTTGTATAACACAGCATTCTTTTATATTTCACATTTATTCATGTTATAAAAATTATATCCTTATTTCATTTTATACTTCCGATATTATCAACATTTTTATAGACCCCTTAAAGTGTTTAGTATAATACCTGTATCTGAAGATTGTGGAGAGCTAACTGATTGATATAATACACTCAGGTTTGAGAACATAATGAAAGCATAAACACAAACTGTGACATCAGTTATAACATGGTTAGATACCACACAGGAAGGAAAAAATCCAGGCAAAGTTTACAAAATTCTATATCTAATCATTTGGAATAAACAATCTAGATCTCAATAATTACCAATGCTTTTTTCGTTCCAAAAACAATCCAATTACTGTAAACAATTTGAAATCGAACAGCAATAAATGCTGTACCTGTTATTGACTGAAAATCATACATACCAAACACTGAAGTGTTTTAAAGATTATCTTTGGATCATCAGCTGACAATGCTCCTGCTCGATGCAGGAAAGTTAAAGATGTGGCCGCTGCTAACTGCAACTCTCTCGGCCTATCTCGAGCCATCAAACCCACAAGCAAATCTGGAACTGCTTTCCCACCATAACTCTTTGTAGAAACTATGGAAGATACTCTCTCATTGCTGTTGAGGAAAGTGAAAAAATACAGTAGTTTATATCTCCTCTGCATTATCCAAATCAGAAATTTTTGAAGTAATTTTTATTTCTTCTAAATATAAAACCTGAGTCCTTTAGTAGGAATATGATTACAGCAAAGCTGGAAATGGCCACTATAACTTTTAACGAGGTAGTTATAGTTGCAGCCTGGTAGAAGGTAGGCCCAACCCACCTGACAGGCCAATCAGCACTCCATTTGACTTTAAAGCTAAGAGTTACAAAGTGAAGGCAGGATGTTTAATTTGAAGGATTCAGGATTGTACTGTATACTGTACTTACGAGAAATACAATTTACTTCAAAAATTTGTTATGCGTTCCTACTGTACATGAATACAAACCCTCACCCTTTAATAGGAGACTCATCCTTTGGAGGGAGGAAGTCCCTGTAACCAAAATGGCTCATCTACTTAGCTGGGAAATATAAATACACCTTTGTCCTGTACAAGAGTGAAAGTGGTGACACATGTTAACCTCCTAACTTCCTGGGCATGAAAAAGTGGTAGGTATCAGGTAAGGTCTCGAACAAGTGACTGGTAGACAGTCATGAAAGAACCTATATCAGTGTGGAAGATATGTGTCGGTAATTTATGAGAAAAGATTTACACGCGTGTTGCCCATCCTCCCTCTTAAGCTTCTAACAAAACTTGTCTGTTAAGAAAAGTTGCTCAATCATGCGGTTTAACAGCATCTAGCAATCAGTCCAGTCCAGCCCATAAAAGAACAACTGCTCCACCCAAGAAAGGCAAGGAAAAAAAAAAAACGCTTGATCTTAACTCTCATTCTAGACTTACATCCCAAACCCTATCTTGGATGATTAGTTTCTTGTGTTCGCTACACAATCTGTTGGGCCAAGGGTAAAGGGGTCCAGGGACAAGTGAGCATACTCCTGTAGGTAGTGAGCAGAGAAGGTTGTCCTCCTGAGAGCTATGGAAGATCTGATAACTCTGACTTCGTGTGCTCTAATTCGGAATGGTCCTTCCGTCTCCTCCCTTACAGGATAAGAATGTTTGACTGATCATTTCACAAAGCCAGAAAGAATCTGTGTTCTTATATCTTTTTTCTTTATTCCTTTAGGGCCTGAGAAAGATTTGGGACCACTGCTTGAAGTTTTAAGTTCTCTTAGGAAGTGTCTTACTATAGTGTCTTCACAGGACAGAGTCATTCTGATCCATGCTAGTCACATCTTGTAGAGATAAGATGAAGAAGTACTCAAAGCCATGAATGGCTGGATTCTGGGTCTTGGTTATGAACTCTTGAACCGAGGTGAAGAAGGCATTCTTCCATCCTTCAGGATGATTTGTAACACAGGACAAGCTATGTTGCTCACCCACTCGTTTCACCGAGGTAAAGGCTGGTAGAAGACAGTCTTCAGAGTAGGACCCCTATCTGACACCCACCTCAGGGGTTCATCCCATTTTTGGATCCATGTACAGTCAGAAAAAGAAATGAAGATACTTTATAAAAGGAATAAAGAGAAGAGAGCTAAGAACAGTTTCTTTCTGGCTTCAAGGAAGGATCAGCCAGACTTGAGGACTCAAGATACATTTCACTTTGCAGCTTGCGTTCCCGAGAAGATCAAAACTATTCGAAGCTCCTCATAAACCTTGATAATTCCAACAAAAAGGAAAGGTTTAAGCCCTAGTTTGAAAACCAAGTTCCTGGCTGAGCGACAACCTTTCATCGCAGAGACTCAAGAGCTTCTCCGACAAAGGTAGATAAGGAAAAGTTAATCTAGATATCATTCGGGAACAATCCGAGTTACCCTGAACCCTGTTGTCATCAATCAAAGAGATATAGTCCCATAGGCTGGAACATAGACTGAGACTTCTAAGAGTTGAGATGGTTTGACCATATGATTAAAAAGGGAGTAGTGAAGTAAAAAAAGTACAGAACTGTAGTAGACATAGAAGTAGCTAGGTGTAGACCAGCAGAAAGGCTTAGATTATCATGAAGAAAAAGGACAGGTATAAAGATCTAGAACTGATGTGATTTCAGACAAAATGCTCAAGACATGAGGGAGAGGAGAACACATTTCAGGTCTTAACACTAAGGCAGAAATGTGACAAAAATTTTAATAATGATAAAAAGTATGAATTTTGATGATGTCGTCTTTGACGTTCTGTAAGGGATTCACATCCCAAAATATTAATTGACAAAGGCACAACCTAATTCGAATTAAGAATCTTAAATACACTACTATTGCCAAAGGCAACTCACATTTCTTTCAAAACAAGAGAAAATCTAAACTTGTTATATATAATTGGTTGAATATATCAGCATAAAAAAATGCATATTTTCTTCACAACTAATCACTTAATTTTACACTATATGAGAGAGGAATGAATAAATGAAGGAATATGAACTGTTATACGAGTTATTTGACTTGAATATACAAAGCATTCAAGTTAAATAAAGTTACTCTGATTTAGAAATTTATGAGGCCCAATCTACAAAACTCATAACATTCAAGTATGTCACAATGTAGCATTCAAGTTAAATAAAGTTACTCTTGAATTAGAAACTTATGAGGCCCAATCTACAAAACTCATAACATTCGAGTATGTCACAACGTATGCAAGAAATGATTACCGGTTGTACTTACTTGTAACACATAGCAGCAAGGCAGTGCAAGGCAGGGAGCTGTACTCTTGTAACTGGTGAACACAACATGCAAGCGATCAGTTCTGCCCCACCAGCTTCAACTAACTGCTGTTGTTGTTCACAAGTCTGCTGAGAGAAGGATATGTGGATCATGAAAATAGATTCCTAACTTAATTGAAAAGTTATAATTATAAATTTATGTGGGATAAGTTTTCCTTCCATCAAACTTTCCACTATTGGCAACATACAACTAAAAATTACATAAACAACAACCACAATAGCATATCACTCATTCTTGATAAAAAGAAAAATCTTGCAATAATCAACCCAATTCTAAATATAGACAATTTTTTTTTACAATTATTCGATACACTGAAGTATAAAAGCATCTGTTATTAACAAATGTCTACTAAAACATTTTCTAAAGCATCTGTTAACAAATGTCTTCTAAAACATTTTCTAAAGCATCTGTTATTAACAAATGTCTTCTAAAACATTTTCTAAAGCATCTGTTATTAACAAATGTCTTCTAAAACATTTTCTAAAGCACCTGTTATTACCAAATGTCTTCTAAAACATTTTCTAAAGCATCTGTTATTAACAAATGTCTTCTAAAACATTTTCTAAAGCACCTGTTATTAACAAATGTCTTCTAAAACATTTTCTAAAGCATCTGTTATTAACAAATGTCTTCTAAAACATTTTCTACTCCAATCTAAGGTTGCCAAGAAATTATCCAACAGCATTTGATAAATCGGCAAATTTTGAACTGAAAACTTATAACACTAAGAATCATTGGTCAAGCATAACTTCCCACAAAATGAATATATCTACCGGCACTTATTCTATGAATAGGTGAAACTGTCCATGCCAATACTCTTGCTATGTGCTGTGTAACAAATGAATAAAGAAAAAAGATGGTTTTTATAATTATGGGATCTCTCAGCATCATTCTAATATGATGTACAGTATTCTTAAACAATGAAAGTGTATAATCCACATTTTGAATTTAAGAAATTCACTCTTATAGCTTAGTAGTTTGTTTCCATCGCACAGTAAATTGGCTATGAGGATTCTGTTAAGAGAGAAATGCTCTGCAGAGTAAATGGAAAAATATCTAATAGCCATAAAAAGATTTAACAAATCTACTTATATAAAACATAAAAAAAATATCTACGGTTGTATAAGAGAATTAAGTCCGTTGTGCAAGGAACATGGAAACAGTACAGTACCTTGCATGAATGTGCAAGAATGTTTGCAACACATTCTTGATTACTTGGAGGATGATAACCATGCTGAATAAGAGTCGAAAGAAGTTTGTGGTCCCACGCTGGGGGTGGAGGTGCACATCCTTGTCTATATACAGATCGCAAACAACACAAAATCATCTGTATGTAGATGTTGGTTCCACCGGCTCCAACGCAAGTTTCAAGCTCTGCAAAAATTATATAAATGATAAACCGTGCAATTTTTGCACTATAAAATTACTATTGGAGCTACAGGTATACATTTTTATATTTCAATATACTGGCTATACAATGGAAGAATCCAAGCTTCCTAATTAATATAACAGTACATTCAGTATTCATTACATATCATAGATACCTTCTTGTTATACTGTACTTTAAACTGTTTTACTATTAGCTATTAACCCTCAGTGATTTGAAAGCATATTTTTCAAAATCCGAATGAGATAATTTCTTACATGTCAATATGATAAAAATTCCATCTAAAGGATTGAAAGCAGTGAGCAATTTTTCAATTGAACATGAAAAAAATTCATATATTCATGCAAAAGGAAGAATACCACTGTCATTCAAATTCTGAAGAGACCTGCTCCAAACGCTTTTATGAATACTGCACACAAAAATTTACTTCATAAATCACAAATCACAATTTTTTAAGTAATTTGTATTTTTCCTAGTCAACATAATTTACAGGCCTGTCCTTTCTTATGTGCTAAAATACAGAGGGAAAGATAAACCCTGATTCAATGATGATTTTAGATGTGCTTTTTTGAAGGAACAGGAGGCTTATCATCTTTGGAAGGGTAACAGACCAGATCCGACTTGGAATAACTAACTGTATACTAAGCTAAGAGCTGTTGTTCAGAGTGTTTACGTTTCAAGTGAAAAGGAATACAATTTAACCATAAAAGAAACCCTGTTTGGTTCAACCCAGGAACAAAAGTTTTGGGCTAACCTTAAATCTGCACTCTTTGGTGTAGACTTAACAGTTTCTCCTTTACTTAAAATAGAAGACTATGTCACTCACTGCTCAATGGAAAAGGTAACCCATTTGGCTGATGTGTTTGACAGTAAGCAAAACACAAATGAGAAACACAATCTTTCACATTACTGTTTTCCTGAGGCTAAACTAACTACAGTAGTTTAGTTTTTTAGGGTACCATGAAATTAAAACTCTTAATGGACCTGAATGCTTCTGGAGGTATAGATCCAAATGGTATTTCTCTCTTGTTTCTTATAAAGACTGCTGACTTCTTACCACCCAAGTTGTCTGCTATTTTCTGCAAGTTAGCAAGGAGAGGCTCTTTTAGCACTTGCTGGAGAATTTATAATGCTACTCGATTTACTAAATGCATTTGTGGTAGCTCTACTCCAGCTAATTACCACCCGATTTCCATAACTCCCACATAATCTAGTTTTGAAAGTCTTTTTGACAAAACGTCGAAATAGGTATGCCGAAGGCAATCATCTGTTCCTAGTCTGGAATTTAGCTTTCGTAAAGGCCTTGAAGCACGTGATTGATACCCTTCTTACAATCTCCAAAATTGTGGTCAAGTTCATAAAATTAACCCTGAATTTAGTGATGCCTTTGACTTTGTTAATCATGAGGCCCTTGTTTTCAAATTCAAACAATTGGTAGTGGATGGGTTTTTCATAATCTTTAAAGACTTTTTCAGTAATAAATTGCAAAAAGTTGTTGCTAGTGGGCACCATAGTGAGTAAAGGAATGTGATAACTTGGCCCATTACTTTTCATACTATATACACAATTTGTGGTTTGGCCTCGAAAATAAGCTTGTTGCATATGCAGATGAAGCTACTCTCTTTGCATTAATTCCATCTCCTGAACATAGATCGAGCATTGCTGAATGCCTTAATAGAAATCTAATTAAAATTGGTGCAAATTATGGAACATGAAGTTGAATCCTAACAAAACTCAAAGTTTGATTGTAAGTTGGTCGAGGACAGTGACTCCTCAACATCCAGATCTCAGCATTGATAATGTCTCTTCATCTCTATACAATTCTTTTAAAATTCTTAGTGTAATTTTTGATGGAAAATTCACTTTTGAGACACCCACTAGGTCTGTTTCCTCTTCATTTGCACATAAGATTGACTTATAAAGATCCTATTAAAATTTTTAGTGAACAATCTATTCTGAAAGTGTTTTAATTAATTCGTTCTACCTTGTTTCATGTATTGTTCTACAGTTTTGTCTTCAGCTGCTGAATCTCATTTCAATTTGATGGACAAGAACTTGCAGTCTATTAAATTTCTTATTCCCGATCTAGATATCATTCTCAAGCACCATCGTTGTTACTTCTTTGTGCATTTTGTATGAGATTTTTCTAACTCTGACCAGCCTTTGCATTCAGATCTTCCCAGATAGTACCATACTGCACGTAATACTAGGTATGCAGTTAATTCTAACAGTCATGCCTTCTTCATCATAAGGTTCAATACTACATAGTATTTAAGAAGATATATTCCAGCTTTGACCAGATTGTCTAATGATCTTCCTAATCAGCAGTTGATTCATTTGAACTTCATAAGTTCAAACTTGCAGCAAATATTTTTATGTTGAACAGGCTGACATAAGTCTCTCTTCACTGTTTAAATGAGAGATCTATTTTAACGTTGTTACTGATCTTAAAATAGTATTCTAGAAATTATATTCCAGCTATGACCAGATTGTCTAATGATCTTCCTAATCGGCACTTGATTCATTTGAACTTCATAAGTTTAAACTTGCAGCAAATATTTTTATGTTGAACAGGCTGACATGTCTCTCTTCACTGTTTAAATATGAGAGATCTATTTTAACGTTGTTACTGATCTTAAAATATTCTATGTTAATTAATGTTTGCGTGTGTGCCCGTGTTATGGTGTGGGTATCTTACAGCTCACCTTGTGACAGTCCTTATTTACTGTACTTATCAATAGGAGCATAAGCCATTCTTTTGTAGAGAGTCATTACTTCTCGTGTAGTTTATTTATTTCCTTATTTACTTCCCCACTGGGATATTTTTCCTTGTTGGAGCCCTTGGGCTTATAGCATCCTACTTCACCAACTAGGATTATAGCTTGGATATTAGTAATAATAATAACCTGGGAAAAGGGTGTCCAAGGTGTTAAGCTAGATTTCTACCACAAAAATTGATAGATGACCATGGAAGAGCCAATATCTTTGTAACGATATGGTGTCTGAAATGTATGGTCATTAAAGAGAAGTGGGTTTACATACAACTAAATCCATCCTCTCCCTCATAAGAAGGATTCGGGAGATGCTTCTACGGAAAATTGCACAGAAAAGTTGCTCTGCTGGGAGGCTTACCTGCATAAAACATCCAATGCAACAAATAATAGCATGACTGCTGCAACCCACGTAAGAGGAAAGAAAAGAGGAAACAGGGCCAGATATTCTTATCTCTCATCCTAGACATACAGTATATCGCAGCCACTATCTTAGGTCAGATGCTTCTTGTCCTGTGAGAGAGCTATGTTCGCTAAACAACCTGTTACGTACCTACCACCAGCCTGAGGGAAAGAGTATCCAAGGATCTATGGGCATTTAAGGTCATTTGTTATTTCCAGATGCCCGGCTTCCAAATTTGCACCATTGACAGGCTCTTCCTAAAGGCTAGTGTTGGTCCAATACCTCTTACTTAACGCACACTTGCTCGAGAAATTCCATTTGCTCCTTTGTTAGTTCCATGGTATGCCTGTCTCATGGTTTAAAGAAGCCAAAAGGAGATATGGAAATCTTTTTCTTTATCCTACAAGTGCTGAGAATGAGTCTATTGTACTGCAGTCTGAAGGTCGAGTCCTCTTCAAATAGTGTCGTATTGCCCTCACAGGACACACAAGCAAGTTATTCTAATTTCTAGTTGCTTCTTTTAGGAAGATGGAGAAGGAATCGTGGAGTCATGGATGGCTCGATTATGGGGTTTTCCGATGAACTCCAGAACGAAGGTACAGAAAACCTTCTTCCATCCCTCTGAATGCCAAATAATATACAACGTGCCATGCAGTTTGCCTAATTGCTTTGAGAGGCCAAGTCTTGACAGACAGATCCCTAACTGATGCCAGTCTCAAAGGTTCTTCCAGGGACCCATGGAGGGACCTGAGAACTAGGGAGACCTCTCAAGTTGGGGGTTTGAGTTCCTAAGAAAGATAAGACTATTCAAAGTTCCTCATAAACATAGACAGCTCCCAAGAAAAGGAAAGGTCTAACCCCTTCAGTCTGAAGACTTGGCTAAAGGCCTAGCGATAACTTTTACCACTGAAGCTGAGAAGAGCTTCTCCCGATGCAGGTAGAGGAAATCACCTTATGTCCTGTGGCCTGTCGGGTGGACGGAGCTTACCCGTCACCCAGTAGTTACCACCACCAATTCATTATAAATTCTAAAAGCAGACTTCCAGCTTTGCTAAAATCATACTCCTATTAAAGAGTGAAGGTTTGTACTCACATAGGAACAAATATCTCTTCAATCTACAATATAACAATAAGAACCAATATCCTTTTTAACTTACGTTCCCAAAGCACTGGTAATAAACCAGCCTGTACCAAAGACGATGCATGTTCAGGTAAGCCCTTGGCTAAGGAGTTGAGAACAGTTACTACTTCAGTTTTAAGCAATATGTCCATGTCTTGTGATTGCAGAATCTGTAGGAGTCGAACTACTATACCCTGCTCGATGATTGATCCCTTCTCTCGCACGCTGCCAATTACTGCAAATTTCAGTTCGCTGAAAGAGAGATAATAGATTACCAATCACATCCATCAAAATAAAAATAAAAATGTGTCCAAACCATTGATACTGTAACATAAAACAGAAAAATGGATGCTAAATATAGTTAAGTAATTATCATTAGTATATAAGATATATCTCCATTGAGGAAAGTATGTCTATCATACCTGGCCAACTCTATCCTTAATTATCATCTCATAAATGATGCATACCAATTGGAAAAGATGAAGTAAAAGGGACCATTCCATAAGTATTGCATTTGTACTTAAAAGAAATATTCTTGAAATTTAAGTTTATATAAATTAAGACTCCGCATATTTTCACTCTAGGTAGCAGCAGTAGGGGATTCAGCTTATATAGCTTCATCTGTGGTGGATAACGGGGGCGAGTGGGCTGTGGCACCCTAGCAGTACCAGTTTGTCAGGCTGGGAGGAGCGTAGAGAGGAAAGGTCCCCTTTTTTCATTTTTTTTTTTATGTCGGCTACCCACCAAAATTGGGGAAGTGCCTTGGTATCTAGATAGATAGACAAAATTTACTTCAAGAGAATAACTCACCCTTAACTCATTTTATTTCTTATGTTAAATAGAGATTACCAACACTAAAAATAATTTGTATTTGTACTTCAATTTGAAAAATAGCTCGCTGGTCAGATATAGATTTATGAATTTTGGAACTTAGTACAACACTAGGGCCTGTGAGGTAATTCAGCATCAAATGTAACTCAGCAGCTGAGCTACGAAGTAAAACTAAAGAGGTTAGACAACAAGATGGATGGGAAAAAGGAACTGAGGGAGAGCATAAGAATATAAAGTAAGTACAGCTAGGGGCCAAACCAATGTTGCTAAGACCCTTAAATAATGACTATAGAGCACCACGTGAAGTGCACTGACCGCACTATACCCCCAATGTAATTAGATTATTCACAATAAAATCCTGATAGCTGTAAATTTAATTAAAAGTCTTTAAAGTTTAGACAATTTTTCTTACAACTCTCACAAAGTGTTAAGTAATGTGCAATAATGGAATGACACGAGGCATATTGCAATGCAGCACTACTATCAAGTAGCTATTTATTGTATGAATAAATGTGTTTTGAATGGCACAAAACTACTAGTACAGAGCCAATGGCTATAAACAAGCCCCTTGTCATGCCTATTGGTCTTCTTACTTATTGTAACTCAATGGCATGTTTAAACCACAGTAAATGATCATGATCATCATCATTATCATAATAATAATAATAGTATTAACAGATCAGAGTTTCAACTGAACTGCTCATTTTTTCGACCTTATAATATTTTCTCTCGTAGTGACAAATCACATTAAGTAATGCCTCACCCCACGTTGTTCATTGGTTCTAAGAGTTCGGAATTAGGTCGATTTTTAATGCCGATCGGGGTTTTGCCCTGTAAGATGATCTATAGGTACTGAACACAAAAAGTACTTACAACTTGCTATTTTATGAAAACTAGATACTGTACCTACATTGATAAGCTTCCATGTGAAGTACATTACAGTTCTGCACAGCATTTCATTGTTATTGTACAATGCAGTTACTAACGTACATTTGGGTAAAATAACGGAACGTTGGGTAAAAAGACGGAAAGTGGATTTTATTATTGCATTTAGTACTTAAGGATGAGTAACCTAAGGTCGGTACTGACATATGCTCGACTGATATAAAGAGGGGTATTATTGTACTGTATCCTGTTCCCAAAGTTCATATCATCATCTCATCCTACGCCTATTGACGCAAAGGGCCTCGGTTAGATTTCACCAGTCGTCTCTATCTTGAGCTTTTAATTCAATATTTCTCCATTCATCATCTCTAACTTTACACTTCATAATCCTCAGCCATGTAGGTCTGGGTCTTCCAACTCTTATAGTGCCATGTGGAGCACAACTGAATGTTTGGTGAACTAATCTCTCTTGGGGAGTGCAAAGAGCATGTCCAAACCATCTCCATCTACCCCTCATCATGAACTCATCCACATATGGCACTTAAGTAATCTCTCTTATAGTTTCATTTCTAATCCTGTCCTGCCATTTAACTCCCACAATCCTTCTGAGGGCTTTGTTCTCAAATCTAATAAATCTATTGGAGATTGTTTCATTGTCATACCATGACTCAAGTCCATAAAGTAACACCGATCTCACTAAAGTGATATATAGTCTGATTTTTATATGTAATTTCAAGTGATTTGATTTCAAAATTTCACTTAACCTAGCCATTGTCTGATTGGCATTTTTCAATCTTTCACTAAACTCTAATTCTAACGACCCTGTATTGGAGATCATAGTTCCTAAATACTGTACTTAGAATTATTCTACCTCATTAATCCTTTCTCCTGCCAAGGATATTTCATCTTCCATTGTATACTCCATTCTCATCATCTCTTTCTTTCTCCTATCTTCAGTCCAACCTCATGTGATATTTCATGCATTCTGGTAAGCAAGCATTACAAATCCTGTGCTGTGCTGCTAACAAGGACAGCATCATCAGCAAACTCTAGGTCTGCTAAATTCTTATCACCAATCCAGTCCAATCACTCGGTAAGGTATATAACTCGTCTCATATCATATGGATAACAAAAATATAAATCATACTTTGTTTTGTATCCTGGATTTATACCTGGAGCCAGATCATCATCACATTTGCAGTTGTATATTTGACCTTCAAAAAATCCACACCCCAATTTCATTGAAATCCGTAACTTCCAAAAAATACTAACACAAAATTTTAACTGTATCTAAACATAATCTAGATACAGATAACCACATTGTAATTTCCAGTTGCTCATTCAAATTGGCCTATCAATTTGTTTTGGAATTATTGAAAACTTTCATCTTTTTATTCGCTTTTATCTATTTTCCTAATCAAAGGAAGTTTGTTTGTATTCTTGTAGAAACAACTAAAATTTATACACAACTTAATGATAAAAATAGAGATGCTAAGAAATCACTACTATATAAAGCATTAGCTTAAATCATTCTAATTATTTCAATCTTACTACTCTCTTTTATAATGTTATTTAAACAAGAGGATTCAAAATGTTGAATATAAACTTCCAGTTCAACTCCTTTACCAAAACAAAACAAAAGTGACAAAATGTCATAAAATTAACAAAATTACCTGTAGGTAACTTTAGCTACTTTATTCTTTATACAGTATATACATTACCAGACCACAAGACTGCTTCACATATCTAAAATCATAAATGAATTGTTAGGCAATTTCTCCCATCCACACCCTAACAAAATGTCCAATATTTCCATTAAGCTTAAACCCTTATAATAAAATATTCTACTTACTTGAGCATAATATCATACAAGACTGGTATATATTATATGAATTTCTCACCTTACTGCCTGAAAACATTTCTGATTATCATTGGAGTAAAGTTGATCGATGTAAGCCCTACTATGTTCCACATCCTGAAAAAAAACAAAAATTTCTTCACAAACTCCCCTTCATTAAAAAAGTTCCTAACAAATCCATAAGAGAAATATATAAAGTAGTAGTGATACTTTATAGAAACGTTAACATTCCTAGTATTTACCTTATGTCCTCTCACACAAAATGATAGTCTGTAAAATCACAACATTTGAATACAAACCCGAGTCTTATAATTTAGAGTATCTCCAAGCAACAAGTGGTAGAGTTTTTGAAACCATTGGCAGCAACAGCAAAAATTGCTGTGAGGTTTACCAGCGTAAAGGCCGACTGTGACTGGGAGTACACAAAACGCCGACAATCTCTGTTCTTATCGGTCACCCATTTAGGGCCGACCCGAATTATAGCAATTAAGTTGCTATAGCTGTCATGTTAGACAGCACTGAATTCAGTTTTCTAAGAATGAGAGAATGAGGGTGGAGCAGTAACCCAATGGGATTGTACCTCCCGATACAGGGAAAGGAACTGATTAAAGGGATCTGCCTCCCCAACCACGTCCGAGATACGATTTGCTGCAGGAGACTGCCTAATTAGCACAGTTCCTATCCAAGCAAAGTCGGTTCGTGAGTAGTCCTGTACTATACAGGACAACAGGGTGGTGGTAGCAGCCTAAGCAGCAACCCGGTCCTTGAGGCACCTAGCCTGTAAGCCCTTCTGTAGTAGGAACAAAGTGTAGATGAAGAGAGTACGTTCATGATGGATGAATGCCAGCAAATGTGATGGATTTGATGCAGAAACCTGGCCATCTTAATGGGGGTTCTTCGAATCTTGCCGGAAATGAAAATTTCAGGAACCCAAGAAGCCCTGTTTGTGAGAAACAAACAAAAAAACCCAAAGGGCGAAGGTCACTGAGCTTTGTGCTCGTGTATTCTCCACGTCGTCGCTGAAGGGTGCAGGGTTAGGGTCCCAGAAGGAAAATTGAGTTAAATTCCTTCAACTCAACGTGGAGGGGTGTTAACCAAGTAGTGTAAGCTGAAGAGTGAGGAGAGGAGACGATCTATGACGTCTAGGTGAGAGTACTCACAGAAGAGAGGCTTTTGGGAGCAGCTCTCTCTCAGCAAGCCCAAGACCCAAAGAAGGGTCTTCGACAGAACACAGCGTTCCAGAGCATTACCTTGGAGGGCAAAGTATTCAGGGATAAACCGTAGATACTGGAGGTGGTTGCTGATTTAGCAGCCTAGTGGAGAGCCGGCTTAGTGGTAATCACGAGCCTCCGAACAGTGAACGTCAAGCAAGCAAATGGCAACCAAGCGAACGGCAACCAAGCGAACGGCAACCAAACAAACAGCAACCAAGCGAACGGCGAGTTACTATCGTGTGAGACAACGAACGACTAGCTATCGAAACTTAATCAGCGAACAGCGGTATAGATAAAATGTCGGAGATTTTCTAACCATTGAATACAGCGATTGGCAACTGACGAATCAGAGATCTGATAAATAGAACATCTTCCGAATCAGAGCAACGGTGACCAGCGAACAGGGGCTCGGCAATTGGTAAGTTTCAAGCTGACGATCGAGAATGGTGAGCTAGCAATTGGGGATCAGGGAGCTAGCGATCGGCACTTGGCGATCAGAGCTGTAGGGAGGTGCTCAGAGATTAGAGATCAAGGATCAGAGATTGGAGATCAGGGATCAGAGATTGGAGATCAGGGATCAGAGATTGGAGATCAGGGATCAGAGATTGGAGATCAGTGATCGGGGATCTGAGATTGGAGATCAGTGACCGAGGATCAGACGTCGGTGATCTGGGATCAGTGATCAAAGATCACTGATTATCAATCGGCAAGTTGATGTTCGGTGATCGGCAAATATCGGCAATCAGCAATGGATGGGCAAGCAATCAGCGATAGGGGGTTGAACGGTCGGCGATATGGTGATCAGTAATCTGCCGAACGTTAAACTAGAATTGGCATATGGCAATCGGCACAGTGACGATCGGCGATGGCGAGGTGACGATCTGTGATCGAAGATCACCAAGCTGGCAAATGGAGATTTGACGATCGCCGAACTTGGAATGGGCGATCGCCTGAAGATCAGCAAGTTAACGATGGGAAAAGTTGGCGCTCAACAAACTGGAGGATCGACATCCTCATAAGGAAGAGCAATGCTTACGATTGTGAGCGTCTCGCTCATGATAGTAATCGTCAAGCTCGCGACCATGAGTGTCTTGCTGGCGATCGTGAGCGTCTCGCTGGCAATCGAGATCGTCTCGCTGGCGATCGAGATCGTCTCGCTGGCGATCGTGATCGTCTCACTGGCGATCATAAGCGTCTCGCTCGCAATCGTGAGCGTAATTGCGAGTGTCTCAATCGTGAGCATCTCACACATGATCATGATCATGAGCGTGTAGCTCGTGATCGTGATTAGCTCATGATCGCGAGCATCTCGCTCGTGATCATGAGCATCTCGCTCGTGATCATGAGCATCTCGCTCGTGATCGTGAGTATCTCGCTCGTGATCGTGTCTCGAGAATGTGAGCAGTTAGCTCGTGAAAATGCTTAGACCGTCTTCAAAAAGATTGTCAAGATCCTCATAGCATTCGATCTCAAGATCGTGAACGTCTTCCAGAAGAAGAGCGTCAAGATCATAAGTTACCCTCGATCTCTATAGCGATCATTGGATCATCAAAAACAACTTCCTGACGGGAATCATTGAGAAGGACAAGAAAATAATAAGTCTCGTCCTGGCAATCAGCAAGTAGATGGAGAGCTGGCCATGGGTTAACTATTGTTAGTAGTTTCATAATCGTAGCAGGCGAACGTTTACAGGCAGGCGGGAACGTTGTTTGTCGGGAGAGAGAGAAATTGCAGATCGTTACAAGATCGGCAGATTGCGAGAGGACTCGTTGTCAGCAGGAGGCCGTCGGATGGGCATCCAGGAGACGCGGTGGACCTCGTAGACAGCTAAGACATCAGCCGCAGCAGAAGCAACTGACTTTGCACTCCAACGTTGGCTGTAAGTGCTGAAGAAAAAAAAAAATAAAACATTCTTCACCTCCAGGGTGGAACAAAAAATCCAAACAGCGGACAGGAGAGGTTACCCAAAACGCATTGTCGGCAAGAAGGTTTCCTTTTTCTTCCAATAAACTCGCAGGAGCAAGTGACGGCAATACCTAAAATGGCAACATTACTCTGTAAGGGATCATCAGAGAGAAAAAACAGTCACACCTGTAAGAGAAAAAGGATGAGAGTACAATAAAGCA
This sequence comes from Palaemon carinicauda, assembly GCF_036898095.1. Classification (NCBI taxonomy): domain Eukaryota; kingdom Metazoa; phylum Arthropoda; class Malacostraca; order Decapoda; family Palaemonidae; genus Palaemon; species Palaemon carinicauda. Next base: position 2,009,936 of record NC_090769.1, on the reverse strand, counting down.
ATTGTCTATATGGCTACGCCTTGAGATGGAAAGAGCGGAGACGTCTGTTCTCTACCAGCCAAAAGAAAAAATTGATGTGGTTCATCGAACCATGAATAGATATACAGTAGGTGGCTGGGCACTCCCTACCTTCCCACTACATTAGTTAGGTAGGGTTGGCACCATGCATTACAAGTCTAATGGCTACCTTCCAGCTTTGTTGGAAGAATATCCACATAAATAACAAAGTTTGTTAGTGTTGGAACAAATATAAATTAGATTTTGTGAACATTACTTTAAGAGCCGTTTCAGGATCCTCTTTCACAAAAAAAAAAAAAAAAAAAAAAAAAAAAAAAAAAAAAAAAAAAAAAATCCTTTGTCCTGCAGGACCCACAAGATTTGCTTGTCTTGTAGAGGTGAGATTGTGTCAAAATTGACCATGAAAAAAAAAGGTAAAATGACAAATTCGTAGATAATTTGTATTTTTCCTAACTATACAAACCTTAGCTATTTAATAGGGGTTATTACTTTCGGCGTAGCTGAAATGACGAGTCATTAGAATTTTAACAAGGGTTTACTACCCTACCGCTAGTTAGTGGGGGGTAGGGAGGGTAGCTTGCTAACCAACCCCCCCTCACACACACCTGTGCTTGAGCTCACTTTGCTTGGAGGTAGGACTTCAAGGGGGATAGGACTGGCGGGCAAGTTTGATTAAATAGCTAAGGTTTGTATAGTTAGGAAAAATATAAATTATCTACGAATTTGTCATTTGTTCCGTAACTGACATACAAACCACGCTATTTAATAGGGGTGATTCACCCATTAGGAAGGGTGGAAAATCCCAGCCAGTACTGGCTTTTGGCTTTGCCCAGGAACTCATTATTTGAGTGTGTCAGCACTCAACAATAAGGAGTCCCTGCACCTCGCTAGGACCTTGCTACGCAATGACTGCGGCCTACGCAAGCCGTGTGTAAAGGAAGTTGACCTGTAGTCCTTTAGATGGAAACTTTAGGCTAGGACTCTCCCAATACCACCTCGTCAGGGTATGGGGACGTGACAGTATTAGCTTAATACTAGGAACACAAGGAAACATGGTTTACCTGCAGTGGTTTGAGGTCAGCTGTGCAGAGAACCCAGGATGCTGCTTTCCCCAAGAGAGGGGAAGATGAAGAAAAGAATAAGGGCCAGACAAACCTTTTCATTCATGCAGACTAAGACCGGGTAACAATGCCCTAAACCTTTTGCTACTTGTCCACTAAGGAGCCTGAGGTACTAAACCAGCTGTTGTGCAGCCACCACAGGGCTGATAGAGAACGTATCGAGCCTCCTGTGGGTCACGTCTTGCAGGTAGTGGGCTATGAAGGTCGTCTGACGCTTCCACACCCCAGCCTGAAGAACCTGCGTCACTGAGAAATTCTTCTTGAAGGCCAGGGACGTAGCTACGCCCCTGACGTCATGTGATCTAGGGCGACGTGACGGAGGAGGGTCTGGATTCAGGGACAGATGGATCACCCTACGAATCCATGCCGAGATGGTATTCTTGGTGATCCTCCTCTTAGTCCTCCCCGTGCTAACAAACAATTCTTGCACTTGAGGACAGACTGCAGGCATTCTTTTGAGATATAGCCTCTGACTCCTTACTGGGCACAGTAGGAGATGGTCTGGGTCATCTGTTACAGAACGAAGACTCAAAATCTGGAAGGAGTCGAACCAAGGATCCGGCTACCCCGGATTCTGAGGCTTAGCAATAAACTCAGGGACGAATTTGAACGTTACCTCCCCCCATCCCCTTGAATGGGGGATGTCATATGAGAGACCATGAAGTTCACTGACTCGCTTGGCCGATGCCAAAGCTTGTAGGAACACCTTCTTCCAAGTTAGGTGGCGATCTGAAGCCTAGCGTAATGGTTCATAGGGAGGTCTCTTAAGACCTGAGAACTCGAACCACGTTCCATGGAGGAGGTCTCACTTCCGACTGAGGGTAGGTAAGTTCATAACTTCATATGAGTAGAGAAAGTTCCAGCGAGGAAGAAATGTCCATTCCTTTGAGCCTGAAGGCTAGACTTAAGGCTGAGCGATAGCCTTCCATCGCCGAGACTGAAAGGCGCATTTCTTCCCGTAAATACACGAGGAACTCCGCTATTGTTGGAATAGTGGCATCGAGTGGAGAGATACCCCTTCCATGACACCAACCACAGAAGACTTTCCACTTTACCTGGTAGACAGATGCGGATGATTTTCGCAGATGTCCAGACATCCTAATCGCAACTTGTTGCGAAAATCCTCTCTCAGCGAGGAGATGCTGGATAGTCTCCAGGCGTGAAGTCGTAGCGAAGCTACGGCTTTGTGGAAGATGTTGGCATGTGGTTGTCTGAGTAGATCATGTCGTGGAGGGAGTTCTCTCGGAAGTTCCGTTAGGAGTTGCAGATGGTCCGGAAACCATTACGCGTGATCCCATAGCGGAGCTATGAGGGTCATTGAAAGATTGACCGTTATTCTGGTCTTGTTGAGCACCCTCCTCATCAGACAGAACGGGGGGAAAGGCGTACACGTCGATGTTGTCCCACCGTTGTTGGAAGGCATCTTGCCAGAGCACCTTGGGATCTGGGACTGGGGAGCAGTATAGAGGAAGCTTGAAGTTCAATGCTGTCGCAAACAGATCCACAGTCGGGGAACCCCACAAAGTCAGGACTTTGTTGGCCACTAGATGATCCAAAGACCACTCGGTACTCGCTATCTGAGACGCTCTGCTCAGATTGTTGGCGAGCACATTCCTCTTGCCTGGAATGAAGCGTGCCGATAGTGGAATCGAGTGGACTTCGGTCCATCTCAGTACAGTATCTCTACTGCAAGACGGGATAGTTGCTTCGAAAAGGTACCTCCTTGCTTGTTGATGTAAGCCACTACAGTGGTGTTGTCGCTCATCACCACCACAGAGTGACCTGCCAGGTATTGTTGGAACTGCTGAAGGGCCAAGAAAACAGCCTTCATCTCTAGAAGATTTATATGGAGGCACTTTTCTGATTCTGACCACCGGCCTGAGGTCCTATGGTGTAGAACATGGGCCCCCCACCCTTTCTTTGAGGCGTCCGAAAACAGCATCAAATCCGGGGAGAGGACGAGAAGGTCCACTCCTCTTCGTAGGTTCTCGTCTGTCACCCACCACTGGAGGTCCGTACGTTCCGCAGGTCCCATAGGGATCATGACGTCCGGGGAATCGTAACCTTGATTCCACCGGGACTTGAGTCGCCACTGGAGGGATCTCATCCCGAGGCGACCGTTGGAAACTAGACAAGTCAAAGATGAGAGGTGACCAAGGAGACGTAACCATGATTGGGCTGGAAGCTCTTCTCGTCTGAGAAAAGGGCTTGCGACCTGTCCTCAGCCTTGCTATCCTGTCGTCTGATGGGAAGGCTTTGTGGAGATAGGTGTCTATAATCATGCCTAGCTATACCAGTCTTTGAGTGGGAAGCAGAGAGGACTTCTCGAGATTTACTATGATCCCCAGATCCTGGCAAAGTCCCAGAAGTTTGTCTCGGTGTCAAAGAAGGGATGACTCCGAGTCTGCTAGGATCAGCCAGTCGTCCAGATAACGGAGGAGACGGATGCTGATCCTGTGTGCCCATGACGATATTAGGGTGAACACTCAGGTGAAAACCTGTGGTGCTGTGGAAAGACCGAAACACAGCACCTTGAACTGGTACTCCTTGTTGTCTAGGCTGAATCTTAAGTACTTCCTTGAAGACGGATGGATTGGGATCTGGAAGTAAGCGTCTTCAGATCCAGTGTGCACATGAAGTTTTGAGGTCTCACTGCAAGTCTAACCGTATCTGCGGTCTCCATGCTGAACGGAGTTTGATTGACAAACTTGTTCAGAGCCGAGAGGTCGATGACTGGTCTCCAGCCTCCAGACGCCTTCTTTACAAGAAAGAGTTGACTGAAGAAGCCTGGGGACCCGTCGAGGACCTCCTGGAGAGCGCTTTTCTTCAACATTGTCTGGACTTCTGCCCGAAGGCCTGCCACCTTGCTGATCCCATGGCAAGGGAGCTCAAAGACACTGGATTCGTCGTCAGGGGAGGTAGAGATGTTGTGAATGGGACGCGATATCCCTGACTGATTACAGAAATCGTCCAGGAATCGGCCCCGAGTTGCTGCCACCTGTCTGCGCAACTTTGAAGGCATCCCCCACTGGTGGACATGCAGGGGGACTGCCAATCCTAGCATTTGCGGCCTCGGCTGCTCCCTCTAGGATTGCTTAGACACCACTGTCTTCGCTACTGTTGTCGGTTTCATGGTCTTGGTAGGACGGGGCTGCTGGGGTGCTGGAGGCTTATAGGGCTTGGATGTCAAAGCCTTATGCAGGAGGGAGTCTTGGTGGGACTTCCTCCACCTCTCAGCGGCATGCTCCACGTCCTTAGGCTCAAACAGGTTCGTTCCCATCACGGAAGAATGTCTGAGCCTGCTGATCTCGGTGCTAGGGACCTTCTGATGGAACCTCTCAGACACCGCATCCCGACGTTTCAGGATGGTGTTTGCCCACAAGTTCGAGACTTAGTGGGCCAGAAACTTGATCGTGCGAGTGCATGAGAGTAAAAAGGTCTCCATAGCTTTCCTGGTACGTTCTTTGGATAAATCCTCCGAACGTATCAGGATACCTAAGGTCCCTAACCAGATATCCAGCCACGAAGTGGCCTTCATGGCACACTTCGCAACCTTCTCCTGATTAAGGATCTCAGTTGCCGAGAATGAGACCTGCTGGTTGGAGAGTCTCTCAAGAGGGACTCCCCTGGTAAGCTCTTCCAAAGAATGGTGAAGGGGAAGAACTAAACAAAGCTTCTCTAAGATCTCGAAGTACCTCCACTGCTGTACACGAGGAGGTGGAAGAAGCTTGTTGCCGGCACTGGATCAGCTGGTGGAGGCTAGCTCGGAGAGCTGGACTGCGATCTTGTCCTTGGTACTCTTAACCCCCTGAGACCAGGGCAAAGCTGCACTGGAATTAGAGGGTTTTTGAGTCCCAAACAATCGGTCCAAGACCGTGTCTTTGCCCTCTCGAGGAGGAATCTCTGGATCACCAAACCCATTGAGTCTCCTCATAAGGGTTAGAACCTGCCAAAACGCATGTTCTGACTCCTGCAGCTCTCCTCCTGAATGACTAGCAGCGAAGTCTCCTGTCCCCAAGGCTCTTCTTGGGGAGACTCGCGGACGTTCTCAGAGTGACTGGCTGGCTCTGGTCCAAGTCTTGACGAGGACTTCGGTACTGTCTTGGAGTCATTCGACTCCCTCCTGGGAGGGATGCAGGACTCCAACAACGACGGAGGTAGGCTATTCTCCGCCCCTACCCGAGAAGACTTTTCAGCGCGAGGTGGGGTTTCCCTCATTGGTGCAATGGGGGAAAGTCTCACCTCACATGATTCCCCTGAGGACGGGAAATCCTCGTCCGAAGGGGAGGGAGAAAAAGTCTGGGGTGGGGAGGGGGACTGCCTCGAAGGCTTACGAGGAGACAGCTTAGTCCTCGGAGAAGTCACCGCGTCCAAAACTCCTCTTTTTCTCTTCAGGGGAGTAGACGCAGCCAAGGATTTGTGGCCCAATTCAGAGAGAACAGGCTTGAAAGCCTGCGTGACCACTCTGATTAGTGCGCCAAACCAAGGCTGCTGGCTGCGCTGTCAGACACTCCCTCTGGAGGGACAGGGATCGACCGATCCCTGGGAGGAGTTTCCATAGGGGGGTTTGCCTGAAAAGAAAAAGAAGACAAAGAAGCATTGTCCCTGGACCTTTTTGGAACCTTCCCCCCTACAGGCGAGCGCGCTGTTCTGCGCTTGCGGGGGGTTGGAAAGTGGTGATGGCGACCTCGCCGTGCGTTATCCTGCAGCCTCGCGCGTGGGAGGATATTAACGATCTCACTGGGGAGCGCGATGGGGAATACCCGTGGTCGCGCGCGGGAGACTGCTGGCGCGTGCGAGGGCGATTGCGAAGGCGCGCGTAGGAGCGTGCGCAGGAGACATCGGAGAGTGCGCAGGAAGCAGATTGCGCGCGCAAGGGTGAATGATCGCGCGCAGAATCAGGATGAAGAGCCCGTGCGGGCGAGGGATCGTGCGCTCTAGAAGATGTCGTTGGGCGCGCATGCGCAGGAGAGATATCTCTTGCGCACGGGCGCGCAGCTGGAACCTGCGTACATTGGCGCGCCTCTTGTGGGCGCACATCAGGCTGGCGATGTATCACTGCTGTGGGAGATGCGCGCGCAGCGTGTAAGTGACTGCGCGCGACTGCACGCTGGCGAGGGATGGCGTGCAGGAGAAAGCAGACGGCGCGTTGGCGAGCGCTGGCGAGTAGGAGAAGTCTTAAACTTCCCTACAGCCCCCAGATCCGAAGATCGTGGGCGCGCAGGAGATCATTGGTGCAGAGAGCGCTGGCGCACAGGAGATTATTGGCGCGGGGAGCGCTGGCGCGCAGGAGAGCACTGACAAGTTGATGAGTGCTGGCGAGCAGGAGAACGGTGGCGCGCATGGCACGCAGTAAGTTGAGGGCGCGCAGGTGAGCGCTGGCGCGCATTATCGGTAACATCAGCAGCAGGTGCGCGCTGACGCACTATATCAGCAACAGCAGGAAAGCGCTGATGCGCTGTCTCCGAAACCTCAATGAGGTCAGGAGAACGTTGGAGCGCATGCTTGGCATGGCGCGTAAGGGACGTGTGCGCTAATTTGCGCGTATGCCCTTGTTGCCCCGAAGGACCATTACCTGTTTTATAAAAACAAGTTTAGTTGGCGCCCAAAGCGCATCAGCAGCCAGGAACGGCGACGGCAGGTCAGCAGGTCTGACGGGTGGAAGGTCGGCGTGCCCTTTGTAAGGACGACCTTCCACCGAAAGGGATCGCGAACGATCCGCAGAGAGGTCCAGGGTTGTAGCAGGAACAGTCGGAGATCAATGATGAGGCTCCTCTGCGGCAGACTGCAACGATGATGATGAACTGAAGCAGCGCCTCCTCACCGACTTATAAGGTGAAGGAAGGCCTCTCCGGCGAAGAGGAAGGCGAGCCTTACGACATATGCGCTATCTGGGGGCCGTTGGGTCAGCAAGCAGTCCTCCGAAGAGGAGTCTCTGTGAGTGAACTCCCCCTAGGGGAAGAATCACTGGCAGGAGAGACTGTTGGACTTAGTTCTCCCTCGTAGTTTGAGCAGGAATGGGAGAAACTATGCCTTCAGCTACTGCGGGTTGAGAAGTTGCAGGGCTAATAGGAGATACTGCATCGGATACCTCTGCCACCACAACGTCGACGATAGACAGAGGACCAACCTCTGCCAAAGTCGGCGATTGCTTGACAGCGGCACCCAACCGGATGATGTTAAACAAGGCTTCCTTGGAGGGCGAACCTTCGAGCCCCAAGGAAGACCAAAGCTGGAATAAATCAGTTACATTAACATTTATATCCTCCCCCAGGGGAAGAGGTGGAGCTGCCTCGGTAGGGGAGGCAACGCCATCTCTCGAACCCCGAGATCAGGAAACAAAACTATGGTCTACGCCACCACTAAAAGGTCTCTCGAAAGAAACCGATCGAGTGGGAGCTTCGGAGGAGGTTTGGGCAACGGAAGAAGAGTCCTTGGGATTTTCTCCTTTCAAAGAAATCTTCGAAGGAGAATTATCCCGCCTGGACTTCTTCCGTCGCCAAGAAAACCTCTCCACTGGGAAGTAGACCACTCCCTACACTCAACACACTTATTACTAATATCACACCGTTGGCCCCTACAGTAAGGACAAAGGGTGTGAGGGTCCGTCTCGACCGTCGACATAAATGTACCACAAGGGCGGTCATGTAATCCAGGGCATTTGCGCATGATCGCAGAGGCCAACTTCACGCTCAAACCTGAAGGAGAGAAAGCAAAAAGACATTAATAGCTGTCAGAGGGGCGAGGGTGAGAGCGGACACGTCCGACTACCACCCGAGCCGAGAGCGAAGTGAGCTCAAGCACAGGTGTGTGTGTGGGGGGGGGGGGGGGGGGGGTTTAGTAAGCTACCCTCCCTACCCCCCACTAACTAGCGGTGGGGTAGTAAAACCTCATTAAAATTCTAATAGCTCGTCATTTCAGCAACGCCGAAAGTAATAACCCCTAATAAATAGCGCGGTTTGTATGTCAGTTACGGAAAAAATTACATTTTCAACCAAACTCAAGATATCCGATATGAAAAATGATATTTTGATTATAAAATAAATTTTTGAATATACTTACCCGGTGAATATATAATAGCTGACATCTCCGGCGGCTCGACAGAAAAACACAAAAACTCGCGAGCGATCGCTATGAAGGTTGCGGGTGTGCCCACCAGCGCCAACTATCGGCCAGATACCGCATATACATGTAAACAGCTCCAGTTCTTCTCATCCCGCTGGGTCTCTATCGGGGAGGAAGGGGAGGCCTTTAATTTATATATTCACCGGGTAAGTATATTCAAAAATTTATTTTATAATCAAAATATCATTTTTAAATGTTTAACTTAGCCGGTGAATTATAATAGCTGATTCACACCCATGGTGGTGGGTAGAGACCAGTATTAATACAGTTTACAGCGTATATGCTTAGAGTTTTTGACAGTTATATCATAACAAAACCCAAATATATATAGGTACCTGGTAAGGAAGTTGACTTAGACGATTACTCTGCCTTGTTAGTCTGTCTTCCTCACGAAGCCCAGCCATCCTCTTAGGATGCTGAAAGACTCCTAGGAGCTGAAGTATCAAGGGCGGCAACCCATACAACAGGACCTCATCAAACCCCTAATCTGGGCGCTCTCAAGAAATGACATTTGACCACCCGCCAAATCAACCAGGATGCGAAAGGCTTCTTAGCCTTCCGTACAACCCAAAAACAAGATTAAAAACATTTCAAGAGACAGATTAAAAGGATATTGGAATTAAGGGAATGTAGTGGTAGAACCCTCACCCACTACTGCACTCGCTGCAACGAATGGACCCAGTGTGTAGCAGTCCTCATAAAGAGTCTGGACATCTTTTAAGTAAAATGACGCGAATACTGTACCGACTTGCTTCTCCAAAAGGTCGCGTCCATAATACTTCGCAGAGATCTATTTTGCTTAAAGGCCACAGAAGTTGCTATAGCTCTTACTTCGTGCGTCTTAACTTTAAGCAAGCATCGGTCTTTTTCATTCAAGTGAGAATGAGCCTCTCGGATTAAAAATCTGATAAAATATGACAAAGCATTCTTTGACATAGGTAATGATGGTTTCTTAACTGAGCACCATAAGGCCTCAGATCCACCTCGTAAGGACTTAGTACGAGCTAAGTAGAACTTAAGAGCTCTAACTGGACACAGTACTCTTTCAAGTTCGTTGCCTACGATCTCTGACAGGCAAGGTATATCAAAAGACTTAGGCCAAGGACGAGAAGGCAGTTCATTTTTGGCTAGGAAACCAAGTTGAAGTGAACATGTGGCTTTCTCTGTGGAAAAGCCGATGTTCTTACTGAAGGCATGAATTTCACTGACCCTTTTAGCCGAAGCCAAGCACACTAGGAAAAGCGTCTTGAGGGTGAGATCCTTCAGGGAGGCTGAATGTAATGGCTCAAACCTGTCTGACATCAGGAACCTTAGGACCACGTCTAAGTTCCATCCAGGAGTTGCCATACGACGTTCCTTAGAGGTCTCGAAAGACTTAAGGAGATCTTGGAGATCTTTATTGTTGGAAAGATCTAAGCCTCTATGTCTAAAGACCGAAGCCAACATGCTCCTGTAGCCCTTAATAGTGGGTGCTGAGAGGGAGCGAACATTTCTCAGATGTAAAAGAAAATCTGCGATTTGGGCTACAGAGGTACTGGAAGAGGACACAGATGCTGACTTGCACCAGTCTCGAAAGACTTCCCACTTCGACTGGTATACTCTGATGGTAGAAGCTCTCCTAGCTCTCGCAATCGCACTGGCTGCCTCCTTCGAAAAGCCTCGAGCTCTTGAGAGTCTTTCGATAGTCTGAAGGCAGTCAGACGAAGCGCGGGGAGGCTTTGATGAACATTCTTTACGTGGGGCTGACGTAAGAGATCTACCCTTAGAGGAAGACTCCTTGGAATGTCTACCAGCCATTGAAGTACCTCGGTGAACCACTCTCTCGCGGGCCAGAGGGGAGCAACCAACGTCAACCTTGTCCCTTCGTGAGAGGCGAACTTCTGCAGTACCTTGTTGACTATCTTGAATGGTGGGAATGCATATAAGTCCAGGTGAGACCAGTCCAGTAGAAACGCGTCTATGTGGATCGCCTCTGGATCTGGGACTGGTGAGCAATAGATTGGTAACCTTTTGGTCAACGAGGTGGCAAAGAGGTCTATGGTGGGTTGACCCCAAGTCGCCCAAAGACTCTTGCACACGTCCTTGTGGAGGGTCCATTCCGTGGGTATCACCTGACCCCTCCGACTGAGACAGTCTGCCAAGATGTTCAAATCCCCCTGGATGAATCTCGTCAACAGGGAGATGCCTCGATTTTTTGACCATATGAGAAGGTCCCTTGCGATCACGTACAGCGTGTGGGAGTGAGTGCCTCCTTGCTTGGAGATGTACGCCAAAGCTGTGGTGTTGTTTGAGTTGACCTCTACCACTTTGTTTCGAAGAATGCTTTCGAATTTCATCAAGGCCAAGTGGACTGCTAATAGCTCCTTGCCGTTGATGTGCATGCTCTTCTGAACTGAGGTCCACAGACCCGATTATTCCCGACCGGCCAGGGTCGCACCCCAACCCAAATCCGACGCGTCTGAGAACAACACGTGGTTTGGGTTCTTGACTGCTAGGGACAGGCCCTCTCTCAGACTGATATTGCTGTCCCACCAGTTCAGGCATGGTTTTACTGGTTCGGAGACTGGGATTGATACCGTCTCTAAAGTCTTGCCCTTGTTCCAGTGAGAGGCTAAATGGAACTGGAGAGGCCGAAGGTGCAGTCTCCCTAGCGAGACAAACTGCTCCAGGGATGAGAGAGTCCCTACGAGACTCATCCAACTCCTGACTGAACAACGTTCTCTTTTCAGCATTAGTTGGACTTTGAGCAGGGCTTGTTCTATTCGGGTGGCAGACGGAAAAGCCCGAAAAACTAGACTGTGAATCTCCATCCCCAAATATAGAATAGTCTGGGATGGGATCAGTTGGGACTTTTCTAAGTTGACCAAAAGTCCCAACTCCTTGGCCAGACCCAACGTCCAATGTAGATCCTGCAGACAGCGATGACTGGACGATGCTCTGGGAAGCCAGTCGTCCAAGTACAGGGAGGCTCGGATTCCCGATAGATGAAGAAATTTTGCCACATTCCTCATGAGCCTCGTAAACACGAGAGGAGCAGGACTGAGGCCGAAGCACAGTGCTCGAAACTGGTACACCACATTCCTGTAAACAAACCTCAGAAACGGTTGGGAATCCGGGTGTATAGGAATGTGGAAGTACGCATCTCGCAGGTCGAGAGAGACCATCCAGTCTCCCTCTCTGACCGCTGCTAAGACGGACTTCGTGGTCTCCATCGTGAATTTTGTTTTCGTAACAAAAACGTTGAGCGCACTGACGTCTAGCACTGGCCTCCAACCTCCTGTATGCTTTGGGACTAGGAAGAGACGGTTGTAAAACCCCTGTGATTGAAGGTCCGAGACTTTCACCACCGCTCCCTTCTCTAGCAACAGAGACACTTCTTGATGAAGGGCTTGTCTCTTTAACTCCTCTCGATACCTGGGAGAGAGGTCTATGGGAGTTGTCACTAGAGGAGGTTTGCGTACAAACGGAATTTTGTACCCCTCTTTGAGCAACAGAACAGTGTCTTGGTCTGCACCCCTCTTCTCCCAGGCCTGCCAGAAGCTGTTCAATCTGGCCCCTACCGCTGTCTGAGGCCATGGGCAGTCAGACTCTGCCACGGGAGGACTTGGCTCCTCTCTTCTTACCTCTCTTTCCCTCGGCACGAGAGCCTCCCCTGCTGGGAGCTCTGCCACGAAAGGGCGGGATAAATCTAGACGCAGGAGTCTCGATCCTGGGTCTCACAGCAAAGGATGAAGAAGGAGCTCCCTTGCGAGCAGAGGACGCCATCAGGTCATGTGTGTCCTTCTGCACAAGCGAAGCAGCTATATCCTTAACCAGCTGTTGTGGAAACAAGGCAGCCGATAAGGGAGCAAAGAGCAGTTCCGATCTCTGACAGGGAGTAACTCCTGCTGAAAGGAAAGAGCAAAGGGTTTCTCTCTTCTTCAAGACTCCCGACGTAAAGGTGGAGGCGAGCTCATTGGAGCCATCGCGGATGGCTTTGTCCATACAGGACATGATAAGTAAGGATACATCTTGGTCGGCAGACGAGATCTTCCTACTTAATGCTCCTAAAGACCAATCAAGAAAGTTAAAAACTTCAAAGGCCCTGTATACGCCTTTAAGTAGATGGTCAAGGTCCGAGGAGGACCAACAAATCTTCGAGCGTCTCATGGCCAGGCGACGGGGAGAGTCTACGAGGCTTGAGAAGTCACCCTGGGCAGAGGCAGGGACTCCCAAGCCGAGAACTTCTCCCGTGTCATACCAGACGCTCGATCTAGAAGCAAGCTTAGAAGGTGGGAAGGCAAAGGCCGTCTTCCCCAAACTCCTCCTGGTATCCAACCAGTCGCCTAGAAGACGTAAAGCCCTCTTAGAAGAGCGAGAAAGCACTAGCTTAGTAAAGGCTGGCTTGGTAGCAGCTAAGCCTAGAGCAAACTCAGACGGAGGCGAACGAGGAGCAACAGCAACAAAATGATCTGGAAAAAGATCCTTGAAAATCATCATGATATTCTTAAAATCCATCGAAGGTTGAACAGCCTTAGGTTCTTCTACATCTGACAAAACGTCCAAAGGATTATCATCAGGATGAGGATCAGCAACGTCCTCATCTGAAGGAACCTCGTCCGACAACTGATGAGTCTCAAGCAAGGGAGAGACCTGCCTTGGTGGCAATGCTTGACAAGCAGAGTCCACACGCACAGGAGCAACAGTAGCAGTCCAGGACGCTACGTCACGTAACTACTTAACGGACTGACTAGCAACAACAACAGGAGCGGGAGGACGCTCGACGTCAACTCGAGACTGCCTTGACTGCCTAGACTGAGCAGTCAAAACAACTCTTGACTGCGGTGCTTGACGCTCAACGTCAAAACAAGTCAACTTCGCTGGTTGGCGAACGTCCTGAACGTCAACACGAGCATGCGGCAGCGGCTGAACGTCCACAAGCGGCTGAAAGTCAACACGGGACTGCATCGAGTGAGGCTCTACGTCACGTGACTGACGTGACTTTGTAACGTCAACGTCAACAGGACGAGCAAAGGCTCGTTTGGGCGGCTGACGACCAGGCTCTCGATCAACTAAACGGCGAGGATCATCGTGAACCTGCTCAGCAGTATAATCCTCCATAAGAGAGGCAAGCTTATTCTGCATATCTTGCAGCACAACCCATTTAGGATCAATGGGAGTGGGTGTGGTTCGAGACGAGGGTAACGTCTGTGACTGCAAAACATTGCCTACACTAAGACTCTCGGAGCCTGTGTTACGCTTCTGTTTAGGCGGCGAGCAGTCTTCCGATGACTGCACAGGGTCAGAGCTGTCCCAATGGCTACAACCAGGACGCTGGACCTGTCCTGAAGGGACTGACTTTCGCTTTAAGGGTCTCGCAACCTTGCTCCATGGTTTCTTACGCGAGAAGCCTTCGGATGACGAGGAGAAAATCGCCTCACTCGTCTTATGGTAGGGGCGGTCTTGACGAGACACGCCCGAAACCATATAGGGAACGTCTGTTCGTTGGTTAAAGCCTCTCGTACCCATAAGTCCTACGACATTACTTCTCCCTGGGGCATGGGAGCTTGCAAGAGGTCTCGGACTAGGCGAACGACAGGCACGAACAGACGAACCCTCGGTCGCAACACTGATAACACTTTGCGCACTAATCACTTTATCCCCACGATTTTCTAATGTGGCACTCTGACACTTTAACTCTTTTACATCCGCCATGAGTTGATTACGGTCCGTAGCTAAAGATTCAACTCTCTCGCCCAAAGCTTGAATGGCACGTAACATATCCCGCATTGATGGTTCATGAGTGCTAGTAGAAGGTTCAGGCACAACTACTACTGGGGAAGGATTAGGTTCAGGGGCATGGGAGGAGGAAAATTCTAATGATCTAGAGGAACTTCTCCTCACCCTATCTCTCTCTAGCTTACGAGAATACTTATCAAACTCTAGCCAGTCGAATTCCGAAAGTACCACGCACTCATCACACCGATCTCCTAATTGACAGGTTTTACCCCGACAATTAGAACACACAGTATGTGGGTCGAGAGAGGCCTTTGGAAGACGTTTGTTACAATCCCTAGCATTACATCTACGAAATTTAGGAATTGGAGAAGGGTCAGCCATTTTGAAAAGTCAAAGAAAGTCCAAAAACAATCCAAAGTCATCAACAATTAAATCTATCCAAAAAATAGTTCAAGAGTTTAAATTGAAGATAAAAACACCTGCACTGCGAAAGCTCAAAACCAAAAAGCAGTACTTCACCAAGACTGTTGAAAAACTCTAGGTTAACAGCGAGTAATGGAATCAACTTGTCGATCAGACCGACAGAGAAGAACTGGAGCTGTTTACATGTATATGCGGTATCTGGCCGATAGTTGGCGCTGGTGGGCACACCCGCAACCTTCATAGCGATCGCTCGCGAGTTTTTGTGTTTTTCTGTCGAGCCGCCGGAGACGTCAGCTATTATATATTCACCGGCTAAGTTAAATATTTAAAATGTATTTTTGCTAGCCTAAATAGTGTCTTTTCAACAAATTTTTACCTTTATTTCTTGCATAAATAATCAGATTTAGAGAAACATGACCTCCCCGTTAATAACTACAAAAATGGGGTTCCACAGAGAGAAATCAGGGCTTTAGGGTGGGGAAAATAAAGAAAATGGGTAAAATAAAAGAAGGTCAAACCTAAACACAGCAATCTCCGTAACAAAAAGTTACTATAATCAAAATCAGATAATAGTAATAAAACATGGTCAAAACATTGGATATTTTGTTTGCCAGACTTCCGGACGCATAGAAAACATGATTTTCCATGAGATTTTCTATGGAGTCGAGACATTTATAGCAGTCTTTAATATGACAAATTCGAAGATAATTTGTATTTTTCCTAACCATACAAACCTTAGCTATTTACAAAGGGTTATTACTTTTAGCGTAGCTGAAATGGCGAGCCATTAGAATTTAACGAGGGTGTATTACCCCCGCGCTAGTTAGCGGGGGGGTAGGGGAGTGGTAGCTAGCTACCCCTCCTCCCCCTCACACACAGGTGAATACTCACTTTCACTTAGAGGTAGGACTTGTCTTGGGGGACAGGGCTGGCGGGCAAATATGTGTAAATAGCTAAGGTTTGTATGGTTAGGAAAAATACAAATTATCTTCGAATTTGTCATTTGTTCCGTAACCGAAATACAAACCACGCTATTTACAAAGGGTGACTTATCCCTTAGGAAGGGTGGAAAGTCCCCAGCCATACTGGCTTTGGCTTTACCCGGGGACTCAGAATCCGAGTGAGTCGCACTCGAGAAAAGGAGTCCCTGCACCTCACAAGTTCCTTGCACCGCAAGGAACCATGTGGCCTACGTAAGCTTGTGTGTGAAGGAAGAAGTGTGACCCGTCCTAGGCAGTTGACCTGGAGTTCCAGAAGGAACTCTGGGTTAGGACGTTCCCAATACCACCTCGTCAGGGTATGGGGGACGCGACAGTATTGACTCAATACTCGGAACACAAGGAAGCATGGTTTACCTGCAGAGGTTCGAGGTCAGCTATGCAGAGACCAGGATGCTGCTTCCCCGTAGAGGGGATGATGAAGAAAGAAGTAAGGGCCAGACATACTTCTTTCGTTCATGCAGACTAAAACCTGATAACAATGCCCTCAACCTTCTGCTACCTGTCCAAAAAGGAGCCTGAGGTTAGACCAGCTGTTGTGTAGCCACCACAGAGCGATAGAAAACGTATCGAGACTCCTGTGGGTCACGCCCTGCAGGAAGCGGGCTGCGAAGGTCATCAGACGCTTCCAGACTCCAGCTTGTAGCACCTGCGTCACAGAGTAGTATTACTCGAAGGCGAGGGACGTTGCGATGTATCCAACATCGTGCTGTAGGGCGACGTGACGGGGGAGGGTCTGAAGACAGGTCGAGATGAATGTCCTTGAGTCCGGGCTGAAGAGGTATACTGGTGACTCTCCCCCCATGTCCTCCTTGTGTTCCCAAATCGGCTGCAACTGAGGCCAAACTGCAGCTGTTCCCAGCGCTAACCTCTCGATTCCTGTACTGGCAAGAAAGAGAAGATCTTGGGACATCAGACACAGAATGGAGACTCAAAATCTTGAATGAATCGGACCGAAGGGTCGGGACCCTCAGATTCTGAGTCTAGCCAACAACTCAGGAGCGAGCCTGAATGTTGCCTTCTCCTCTTCCTTAGAAAGGGGGGGAGTAGTAAGAGACCAAGAAGATTGCTTACACACTGGCCGTGGCCAGAGTGAGCAGAAGACCCAAGGCGGAATACAATCCGAGGCCTGTCGTAAAAGGGTCTTGAGAAGATCTCTTAAAGGACTAAAAGTCCGAGCCATGCTCCAAGTCGGAGGTCTTCCTCCGACTAGGGCAGGGACGATCGTAGCTTCGCATGAGCGAGGATAGATCCAGCGGGCAGGAAAAAGTTATTCCTTTAAGCCTGAAGGTCAGGGAAAGGCTGAGCGACAGGCTTCATTGCCAAGAGCGGAAAGGAGTTTCCTCCCGCCGAAAGGCAATAAGACCGTTATTGCTGGAGAAGAGGCCTCACGGGAAGAGGTATATCTCCCACGGCACCAACCACCTTAGACTCTTCACTTTGCCTGGGAGACCCCTGTGGATGACTATCGCAGATGACGCGACCTCCGTACCGCGACTGTAGCGGGTTGTCTCTTCTAGAGGAGGAAGCGTAGTGTCTCCAGGCATGAAGCCGAAGCGACGCCCCGGTTCGGGAGAGATGTCGCAGTGTGGTTGCTTGAGTAGTCTGCGCCGTGGGAGAAGCTCTCCCGGGAGTTCCGTCAGGGGAAGCAGAGGGTCCAGAAACCGTTCTGCGCATAGTCCCAGTGGAGCTCTCCCATTGAAAGGTTGACAGACAACCTGGTTTTGTTGAGACCCATTGTCCGCAGACAAAAAGGAGGGAAGACGCAGGCGTCGAAGTTGTCCCACCATCACCGGAATGCATCTTGCCAGAGTCTCGGGGTCTGAGACTGGGGGGAAAACTAGCGGAAGCTTGAGGTTCCAAGCTGTCGCGATCAGGTCCCCCAGACCAGCACTTGCTGGTTACCCAAGGTCAAAGACCCTTAGGTACACTCTCTCTATGAGGCTCTGCTCGGATAGTCTGAGAGAAACATTCCCCTGCCTGGAATGAGAGAGCCGATGGTGGAATTGAGAGAATCTCAATCATCCCGGTATCTCTACTGCAAGATGTGAAGGTGTGAAAATGCGTCCCCTGCTGGTTAGCATGAAGTCGACACGCAACGGGGCGACTTGGCAGGAGCGGTAGGATCTGAAGAGGGGCCAGACTAAGGCCCTTAAGCCTGCCTGAATGATGGAGAGGTATCCTTCAGGTCTTGACCATAGGCCTGGACCGGAACATGCCCCCCCCCCCTTTCCTTTGACGAGTCCGAGAACCGCATCAAGAATGTGGGGAAAGGACGAGAATATCCACTACCATCAAGAGGCTCCATAGGTCAACACCCATTGCAGGTTTAATAGTTCCGCTGGTCCCATAGGGCCAGGGAGTCCGGTTAAACATTGCCTGAAGCCACCGGAACTTGGATCGCCCCACATGGAACTTATCCTGAGGCGACCGTTCGGACTATAAACGGGTCAATGAGGAAAGAAGAACTAGGAAACGTTCCAAGGTAGGGCTGAAAACTCTGCTTGACTGAGAACAGGTACTGCGACTCTCCTCAGTCTTGCCACAGTCAACCGAAAGGAAGGCTCGGAGGATGTGGTAACAGAATCTGGCGTCCCCAGGTGGTCACCCATCCAAGTACCGACGTTGCTTAACCTCGCTGGACGGACGAGAAGCGGGGTTTCCAACGTGGTAAGGCGGTTGACTCAATATCATGGCCAGATACTCCAGATGTTGAGGCAGAGGAAGAGAAGGCTCCAAGCAAAATACCATGAGCCCACACTCATGGTCAGCATTCGGAAGCTTTTCCCGGCGCTGAAGAAGGTCGAAACCCGAGCCTACCGGAGTTGACCAGCCCTCCAAACAGCAGAGGAGGCGAAAGTCTGCACCTGAGCGGCCAAAAGGAAGGCAGGGAGAGTTCTCTGGGGAAACACACCTGCTATGCCACGGCGGGATAGCCACACTGCATCATAAGCAGGAATACTTGCAGTTTAGGCTGAATTCGACGAGCACCCTGGAAGATGGATGGAATGGAAACTGAAAGTACCCGTCCTTCCGATCCAGGGTTAAAGGAGTCCTGTCGCCTCGTTACCAGTCTGATCGATTCTGCTGGTCTACGCTGGCCGAAGTTTGTTCGACAAACTTGATCAGGGCTGAGAGGTCGACTATGGACATCCCCTCTCAGATCCTTCCTTACAAGAAAGGATCGACTGAGGGGGCCGGGGGTGAAGCCGTCGATGATCCTAAGGAAGACCTTCGCCTAAGGTATGGATCATTCTGCCCAACCGGGCAACTCTGCTGATGCTATGGCATAGAGGTTCAGAGACACTGAATTCGCTGACAGAGACGGCAGGCGCGATATCCTTGGCTACTCGCAGAGATTGTGCGGGAATGGGCATCGGGAAGCTGTCATTCGGATGAGTAACCTTAAGCATCCTCCCAGCGAAAAAACCTGCAATCCTAGAGTTCGTGAACTCCTTTTAGGACTATGCCCTCCCCCGGGGAAGTCTCCCGTGCCATCTGTTCCTGACAGGAGGAAACTGCAATTGGACACCTTGTCCCAGTTGTCGTAGCCGATAACTTAGGCCGACGTGGTTGAAAGAAAAGGGAGCTGGAGCCCTGCAGAGTTTGGAAGAAAGCGCCTTGGAGGAGTGAAACCGGAAGTCGATTTACTCCGCACAGCAGATGTTTAAGTCTCTGTCCTTGGGCAAAGACAAAACTCTTCTCAAGGATGGAAGGGTGTCTGAGGTCGTTGACCTCCACAGATGAGACACCCGAAGGAAGCCTTCAGTCAGTGCGTCCAGATGGTACAACATCGAGCTTGTCCGCAAGTAGATACTTAACGACGAAAGGCCAAGGTGCCTGAGCTCGAGAGGAGGAAAGTACCCTTGATCTTCCTGTAGCTTCCTTGAACCAAACCTCGGGCCGTAACCGAGGAGGGAAAGAACCTGGTAAGCTCCCAGAGGAAGAGGTAAGCAGTCACCCCTTGTCCGATGGAGAAATCTTCAACGGAAAGCCCCCCCGCCAAAAATCCTTCCAGGGCGGGAGAAGGAGAGAGTACTCGTGCAGGAGTGGGGACCCTCGAGACCGACCTCTTGGGAACCAACTTCGCCCTGGGGGAAGTCACCACGAAGTCCACTCCTCTCTTTCTCTTCAGCGTAGGAGAGACAGCCGCTGGTTTGTTACCCTGGCCGGTGAGTGCTGGTTTCATAACCCTCATTAACGCCCGTGCCAGCGGATCAAACCATGTCTGCTGCTCCAAGGACACAGAGTCCGAAATCCTCGCTAAGGTGAAAGGGATCGGGCGATCCTTTGGAGAGGACACGACGGTTCCTGCCTGAAAAGAAGGTGGGAAGAATGCTGTACTGACCTGTCTTCGTCCTGCACTACCAACCTGTGCTTGGATGGAGGTGATCCCGAGTGCCGCCTAGGAGCAGGCGTCCCTGCTGCTACCACCGGCTGTGGAATTCGCCGCGAACTATGGTCGCGCGAGGGCGAACGGTCGCGCAAAGGCGAATGGTCGCGCGGGCGCACAGGCGAGTGGTCGCGCGGGCGCGCAGGCGAGCGGTCGCGCGGGCGCGCAGGCGAGCGGTCGCGCGGGCGCGCAGGCGAGCGATCGCGCGGGCGCGCAGGCGAGCGATCGCGCGGGCGCGCAGGCGAGCGATCGCGCGGGCGAGCGATCGCGCGGGCGCGCGATCGCGCGGGCGAATGGGCGTGACGGCGAGGGATCGTGCTGCCGCGTAGGTGAAGAAGATCGCTGGCGGTAAGCGATGGCGAGCAGCATGTGTAGGTGAATGATCGCGTGATAGGGTGCGATGGTGATCAGCATCCGCAAGAGGGCGAGCGTTCAGGGTTGTGCGATGAGGAGCAGCATGCGTAAGCGGGCAATCGTGCAGGGTTGTGCGATGGCGAGCAGCATGTGTAGGTGAATGATCGCGTGAAAGGGTGCGATGGTGATCAGCATCTGCAGGAGGGCGATCGTTCAGGGTGGTGCGATGAGGAGCAGCATGCGTAAGCGGGCAATCGTTCAGGGTTGTGCGATGGCAAGCAGCATGCGCAGGTGAATGATCGCGTGAAAGGGTGCGATGGTGATCAGCATCCGCAAGAGGGCGATCGTTCAGGGTTGTGCGATGAGGAGCAGCATGCGTAAGCGGGCAATCGTTCAGGGTTGTGCGATGGCGAGCAGCATGCGCAGGTGAATGATCGCGTGAAAGGGTGCGATGGTGATCAGCATCTGCAGGAGGGCGATCGTTCAGGGTGGTGCGATGAGGAGCAGCATGCGTAAGCGGGCAATCGTTCAGGGTTGTGCGATGGCGCGCAGTTGAGGGTCGCGCGATGGCGATCAGCATCCGCAGTTGAGGGTCGCGCGATGGCGATCAGCATCCGCAGTTGAGGGTCACGCGATGGCGATCAGCATCCGCAGTTGAGGGTCGCGCGATGGCGATCAGCATCTGCAGTTGAGGGTCGCGCGATGGCGATCAGCATCCGCAGTTGAGGGTCGCGCGATGGCGATCAGCATCCGCAGTTGAGGGTCGCGCGATGGCGATCAGCATCTGCAGTTGAGGGTCGCGCGATGGCGATCAGCATCCGCAGTTGAGCTAGTAGCTGGCGAACCATGTTCCTTCAGAAGTGTTGGAGAACGTTGGCGTGCCAGCTGTAACACACGTGGGCGATCCGGAGATCGCTGGCGAGCTGATGATCGCTGACGAGCTGACGATCGCTGGCGAGCTGATGATCGCTGACGAGCTGATGATCGCTGACGAGCTGATGATCGCTGACGAGCAGAAGGCTACGCGTGGAAGCCTGCGTAAAGAAGAGTCCTTGACCCCGACCTGAACCGAAGTTCTAGATCGCGAGGGCGAACGTGGGCGCACAGGGCACGTAACAGGAACCGCAGGGAAGATCATCTTGAAAGCGCTGACGAACAGGAGAGCGCTGACGAACAGAAGGGCGCGCAGGGAAACCCTGACACGCAAGGGAAGAACCCCCGTGGGGGCAACCCTTTGCCCCGAAGGGATCGTTGTCCGCCGGGAGACTGATGTCCGTCGGAAGACCGCTGTCCGTCGGGAAGACCGTTGTCCGTCGGGAAGACCGTTGCCCGTCGGAAGACGAGATTAGACTGCTGTCCATCTGCACCAAGACGGAAGATCGAGAAAAAGAAGTTGTAGGCTGCAAACGGAGATTCAAAAAGGAGCCTCAAGCACCCTTATAGGGAGATGAGAGGCCCTTACGACGAGGCGGACGGAGGGCCTTACGGCGAGGGAGGCCAACAGCAACAGCAACAGAAGAAACCTCCGAAGAGGAGTCTCTATGAGTGTACTCTCTCGCGAACGAAAGAGAAACACTTCGTGGAAGAGACTGGTCAGCCAGTGACCTAAAAGGGGCAATCCTCCGAAGAGGAGCTCCTGCAGTTGCCCAGCCCCTTGAGCGAAACTGCAGGTGCGACCGCTCAGCACCAAGAGCATAGTCGCACGAAAAAAAGGCAAGAGAAGAACCCCCCATAAGAGGAAAAGCTCAAGCCTGGACAGGAAAAAAACTTCCCTCGGAAGGAAAGTTATCCGCCCAAGGAGGCAAGCCTCCTGACTGTTCTAAAATGAACTGGAGAGCTGTCCGTCGACACGGGAGTACTACCAGTAGAAGGAGACACGCCCCTGACGACAATACAAGGGGGGAGGCAGCAACAGCCGAATCCCCAGGACTCAACCAGACAGCTCACACCGTTGCTATATTACAGAAACGAACTAGATCGGTAACTGTAAAAAAATAAAACAAATAATATTAGTACACATTCATTCCCCCGGGAAGGCTCCGAAGAGGAATCCCGAGGAAAAGGAACAAGAATTACACAACAGGCACGTGCCCTCACAACCACTTACACTCGCGGAAGGAGAGCTGAAACCAAAACAGAATTATAACAATTATAATTATGTAACTATGTAATTATGTAATTTAAAAATGAATGAACACTAATGAAAAAAACGAAAACCCCGAAAGGAATCGTTCTACAAGCTGAAAAATTAACAACTACAATTAGATTCATAAACTAATTGAGACAAAATGTACGGCGTAGCAACCCCACCCACACGGGAAGGAAGCTACAAGGGCGTAGTAAAACATAGTAAAAGGGTGAACGACCTCAAGAGAGAGAGAGAGAGAAAGACCGAAGTCAAACTCGATCGCAACCCATAAAATTAGGCCGTGGTGGCCTAACTGCCGAGGCCTCCACGTAGATATCGTACACTACACACACACATCTGAAAAGGAAACTTACTTATTTCTATACTCAAATATATATACAAACATGAAAACATGTTTACATATATATTGAGTAAAAGAAAAGTAAGCGAATAAGTAAAGACAAAACAGACAATGGCTGCCAAGCGAGGACCAAGACAGAGAGACGTCTGTCACAGTCCGAGCCAAAAGTGAAAGTGAGTATTCACCTGTGTGTGAGGGGGAGGAGGGGTAGCTAGCTACCACTCCCCTACCCCCCCGCTAACTAGCGCGGGGGTAATACACCCTCGTTAAATTCTAATGGCTCGCCATTTCAGCTACGCTAAAAGTAATAACCCTTTGTAAATAGCGTGGTTTGTATTTCGGTTACGGAACAAATATTATTACAAAACTTTGTTGCTTAACTAAGCTGATTATTTATTGGTTGTTGCTATGCCCTAGGCTCGCTTTGTTCGCAATTAAACATCATCTCGCTGCTCTTATGTTCTGGCAAATGGACTATGTTTTACTATGTGCATTAACCACGTGGGATAGTATTTTGGCATTAAATATCAATTATGCAAACTTCATCGGCAAATATTTCCAAAACCCTTAATTTGCAGAAGATCCTAATAACTTTTTTGTATGAACCATCTCAAAAATATATGATTAGTAAAAAAATATTAGATATCCGAATTTGGTTGAAACAGTAGTTACGTGCTAACGACCTATAGATCCATCATTAGTACAGACATCGATTTATAGCACAACCATCGATTAATTGTGCTGCGCATTCGAGGGATATATTGAAGGTAATATTGCCATATTAAGCAAGCTAACAAGAAACGGACATTTACTGTCACCGACGTGTAAATATAAATTCATTGAAACGCGTTAAATGGAAAAAAAAAAATGTGAATCAAGCATTTAACTTGAAATATGTATTTCCTTTTTGGATGGAAATACATGTTTTAAAATAAATAAGTGTACTTTCTGTGAATTGAAATATATTATCTTTTTAGAGGGTGAGGCATATTTTGTATGCCTACATAAATAAATGTACTTTCTTGTGAATTTAAATGAGTCTCTGGTTGATTTGATGAAAATATACCTTTTTAATGGCGAGTTATCATGTAAATAAGTGATTATATCAATAAAATTTACAGATTTTCAGTTAATCACAATGTTGCTTTCTTCTTTTATCTTTTGGACAACTATAAACATCACACAGATTCTACGTCCAAATCAATCGATAGTTCTGCGCAATCGAGAGATTGCTCGGCAGAAAGTACGGCCTCATTGTGCGCCCTCAACCATATCGGCTGATCGCGCTGCGCTAACTACCAATTGCTGCGCCAACGATGGATCTATAGATGGCGCCGCACGATCGACCGATAGCGCATATCAGTCGATAGCACATAAAAGTAATACCAAAAAAAATATCCTAACTTCATATATATTTTCCATTCGTGCGGCAAGTGTTCATTCTGTATAGAATGTAGTGATTCACTAATCAACCAGTTCAGCAAACAGTTCCCATCAATCCCAAAATACAATAAAAAACGATTTATAAGGATAAGAATGTTTCTTTCACGAGTCCAATCTTCACCAAGGGTAAAATGTTGGGTCATTAATTAACCAATCAGATGAGCATTTAGACAATTCACAATAAAATAAATATATAATTCATATGTGGAGATATATAACTTGTCCGATTATGAGCGTTTTTACTTGAATTTTAGGCCATAGCCCAACTTCCCACTGAGGCTCCCCGTAGCCTACAAAGACATGAGGTACAATTACCGAAACTTCAAAGCCTATATAAATCTGGTTTTCTTGTCCATTCACTCGGGATTTTGAAGTCACTGTTTGCCAGGTGATTACTAAAATCGTCATCCTTATGCCACACTCACCATATAAGTCGGTAATACCTCCATGATTTAAGGGTTAATTGAACACGCAGAACCCCGGGATTTCGTTTTCCTGACAGCTGTGTTTTGATGCATCTGGTAGAGAAAAGGTAGCATAACTTGTAATAGTTTACTTTTTACATGATTTCTCTAAGAAATACTTATTTTTATATATAAATATTATTTGATAAATTTTTCATTTAAAAATTTGCAAATATATGATAATATACATATTAATTTCTGTAAATATATTTCAGATATCTCTTGTTTGCTTTTAAAGACCAAATACCAACGCTTTTATCGAGGTCTGAAGCTCATAGAGATGTATTAAAAGAAGATCTTTGGTCAGTAATTTGATAAACTTGCGGCCATATTGATTTCTAAGCATTGCGATATTAATAACACACACGTATCTTTATTTCTTATTGCTGAATTCAAAGAACTAGGATCTCATAAGTAAAAGAAGTTAAATGTAGTATTATTAGCGTTCGATGTGTGCCTTTCTAGCACCAAGTAGTAAGTAGTATTTGATGAATAATCAAAATTTCATAATTTAACTAGTATAAAAAGTCACCTTGCTTACTTTAATGAGATGTCCTTTTTAAATACTTAAAAAAAGAGTTATTTTACTAAATATATCCTAATAGCAGGTCATTAAATTAAATTTTCATTAAAACGGCCATGCCATGATGGTAAAATATCAGTGAATTGAGTACACACACACACACACACACACACACACACACACACACATATATATATATATATATATATATATATATATATATATATATATATATATATATATATATATATATATGTGTGTGTGTGTGTGTGTGTGTGTGTGTGTGTGTGTGTGTGTGTGTGTGTGTGTGTGTGTGTTTGAGAAAGAGAGAGAGAGAGAGAGAGAGAGAGAGAGAGAGAGAGAGAGAGAGAGAGAGAGAGAGAGATCAGAGCCCAAAGCCCCTCTCCACCCAAGCTAGGATCAGGGAGCCCCAACCAATGGCTGCTGATGACCCAACAGGTAGACCTATAGGCTCCCCAAAACATCCCATCCTTAGCCCATAAGGATGGTGAGGTTGCATAAACTACAGGAAACTATCAAGCTTGACCCAGTGTAATGGGGTTTAATCCTATTCTGCATTTATACCATTGTTTTCCAGTTAATCAATAATATATTATTATCATTATTATTATCAGTTGCTAAGCTACAACCCTAGTTAGAAAAGCAGGATGCTATGCCCAGGGGCTCCAATAGGGAAAATAGCCCAGTGAGGAAAGGAAAAAAGAGAAAATTAAATATTTTAAGAAAAGTGCCAGCATTAAAATAAATATCTCATATATAAACTATAAGAACATTAACAAAACAAGAGGAAGAGAAATAATGTGGAATAGTTGGCCCGAGTGTACCCTCAAGCAAGAGAACTCCAGCCCAAGACAGTAGAAGGCCATGGTACAAAGGCTATGGCACTACCCAAGACTGGAGAACAATGGTTTGATTTTGAAGTGTCCTTCTGAACTGTGTTTAGGAATTAATGCTCAAATAAGTAATGTAATAGAAGTTGTCTGATATCATCATAATATATTGCTTTAGTAAACTGATACAGAGGAGTTTTCAGTTAAGAATCTTGTCTTCAATTATCATTAAAAAAAAAATTGATTTTTGTAGCTGTAGCTATAATAAGTTAACCAACATACAATTTTGGAAGTTGTAGAATATGATAATCACAGCAGAAAGATTAATGATGTAGGCTGCCCCCTCGCACAATCTGTTTGAGCCAAACTTAACATCAGCATAATGAGCTTCAACTGGTCTGTATCAGCTAATGTTCTGACAATTAAGAGCAACTTTAAAACTATCTCATGTACAGTTTCTTAAACTATGATAAGATGATGAAACAAGTAAAATCAATGTTAAAATGCATTTTAATTTTAATTTAAAAAATAGTTACGTTCTAGTAATCTAGTATATTGTAGTTTTAACTATAAATGAAATAATAATCACTGTATTTCTATATAATTGGAGCCGTTATTGCATAAAGATAAGTAACTTCCAATTAAAGTTTTTGTTAAAGTTTATTTCCAACTGATATCGCCATACACCTGTGCATCTTTATTGTTACTCCACTTACTTTAGGGCTGTTTTCCTGGTCTTATCACCCAGGGGAACCCTCTGCCCTACAGGAGATATAAGTTCCTGCACTGATCGATCTACATTGGTTACCTGTGAAGGCTCGAATTGAATTTAAGATTTGTTTGTTGACTCACAAAGCACTTACAAGTGATAAGCCTAAATATCTTCGTGATTGCTTGGTCCCCTACCCTCAAGCTACTAGCGCTGCTGTAAGAGTTAGACATGCTGTGGAGACCCATATAGACTATTCGAAATTGGTGTGAATCATGCAATAGGAAGAAGAACTTTTTGTTAAGCTGCACCGAGACTCTTCAACAACCTTCCACTTGATATCAAGAATAGCAAAAATGTGGCAGCTTTCAAGAAAAACCTGAAGACTTATCTCTTTGGAAAGTGCATTGTCTGAAAACTATTAAGCCTGAATACAAATGCTAGTGAATAACTGAAAAGATACAGAGCAAAATATTAACTGGAAAGAAATTATTTTCACACACCAAGGCCCGCCTGAACAGACTCTTAGTGTCTGATGGAGGGCGAGAAATAAACCCCTTAAAGTAAAAGTAAGTATCGTATACATTCCTAGGTATTTAGCGTATCACACATCATATTGCATGTTTATTCCCTTTTATACTTTATCATTGTGTTGTTTGTTAACTTGGAAGTCGAAAGGGGTCTGAATCTAACCAAACTTTGTAATAAAACAAATTTTAGAAAGATAAAGAAATTGTTACAGCTATTCAAAAAGACGTGAAATAGTTATAACAGCTAAAAAGAGATATACATTGGAATTGATATAAGGTAATGTTGAAGGTTACTAATACAAGCAAAGGCAACGGACAGATCATTGCGATGCTCATAATGACATAAAGACATAATATAGGCCTACGGACAACATCAGCGCTTAGGCCCTTTTCTACCCACGTGAGACCCACTCGAGTCCGGCAAATAATTAATGCATAAACAAGTACATCTATTAGAACTCCCGGATCCTTTATTTTTGCTTGGGAAAACCTATCTTCAAATAATATCAACAGTTGCAGCTTTCTTTCTTCCACATTCAACATCTACACTTCAATTTCATATGATAGAGTTGATTTAAGAATTCCTTTATTACCACCTTGGCTTCAATAGACAGTCCAGTGCCTTACAAAACTTTTTAAACACGCTACATTTCTTGCTTCCAATTTGCAACTCGCTTATTCTCCCACCTTCCCTTTAAAGAAATTATTATTTTTTCTATCAGGTGTTTAATGGAATCAATCACTTCCATTTTTTTTTGTAAATTTCTTAGTAATACTGTTATTTTTATTTATCCTCATCATCTTATTCTTGCTCACATTTACTCTCAACTTTCTCTTATTGCAAACATTTTCAAACTCTATTACCAGTTTCTGAAAAAAATAGAATATTAATAAAATAGCAATGTAAGTGAAATAAAGAATAACTTTTACGGTTTAGAAGGATTACTTTGAAATTACCCAAGAAATATATAACCAAAGAGATTGTTAATTAAATGAATAAAGTGCCATACAATGTTTCGAAAAATAGTAAAAATAGTAAAAAAAACATAATAAACAGAAATGAAAAAGATTTGCATATTATCTGCTATTTCTAAAAGGTTCCTTCTTACATTTCTGTGAAATGGAATTGTCTAAATATGCCTTAAATTCCTTTAATAGCATTAAATATTATAACAGTTCTCGTTATAAAATTTCATATAGTCATAATCATAACAGCTTATGTTTTGCTTAACGAATCATCGTATTTATAGTGGTAGCATTTTGATTTTACTATTTATAAATACCCTTTAGTGTGTGATATCTATTCATAAAACTATCTTTCAAAAATTGCAAAGGAGTTTGTGCTAGTAACAGTCCTCGTTACAAAAGTTCATAGTCATAATCATAGCAGTTTTTGCTTTGTTTTATGAATAATTGTATTTATATTTGTGCCATTTTGATTTTATTATTTAGAAATACCTTTTAGTGTGTAATATCTATTCATAAAACTATCTCCAAAAAATTGTTAAAGGAGTTTAGGCTCAGGTTCAGGTTCAGGTTCTGGGGTGAGGCATAGCCTTTACAACGGCGCCTCTGTGTCTTTTAGTTTTGTGTGTTCCTTATTTTCACTAGTTTTTCTCTTTTCATCCACATTTGTTGTAGTATATTTTTCTTATTTTCAATATTCTCTTCACAAAAAAGGAATTTTCCAACTGTTTGTGCACTGTCTTCTTCGTATGGTTGTTGAAGCTCGATTGCTTTTATTCTTATATCACTAAACTGTGGACAATATAATATAAAGTGGTTAGCATTTTCTTCTACATCACAGAATACACAGTTTATATTTCCATCTTGGTGTCTGTTTCTTATATTCAAGCCCAATGAGTTTGTCCTTGCTCTAAATAATAAAATTGACGAAAATGTATTGTCATACACTTCCTCCTCCTTGATTTCACTTTTCCAGTTTTTATACAAAATTAAACTCTCCTTACACTCCATTTCACTCTTCCATTTGCTTGTGTCCCATTCTCTTGTTCTCTTCTTTATGTCCTCTTTCGTACATCTCTTGACTTCTCTCATCGCCATCCCACATTCTTCAGCATACTTCTTCACATGCATCCACCACTTCCTCTCTTTTTCTTCCATATCATTGACTATTGCTGTAAGTAGGTCCTTTTCTCCCTTAAAAATGCTATTAAGGTACCTCAGCTTACCATCCATTACCCTTGTTTTCATAGCTGATGCTCCTACATCCCCTCTCAAGGCTACAATTGCTGTATTCTTTACAGCCCCTAACATCCTTCTATACACTCCATTCTCTATTCTCTGCAACTTTTCTATTTCCGTTTCTGTTAAGTTAATCACATTTGTTCCATATAATATAGAGGGTAGTGCTACACTTTTCCAGTATGTTTTTCCTATCAGTATCTTATTACAGCTTTTTTCTATGATCGAATATGTAAGATTGGCTAGCTTTTGCGCCTTAACTATCATTTCACTTTTCTGTGTTTTGAACATATTCCTACCATCATCTACCTTGATACCTAGGTATTTAATATTGCTTACTACTCTTATTCCCTCTATATTATCTGGTTTCTCCTTCATATTATATATAAGTACGCTACTTTTGTCTCTATTTATGTCTAAACCACACTGCTTTCCTATATCTATCACTTTCCTTATGTTTAATTCAGCATCCTCTATATTCTCAGCAAGCACTAGGACATCATCAGCAAAAAATAATACAACTAGCTTTATAATATCATTTTTAAAACCATTACCTTCCCTTTCTACTTGTTTTATAATCTGATAAGTAATTAATTTGAATAATGTTGTAGAGGCAGTACAGCCTTGTTTTATTCCACTACTTACGCTCAATTTTTGTTCTACTCTTTCCCCTATGTCTAACGTAGTCGAGTCTCCCACATACACTACAGCTATAGAGTTAATTATACTAGTATGTACTTTGTATTGCTTTAATGTTTCTATCAGTGCTTCCCTTTTTATGGAATCGAAAGCTTTTTTGAAATCTAAAGAGGCCACTATGAGTTTTTTCTTATTTTTGAAAGTTTCTTCGACCATGTATTGTAAGATGAATATATTATCCTCAATCCTTCCTCCTTCTGTAAATCCCGCTTGACTATCTTCTATGGCATTATTACTTTTTAAATGCCTTTCTATTTCATCCTTGATAAAAGCCATGTATATTTTATATGATACATTTGTGAGAGCTATAGGTCTTAATTCCTTTGCTGTTGGCTTGTTTTTCTTTTTTTACATTTTTGTTCTGGATTCTTTCCAGCTTTTGGGTTTTTCTTTGCTGGCTAGTTCCTCTTTGTAGCAGTTCACTAGTGTATTCTTGCATATATCACTCATCATCATTGCTTTGTAGTAGTCTGGCTTTAGTCCATCTGGCCCTGCTGCTTTACCTTTCTTCAGACGTTTTAAGCATTTTTCTAATTTACCTTTACTCATTTCAGCGGCGGGCATGGGTTTAATTATTCCTTCGACATTAAGTACAGCATCGTAATGCTCCCTTAGATGTTCAGGTATACTATATTCATTTACAGTTATAATGTCGTTTTCTCTTCTCAAATTATCCAGGTATTCACTCTCCTCCTCCTCATTCCAGATCTCAGTTATTCTATTTTCATGTGTGTTGTAGACTGTTTTCCAAAATTTTACTAATTCTTCTTTAGCCTCTTCATTTGATAATTTATTTCCTCTCTCTCCATATAATTGTATTGCCTCGCTTTTTATTTCTTTGCTATTTCTTAATTTGTTTATGTTTTCCCATAGTTTATTGTTTTTATCATCTCTTATCTCCCTGGTCTTCTTTTTCTCATATAACGTTATGCTCTCTTTCACCAGTATTTGTACTTCTTTCTTCTTATGATTGTATTTTTCTTCTAATTCTCTTTTTATCCTAATATATTTTTCATTTCTCTTTTTTCTATTAAGTTCCTTTCTTTCCTTAATCTTTCTTCTTATTTCCTCGGTTACCCAAGGTTGTTCTTTGTTCTTCCCTTCATTTGTTACCCTTCTCCTATATGTTTTAGCCAAATGCTCTTGTTTCATTTCTGCCATTATTATGTTAAGCTCATCAATATTTTTTACATCCTTGCTGACAAGTTTTCTCTCTATAGATTTCACATATTCGTCTATATCTCTTGCGTCACTGCTATAATATGTAATTTCTTCCCACTTCCCTTTATTGTAATTA
The DNA here is from genome assembly GCF_036898095.1 of Palaemon carinicauda. Taxonomy (NCBI): domain Eukaryota; kingdom Metazoa; phylum Arthropoda; class Malacostraca; order Decapoda; family Palaemonidae; genus Palaemon; species Palaemon carinicauda. The sequence goes on along the minus strand of NC_090769.1, from coordinate 1,978,576 downwards.
TTTTCATTATTTGTTTTTGCTTCCAATTCTACTGTTATTAAGTTGTGATCTGATATATCTAATACTGTTTTATCTTCATCTATTTCCATACATTTAAATTTTTTATATAGCATATTATTTGCAAGTACAAAATCAATAGCACTATGCTGATCTTGTCTATTCCACGTGTATAGTCCTGAGCACCTTTCATCTCCATTTAATAGTGTTAGGTTGTGGTTACCCATCCAATCTAGCACCATTTCCCCATTTCTGTCTACTTGTTGGTGCCCAAGAAAACCCACGTGGCCGTTAAAATCCCCCATAACTAGCAAAGGTGTTGTTTCTCCTGCTTTTTGTATTAAATTTTCACATTCCACTTTCAATTCTTGATCTCTTTTTCTATCTTCTTCTGTATTTCCTGCTGCGAAATATACCAGTATTATCAGGAATACTAAGCTGTGGATTTTGCACTGTACCATTATTATATCGCTATGTTTGGTTTCTATTTCCTCTACTTCAGTGATGTTATTGTTTTTAAAAATTAACATTAACCCTCCACCCTTTTTGTCTTTAAAATCCCTTCTTTTTTCTAACTTTAACAGACCTTTACTCAGCTGTATTTTATCTATTTTTTGGTGCGTTTCTGTCAAACAAAATATATGAACTTTATTTGTGTTCATCTCGTTTTCTATTTCTATTAATTTCTGCTTGGTTAGTGCTTGGATATTTAACAGGCATATTCTTATACATTGGTTAACTTTTTTGTCTAAATTTATACCTTTCCTAATTCGCTCTGCTTGCGTTTGCTTCTTGACGAAAATTGTCGTTTCTTACTATTTCTCCTCTCTTTATGTACCACCCCTGTTCTCCATTTTCTTTTTTCTCTCTTAATTCCTCTAGCAGCTTCCTTTCTTTTTCCCTTTCCCTGAAAGTGAGGTCAGGTGCAATGAAAACTTGTCTCAACTCCTCTTTTGTTGATTTCTTGAGGTGTTTCCCCCTTGCAATTACTCCCCATTTTTCCTTGGTGCTTTTAAGCTTAACTAGCAGGGGCCTTGGTTTTTGTCTTTGTCCTTGTTCCTCTCTCTCTTCCCTTGGTTTGCCTAACCTACCCACTTCTTCAATTTCCACATCATTCATTCCTAACTCGACATTAATCAAACTCCCACATTTATCAAAATCATCTCTCAGCTTTTCATTATTATCAACTTTTGTACTTTCTTTTATATTGAAAATTACTATATTGTTTTTCTTTTTCTCCTTTTCCCTTATTTCTATCATCTCTGCCCTGACTTCCTCCCTAACTTCTTCTCTTGTCAGCTGACCCGTTCCTATCATATTTTTATCCACCAATGACCTAATCTCCTTTTTTAACTCATCTACCGTATCCTGCAGCCCTATGAAATTATCCCTGAGCTCATCATACTGTTTCTTAAGTTTCTTGTTTTCTGCCTTCAAGTTTTAGCATAGAATATGCAGATTGAAGAAGAAGAAGCGTCCCTCCCAGGCGTTCCGTAAACAAAGCTTCGAAGCATCTGCACTATATATCACACTCACACTTGCTCCCGGCGTCTATTGCAGTTTATTTCCGTTGTTATTTGTTTCTATACGCATTTTAAATCATGGTGCAACAACAAACACTCAAACATCTGTACCAGACCATTTATAGTCAGGCTGTTTCTGCGGAATGCGGACTTCTTTCTGTCGGAAACAGTGATGGCAAATTATACATTTTTGAGTAAGTAGTCAAGGCAAGTCTTAAAGGTGCTTGCACAATATTTCACGTTTTTATAAGGCGGGTATTCTAATTACTGTATTATGATTCCGTAGACTATTGAATTTTACTTAGCTCTAAGGTATGATAGAATTACATATATTAATGTGGGTTCTTCTGGGAGTTTTTGAGATTCGTTTCCAAATTTGTGGCCTTACGTTCGTTAATTTTTGCTTTATTTTATTATATAATGTTTTAATGACGTTAATCGTTTGAAATAGGTATTTTTAAAGTTAATTGACTGGTTAAACTTGAGGAAATACGTCTGAAAGCCCCAGTTTTAATTTAGTAGTGGAGCCGTATAGGACACATATCATATGGGTTGTAACTTAGTTTAAGCGGAGCCTTTGTAGTTTGTTGGGACAGAGTGAAAAACCACATTTTACAAACAGACACAAGAACATCACCTAACCGAATGTTTCCTACGTAACCTATCCTAAGGTTCTCCACCTAACCTAAGGTTCTCCACCTAACCTAAGGTTCTCCACCTAACCTAACCTTGAAGCCATATCCTTAGACTGCCGTAATCTTATCTTAACCTGTCCCAACGAACTACATTCACCCTGATTAAGCTAAGCTAAAGGTATGGCGGTCGAAGGGAGTTGGTTACAGAGGGCCTCCTATAGTTAAGTAGGTATTGATATGGCTCCTAGGTAAGGCGGGAAGCCTTAGGTTAGGTCAGGGGCTATTGTGTGTCTTTCATTTTTTAAATTATTCTAGTCGGAATCTCTAGAATTTTAATATGTGCATAACTAGAAAAATATGAATTATCCCCAAGCATTTCCACAAGAATAGTTCTAAGTACCAGCGCCTTTGTATATCAGCGGCTAGTTCCTCCCGTGTGGATTATAAATGGACATCAACTAATCTAAACTCCCCCCCCCCCCTAACCTAACCTAACCTACAAGTCGTGTCCTTACCTACTTACCCTAACATTGCCATATTTTAAGTCTGCCTTAGTAACACATACTGGTGGCCGCTATCGTACATAAACCCCAAAGTACCGTTGAATACTCTTTTCTTCATTAATAATATTCTACAATAGTAAATATTTAGCCAAATTTCTCTATTTTGTATTTCCTCACAAAACCATACAGAGTAAAAGTTGTACAGTGTGTCCTAAGATTCTCAAGTTGTGTCTTAACTGATTTTTATGGAATGGCAAACAAAGTATAGTATGTGCAGAAGACTGGTTGTTTCTATTCCACCATGTGGTAAACTGTGTCCATTTTTCTGCTGACTCCAGCAACTGCTTAACAAGATGAAAATTTAAGAAATTAGGGTAAATGTATGATACTTATTTTCTAGCCGAATACACAAACCTTATTTTTTTCTTACTCGCTATCTTGTGTTTTATGTATTTCTGACCATGATTGTAGGGGCAAACCATCCATCTATAGGTTTTAGTACCCTTATTCAAAAGAGACCCAAGTGGGAAACCAGGGTTTTTTGTGCGAGGAAATGCAAAAAAAAAAAAAAAAAAAATGAGTTATATGCAGCTTTAATAATGGTAAGAAATGTATAATAAACACAAGATAACCAGTTGGAAAAATAGATGGTTCGTGCAACTGGCATCTGAGTGCCGTAATTTCAAAAGTTATGATTGAGAAATCACATTAAAAATAGAAGAAAGCACGAGAACACCGTCTAACCTAACGTTCCCCACCTAACCTAATCTTGGGGCCATATCATTACCTACCGGGCCGACCCCCGCTTAGACTGCCATATCCTTACCAACTTACATACCCCCTTAGAGGGTTGTATCCTTACCTACTTAGCTATTGGGGCAATGTCCCCCCCCCCCCGCCCCCTCTTACACTGCCTATCCATAGCCCTAAGACTCAAGTCTCAACCCTGTGTTTGCTTCTTAAACAGCTTCACTCCTGGCAAGGTAACAATAAATCATATTTCGTAAATTGTAAAACTAGCTTCTTATTGTCGTTTTTCAGACCAAGATAAACGCCATTACCATGCATTTCACTGCTCCTCTATTCTGACAAGCAATACTTCCCATGGGTCATTATTAAAGTATCATAAGTAGGCATATTTACAGAAATCCTTACCTTGATTTTGGAAGGTGGAAGGTCCTCTGTAGATTTTGGAAATACAGTGAACACTCGCTACTTCGCGGTTCGACCATCGCGGATTTTTTTCATAACCCATGTATATACATATATCGCAGATTTTCCGGAAATATCAAAAATACCGCGATGTGACCGATGGTGCGAGATTGGAGAAAGTAAGGAAAATTGAATCATGATTGATTTTCATTATAAATGAAACTTTGAGGAGCAACAAAGATATCATTTGTTAGAGAGATAGAGAGAGGTAAGGAATGGGAGGTAGTGAAAAGTAGCCCACAGAGGTAGAGAGAGAGAGGTAGAGAGAGAGAGAGAGAGAGAGAGAGAGAGAGATAGGTAGAGGTAGAGAGAGAGAGGTAGAGAGAGAGAGAGAGAGAGAGAGAGATAGAGGGGGTTTAAATGTAATAAACAAAAAAAAATTTATAGGTTATAACACATTGGTGCTTATGTAATATCAACTGTATAGTGTAGACGGTTTGAATAAGTTAAGAAATGGTATAAACGATACTTTGTTAGTGTATTCGTACGCACTCAAGAGCGGCAGATAGATGACAGCTGATCTAATCACAGCCAAAAGTAAAACAAAAAAAAAGTCATCAATACTCGATTTTTAAAACACACCCGAAATTTAAAAACAAAAGTACACGCTTTCTTAATGTGCAATTAACTATTTAAAGAGTGGCAATTTTCTAGAATAAAATGATATTTCCCAAAAAATAGTGATTTGCTGAAGAAATTGGATGCCGTATTTTTAGCTATGATTGAAATGGATGTAGACTCAGCCTAATTTTTTTGTTTCGTATTTAATTGACACTAAGAAAACTAATTTTAGTTTCTTCATCTAAATGTAAGTATTGTATAACACGAAGAGAGAGAGAGAGAGAGAGAGAGAGAGAGAGAGAGAGAGAGAGAGAGAGAATGAATCGGCTGTTGTAATCAAATGGCGTGTTTTTGTTTCGTGAGAATTTCATCGCCACGACTATAACAACAACATACTGTACTGAACTTTACAGTATTATACAGGCTACTGTTATATGATAAAGTAAAATATTTGTAATCTATTTTATATGAAATGGGGCTATTTTTTTTTTTTTTAAATTTACATTTACGTATGTAAAACAACTCTCTCTCTCTCTCTCTCTCTCTCTCTCTCTCTCTCTCTCTCTCTCTCTCTCTCGTAGATTGTTTTCCTGCTTTGCTACGTATGTATGATTTTATATAGATACGGTAAATAATATTTGTAATAACATATTTTATAAAAGCTTTTACTGAAATATCATTATTTATCACTTTCATCATGCGCGTTAAATTCCTTAGTTTGTTTACTGAGCGTACTTTATGACGCCGTCGTTTCAGGCGGCGTCATAAAGAAAAACATTTCATTTGGAAGTCCTAAGAAAAATTAAGTAAAACATTAGTAATAACCAAATCAACATTCTGTACTGAATAATCAATATAATCGATGCAAAAAAATAACCTATACACAGATGTGTAAATGCGTTTGTTTCTTCATTATAATCAGAGATAAACGTAAACAAAACATTGGTTGCCATTTTCTATCGTGCTTTTTGGCGTGTTTAGGAAACGCATGACATAAAGTCGCCTTTAATATTTGTGCCTGTTTTAGTTTAGGGTACGTTAGTACATGCATTAAGTGTTTTGTACATTAAAGGGTAGTTTGTTAACAGTACTACGTACAAGGGAAGGTTTTAAAAGTCTGAATATACATGTTAAATAAATAGGTAAATATGGTGTCACTACTTCGCGGATTTTCACCTATCGCGGCCGGGTCTGGAACCTATCTACCGCGATAAACGAGGGTTCACATATTTGAAAAAAATGCATACGATATACAGTAAATTACTGTAATACTTTATGCACACCCTCATGTGATATTATTATTATTATTATTACTATCCAAGCTACAACCCTAGTTGGAAAAGCAAGATGCTATAAGCCCAGGGGCTCCAACAGGGAAAAATAGCCCAGTGAGGAAAGGAAATAAATAAATGAAGAGGACAAATTAACAATAAATCATTCTAAAAAAGGCAACAACGTCAAAACAGATATGTCCTACATAAACTATTAACAACGTCAAAAACAAATATGTCATATATAAACTATAAAAAGACTCACGTACGTCCGCCTGGTCAACAAAAAAGCATTTGCTCCAAATTTGAACTTTTGAAGTTCTACTGATTCAACTACACGGTTAGGAAGATCATTCCACAACTTGGTAACAGCTGGAATAAAACTTCTAGAGTACTGCGTAGTATTGAGCCTCAGGAGTAAGAAATATGCTCCTCACCATTTGTATTACAATTTCGTTGTTTGCATGGTGATGCACATTAAAACAACTTCTATATATTCTGGAAATCATTGTGTAAGATATCTTTATTGTTGTTGATTGGACAACATGCTCATGATGGTTAAATAAAGACAAAATGTTGTGTGTCGCTATTAGGTACCGGTCTCTGGATATTGTAGCTATGTAGAACATTGTAAGGTTAAATTGTTAAAGTCAGGGTATGTTCTATTATTCTGTATTGTACATTAAGAAATATAGTGTACTGTCTTACAAGTCAAAGTATGATCGTCGTTCTTCTTTATTTCCAGCCTCAAAAGCGGGAGTGCCAGCCGTGAGTCAGCAGTTGGCGATCACTTACGATCACCATCGCACATCTTGAATGTTCACACAGACTCTATTTACTCCATGATAAGTGCAGATTCGTTTTGTGTAACTGGAACTACTGGTACAATTACGGTATGTTATTAAAACTGTATATGCATGTTGATACTGTAATGGGTTTGTTTGTATAAGATATAGTATTTTGCTTATATTTTAACACATGGTAGAACTTATAGAATTAGTTTTGATGGCATCCTGAATTAAAGGTAATTAGGGATTAATATAATGTGAAACTTTGACCTCAGGAGATGGCTCATGTTTGATCATTAGCTCCAACTTATTTAATTTTCTTTATCCCCAGTTGAAAGATTGGTATCATAGTTCATTTGTGTTTTCTAATTTTGTTGTATTATTCATGTGTGAACAAGTAGTACAGTACATTATTTTTCTTTGTTCTAGATCCCTATATCCAAAAAGTGTTGTAATGTACTGTACTATACTGTACTGTTTAGTGTATAAAAAACAAGATTGTAAATAAAATATCTGAAGTCAAGTAGCAGCTAGTGCATTGTAATACAGTATACAGTTTAGCTGTGTGTGCTAGCACAAACTGTCAATCCTATATGGCATTCAAAACAGCTAATGGAAGGAATATCTACAGTGTACCTCATGAAGTGTACTGTGGGCATTACTTGAAGGATTTTGCATCATCCACTTTTTAGCCCTCTATTATATCTCTGTCCCACCTACTTTCTACCATCTTGATGTCCAACTGCTTCTTAATATTTATTTTTATAGTGCAAATTGTTAATCACATTAACCCTTCTACCTCCAGGCTATTTGGAACTTTCCAACCCTTAACCCCCAAGCGTTGTTTTTTTCAAGCACATTTTGCAATATATATTTTTCAATATTAAACTTAGCCGGTGATTATATAAGCTGCAACTCTGTTGCTCGACAGAAAACTCTACGTTCAAAATACGCCAGCGATCGCTATGCAGGTAGGGGGTGTACATCAACAGCGCCATCTGTCGAGCAGGTACTCAGTACTCAATGTAAACACAGAACCAATTTTCTCTCTGTCGGGCTACCGGCAAGACCTACTAATTCGCTGTTACTAACTGGATTTGTTTTCACAACTATTTGGTGAAGTACACTATTCTAGTTTTGAGCTTTCGCTATGCAGGTGTTTTATCTTCATCTCAAAACTTGAACTCGTTTTGGATAGATTTAATTATGGTGACAAAGAGAGTATGGACTCTCTTTCACTTTTAAATGGCCGACCCTTCCCTTAGACGGAAGTGTGTTTAGGTTTTTAGTAATTTTGCTTAACACGTTATAGATCTATATATTTTATATCTCTCCGCCTTTATTAGGCCTCTTCGATTAACTTTCCATTTATTATAAACATATAAAAATAAATTTTTATGTTTTGTTTATATGCGACCTTTCCTGATAGTAGGCGGTCCTTACTTGGAACCGAAGTTAATCAACGTTGAGCCCGTTATATCGTATTTAGCCTTTAAAGAATTTAAAACTTTTTAAATTTAATGTTTTATGAAAGAATTTCTTTAATAGTCTTCGTACTGTTTTCAAAGATGAACTAACGTTTAGTTTTTTAGACTACGCAGTTGTTGACGTTCAGGACGTTCAACATGCGCTCTATCGTTACGATAGAGAGAGAGTGTATCACGGTTTCACTTTGCAGTAAGAGTAAATCGATTCTGACGTTTTGTTCATTCTTTCTTAGCTTAAATGTTTTAAATTCTAAATTAAAGGAACTTTTTATTTGGAAAACCTTTCAGTTTTTTCCTTTAGTCAAATAACATGTTTTTTTGACGATATATAATTGGGCTCTTCTCTTAGGTGCGAAATCAAGAGAGAAAGAGAGAGAGAGATAGAGACGGAGGGAGAGAGAGGAGAGAAAACGTTCCGTTCAAGCGGGTAACGTTGTTCTCGAGTTGCTCTCGTCCCTAGTCGCTGTACGGGGAGGAAGGATAAAACGTTTTTAGTTTTTTATTCTCGTCCCCAGGCTATGTGCGGTGAGAGATTGAAAACGTAGTTATATGAACTAGTGTTTAGTCTCTTTCCCAGCCACTGAATTTTTTATCTTAAAATATGTTTTCTGTTTTTTGCTGGTATTAATGAGCTTGCATTATACGACTGATTTCGCAATTACTACCTTTTAATGAAGGGTAGAATTGTGTGTTTCAGGTAGAAATCAGTAAAAGTTTCGATTTCAGTGAAATAAGTGCAAAACAGAAAATCGATAAAGTGATATGCGCAAAGTGTTACAGTGTTGCGTCCGAGGGTTCGTCTGTTTGTGCCTGTCGTTCACCTAGTCCGGGACCTCTTGCAAGCTCCCAAGCCCAGGGGAGAAGTAATGTCGAACGACTTATGGGTTCGAGAGGCCTTGATCAACGAACAGACGTTTTTCCCTCCGTGGTTTCGGGCGTATCTACCCAAGATCGCCCCACCCACACAAAGACGAGAGAGCCCATTTATTTCTCGTCTGCGGAAGAGGTTTCTCGTAAGAAACCATGGACCAAGGTCTCGCGGCTTATTAAGCGCAAGTCGGTCCCTTCCGCGCAAGTCCAACGGCCCAGTTGTAGCCACTGGGTCAGTTCGGACTCGCTGCAGTCTTCCGACGACTGCTCACCTCCTAAGAGAGGCAAAGCGGTACCGCATCAGGCAGTCACACCGTCTGTTGCCGCACCTGCTCCTGTAGACCCTAGTGGTCTTTGCTGCAGACCATGCAGTCTCAGTTAACGTCATTGATGCGGGACTTTCGTGTGGAGAAGGTTGACACTGCACCAACCTCTAGCCTACAACCAACCACGGTTGTGCGTCCTGTGGACGCTGAGGCGACCTTCTGCCGCACTCCAGCTGAGAGAGTCCCGCCACCCATGCGTTCCAGTGTACCCTGCCAGCCGCATGTTGACGTTCAGTAACGCACGGAACCTTCCGTTGACGTTCACAAGGTACAACAACAGTCTAAGTTGTTTTGTTTTGACGCGGTGCGTCAACCTCCGCATTCTAGAGTAGTTTTGACTGCTCAGTCTAGACAGTCAAAGCAGTCTCGAGTGGACACTGTATGTCCTCACGCACCTGTTGTGGTTGACAGTTCAGTTGTTGACAGTTCACAGACTGTCAAGCAGTTACATGACGTTGCCTTCTGGTCTGCTACTAATGCACCAGTGAGAGACTCACTGAGGTAACCTAGCTTTTATCGGACAAGGTTCCTGTAGATGAGGAAGTTGCTGTTCTCCCTCCTACTGATATTCCCTTGAGGACTCTGTCATTTGGAGAGGAGCCTTAAGCTGCTTAGCCTCCTATGGACTTTAATTAAATCATGATGATTTTTTAAGGATCTTCGTCCAGATCTTGTAACTGCTGCTCCTCGTTCGCCTAACGTCAGAACTTACACTAGGCCTAGCTACTTCGAAGCCGTTGTTTTTAAGCTAGTGCTCTCTCGCTCTCCTAGAGAGCGTTACGTTGGCTAGGCGACTGGTTTTTGCACCAGGAGGAGTCTTAGGGATACAGCCTTTGATTTCCCTTCTTTTAAACTGGCTTATAGAGCGAGAGTCTGATAGGACACGAGAGAAGTTCTCGGCTTGGGAGTTCATGCCTCTGCCCAGATAGACTTCTCAATTCTGGTAGACTCGCCCTGGCGCCTAGCCAGGAGACGCTCCAAGTTGTTTACAGGTCAACTTCTCAACTTTTGTCGAGCCTTTGAAGTTTTGCTGTACTGTACTATTATGTCACACATAACAAGGCTTTCAGGGATGGTAAATGGTTCCGCCTCAGTCGCCAACCCCGTCTGTTGCCACACCTGCTCCCGTAGACCCTAAATGGGCTTTGCTGCAGGACATGCAGTCCAAGCATGCGTCCTTGATAGAGGACTTAAATGCGGAGAAGAACCTTCTGGCCAACAACCTTCCAACCGGTCGGTTGTGCGCCCTGTTGACGCTGAGGTAACCTACTCGCGTCTGCCAGTTGAGGTGGTTCCTCCTTCTGGCCAACAACCTTCCAACCGGTTGGTTGTGCGCCCTGTTGACGCTGAGGTAACCTACTCGCGTCTGCCAGTTGAGGTGGTTCCTCCTTCTGGCCAACAACCTTCCCACCGGTCGGTTGTGCGCCCTGTTGACGCTGAGGTATCCTACTCGCGTCTGCCAGTTGAGGTGGTTCCTCCACCGATGCGACCCAGTGTGGGTTGCCAGTCGCACGTTGACGTTAAGCAACGCTCGGAGGTGGTTGTTGACGTTCAGGACGTTCAACAACCAGCAGAGGTGACTTGTTGTGACGCAGTGCGTCAACCTCAGCAACCCGGTAGGGTGTTGACTGCACGACCCAGACAGTCTAGACAGTTTCGGGTTGACGCTGTACTTCCTCGCGCACCCATGGTTGTTGACAGTTCACAGACTGTGCAGCAGTTCCATGATATTGCGTCCGGCTCCGTCACGCATCCACCAGTGCGACCGGATTCAGCGAGTCAGACGTTGCCCACTCCGTTGCCGTTTCCTCATCAGTTTCGGATGAGGAACCCTCTGATGAGGACGTTGCTGAACAAGACGATCAGCCCCCAGCCCTGCTATCCATCCAGAAGATGCTGAAGAAGGAACGCTGCCCAGTCAGGCTGTGGATGAGTCTGGTAGGGACACTGTCATCCGTGGATCAATTTGTGTCACTAGGAAGACTACACCTCCGTCCTCTTCTATACCATCTAGCTTTTCACTGGAAAAAGGACAAGACGCTAGAAGCGGTCTCAATCCCGGTTTCCGGAAAGATATAGTCTTGTTTGACTTGGTGAAAGGACTATATCAACCTTAGAGAGGGTCTTCCCCTGACTGTTCAGACTCCCAACCACGTTCTCTTCTCGGACGCATCGGACGTAGGCTGGGGTGCGACATTAAACGGTCGGGAATGCTCGGGATTATGGAACTCGAATCAAAGGACAATGCATTTCAACTGCAAGGAGCTACTGGCAGTACGTCTGACCTGGAAAAGCTTCAGGTCTCTCCTTCAAGGCAAAGTGGTGGAGGTGAACTCGGACAACACCACGGCTTTGGCGTACATCTCCAAGCAAGGAGGGACCTACTCTCTGACATTGTACGAGATCGCAAGGGACCTCCTCACCTGGTCAAAAGGTCTAAACATATCACTAGTAACGAGGTTCATCCAAGGCAACTTGAATGTCATGGCAGATTGTCTCAGTCGGAAGAGACAAATAATTCCAACAGAATGGACCCTCCACAAGGATGTATGCAAGAGACTTTGGGCCACCTGGGGCCAGCCAACCATAGATCTCTTCGCAACCTCGATGACCAAGAGGCTCCCAATATTTTGCTCACCAATCCCGGACCCAGCAGCAGTTTATATAGATGCCTTTCTACTAGATTGGTCACATCTAGATCTATATGCATTCCCTCCGTTCAAGATTGTCAACAAGGTACTGCAGAAGTTCGCCTCTCACGAAGGGACAAGGTTGACGCTAGTTGCTTCCCTCTGGCCCGCGAGAGAATGGTTCACCGAGGTACTTCGATGGCTAGTAGACGTTCCCAGAACACTTACCCTAAGGGTGGACCTTCTACGTCAGCCACGCGTAAAGAAGGTACACCAAGGCCTCCACGCTCTTCGTCTGACTGCCTTCAGTCTATCGAAAGACTCTCGAGAGCTAGAGGCTTTTCGAAGGAGGCAGCCAGAGCGATTGCTAGAGCAAGGAGAACATCCACCCTTAGAGTCTACCAATCGAAGTGGGAAATCTTCCGAAACTGGTGCAAGTCAGTATCCGTATCCTCGACCAGTACCTCTGTAACTCAAATAGCTGACTTCCTCTTATATCTGAGGAAAGAACGATCTCTTTCAGCTCCCACTATCAAGGGTTACAGAAGCATGTTGGCATCAGTCTTCCGTCACAGAGGCTTAGATCTTTCCAACAATAAAGATCTACAGGACCTCCTTAAGTCTTTTGAGACCACGAAGGAGCGTCGTTTGGTTACACCTGGTTGGAATTTAGACGTGGTACTAAGATTCCTTATGTCAGACAGGTTCGAACCGCTACAATCAGCCTCCCTGAAAGATCTCACCTTAAAGACTCTTTTCCTGGTATGCTTAGCCACAGCTAAAAGAGTCAGTGAGATTCATGCCTTCAGCAAGAACATCGGATGCTCATCCGAAACGGCTACATGTTCTACAACTTGGTTTTCTAGCCAAAAACGAGCTGCCTTCTCGGCCTTGGCCAATATCGTTCGATATTCCAAACTTATTGTATGGTTGGAAATGAACTAGAAAGAGTCTTATGTCCTGTAAGAGCTCTTAAGTTCTATTTAAAACGAACTAAACCTTTACGAGGCCCGTCTGAAGCTTTATGGTGTTCAGTTAAGAAACCATCTTTGCCTATGTCAAAGAATGCTTTATCCTATTTTATCAGACTGTTAATACGAGAAGCTCATTCCCATCTGAATGAGGAAGGCCAAGCTTTGCTGAAGGTAAGGACACACGAAGTTAGAGCTATCGCAACTTCCGTGGCCTTTAAACAAAATAGATCTCTGCAAAGTATAATCGACGCAACCTATTGGAAAAGCAAGTCAGTGTTCGCGTCTTTTTATCTTAAGAATGTCCAGTCTCTTTACGAGAACTGCTACACTCTGGGACCATTCGTAGCAACGAGTGCAGTAGTGGGTGAGGGCTCAACCACTACAATTCCCTAATTCCATAACCTTTTTAATCTTTCTCTTGAAATGTTTTATTATTGTTTTTGGGTTGTCCGGAAGGCTAAGAAGCTTTTCGCATCCTACTTGATTTGGCGGGTGGTCAAAGTCATTTCTTGAGAAGCGCCTAGATTAGAGGTTTTGATGAGGTCCTGTTGTATGGGTTGCAACCCTTGATACTTCAGATCCTAGGGGTCGCTCAGCATCCTAAGAGGATCGCGAGGCTCCGTAAGGAAGACGTACTTAAAAAGGCAGAGTAATTGTTCAAGTCGACTTCCTTACCAGGTACTTATTTATTTTATGTTTGTTATTTTGAATAACTGCTAAAATGAAATACAAAATACTTAGCTCATAATAATGTAAACAAGTTATGCTGGTCTCTACCCACCCCCCTGGGTGTGAATCAGCTTATATAATCACCGGCTAAGTTTAATATTGAAAAATGTTAATTTTATTAATAAAATAAATTTTTGAATATACTTACCCGGTGATTATATATTAAAGGACCCTCCCTTCCTCCCCAATAGAGACCCAGTGGACCGAGGAGAAAATTGGTTCTGTGTTTACATTGAGTACTGAGTACCTGCTCGACAGATGGCGCTGTTGATGTACACCCCCTACCTGCATAGCGATCGCTGGCGTATTTTGAACGTAGAGTTTTCTGTCGAGCAACAGAGTTGCAGCTTATATAATCACCGGGTAAGTATATTCAAAAATTCATTTTATTAATAAAAATAACATTTTTTAAATTGCTCTAACAGCCTTAATTTTCGTCATAGAGAGGTCAGGTTGGTCTCATTCTTTTGGAAAATGCCTAAAGTTTCTCAAAAAGTTATAAAAAATATGCAAAAAAAAATGTAAACAGCAGTTTTTTGCAAGGACGTACCAGTACGTCTATGGGGGTAAAGGGATGAGTTTTGTGAAACGTACCAGTACATCCATTGGGGGTAAAAGGGTTAACTATAACTTTTTGTAGTTTACGCTGCTTATCTCAAGTGCATGATTTATTTTTAAATCTGTAATTTTTCATTACTCTCGTAAATTGAATATTGTTTTTTACAGGGTCGCAGATGGAATGACTTGAGGCAGCAACAGTCTAGTGTTGCTTGGACAATATCCCTGGATTGCGATCAGGCCAACTTTGGGGTGAGTTACAGGTTTTGAAATACAGTAGTTATTAACAGTTACATTAATTGTATCCTATCAGGATTTTTATTAGTAGAATTGAGGTACATACAGTACAGTGCTATAAATAAAAACAAAGAATTGTACAGCCTTACCCTATACTTTCTATTCCCCATATTGGAATTTTTAGAAGTGGTTTAGTTCTCCTTGATTCAAATGCTTTTTTTCTTTCTTTCTTTCTAATTGTTTCATTCTACTTATATACTGTACTGTACAAACTTTTCATTCTTTCATGTAGAAAATGTCTTCAACAGAGCTGGAGTTGCCATTGAAATCATTAACAAGTTAGTTAACAGGTGGTGGGTGAGTAGCCCTGATCACCCGCCCATCAAAGACACCTCACTTTCCTTGCAATGGGGCAGTTACTATAGGAGCGAGATCGAGTTTTCTGCTTTTACCGGCGTCTAGGGTTTGTGATAAATTGGGAGATGTCGAATTTCTTACTCAAGCAGAGATTTAAGCATCAGGCCATTCTGGTAGACACGACAGTAGCGAGAGTCTTTCCACCAGATGATTGTATCAGCAAGCTAAGATGTAGTACAACCATTTCTGTCCAAGACAGTACTCTGAGCTTGGCACTTGCAGAGCCTTCTTGGCCACTTTTCCTCTCTGGAGAAGCTCATTCTGCACAAGTGCCTCCACCAGAGTTCCCTTCTTTGATGTTTGAAGAATCACTTGTCGGCTTTCGTAAATCCCCCAACCATCCTGTTCCAGTGGGACAGGAAGTGTGGTATGATCTGTCCTGGTGGTTAGATAAAGAAAACCTCATAAGGGTAGTCCCTCATGACTGTCCCCCTCTTGGACATGCAGCTGCTCTCAGACACATCGAAAGAGAGAATGGGGTCAGCACCATAGTAACCAGGTCATCGTCTTGTGTAAGATTAACAGAAGAAAAGCATCTGCACATTGTTCTGGAATTGCAAGTAGCTTTCCTAACCCTGCAAGAATTCTAAGAATGTTTGAGGAGGCATTCGGTGCTGTTGATGAACAACATCATCTCCATGGGCAGTGTTTTATTCACCCTGTACGGCTTGATGTATCATGTCATAGAACTGTCAGCCATATACATTTCTGGCATGAGGAATGTCCTAATGGATGCGATCAGTGGCTAGGTGCAGGTTATATGATCAAGTTGACCCCTACTCCCTTGAGCAATTGAGAAGCTTCTTGACCTGCTAGAATCATTGAATTGACCTGTTAGCTACATGGCTAACTACATTCCTCACAATGTCCCTGGTCACTCCAAGGTTGTCATATGCTGTTGTTAACTACTTCGTTAACAATTTCAACGGCCATTCCATCTCTGCTTAAGACATTCCGTATTTTAAAGGACTTGGGATGATATCACTAGGCAAAAGCAAATTACTATTGAAATTTGTTAATTTTCCTATTGAGTAAATAGCATGGACTGGTTCCACAGTTGCCACAGTTTAGTCTTGAAAAATCGAGATTATGATCAAGACTGAAGTTCTCATTAAGAGCTATCATTAGCAGTAGTAATGAAAATATCAGTAATTTGATAATTTCTTTAGATAGTTATATTGGTATCTTGAGGGCAGAACTGTCTCAAGAATTTGCTGTGTTTTGTTGTAGGGAAGAACTCTTGGCTGGCAAGCTAAAATTGGTCTGATGATGGTTGCAGTTGGGTGAAACTGACCGTTGAAGAGCTCTGGAGAGAGTATCTTCCCACTTAAGCAAGCTTTTGACATAAATTCAAATCAAAAGTTATTAAAACATGAAAGATGAAAATTTTTCTTCAAACACTGTGCAGGTATTTAAAACCTCATGATGTACTAAGACCCTTCCTCTAATTCCTTTCCATTATTTCATAACTCTTATTGAGATGTGTCAAGGAATGAGAGTACTGTACAGGTATTTAACAGCTGAGACAAAGGTCTTATTTGAGCAAGAATTTAGTCTGTAATTTAACTACCACTTAGCAGATTTTCTGCTCTTGATTCTTCTGCCCAACGGGCTGCTTTGGCTTTAGGAATAGTCGAGTTATGTATCGGTGAAACATGAAATTTATGATTACAGATATATGTATATTATTGGTTATTTTACAGTGTAGCCGACTTTATACCTTATTTCATAAGTTTACTGACCTTTGATGAATTAGATAACTTAAAACTGTAATTTCCTACATTTTTATCAATTGTAATATGAAATTCTGTAAAGAAGATTATCAGATTTTTTCTTTATTTTCCAGACCCCTGAAGTAAATTCCTTGGCTTATGATAATGAACGCAGAGTAATTTATGCAGCTTGTGGTGACTGGAGAACGCATGTCTATGACCTAGAGACTGGGAAGAGGCTTCAGACTCTTGACGGGCATGATGACTATGTCCATGATGTTGCAATAGGTCAAAGGTACTTTGATTGTTTACTTTGTCTTAAGTTGACATACAGTACTGTACTGTACTGTATTTTGATATGCTAAATCTGCTAAGCAAAGGTTTAATCGCAATGCACAACTGTTCCAAAAAATGAACTGTTGTTTATGGTAGTGTTAGAAATTCTGGGATGCTATATTGACTAGTTTTCAATATTAATCTTACCCGATAATCATGTAGCTGTCAACTCTGTTGCCGACAGAAATCTACGGTCGGGATACGCCAGCGATCACTATACAGGTGGGGGTGAACACAACAGCGCCATCTGTGGTCAGGTACTCCAGTACTTCTTGTCAACACCACCTCAATTTTTCCTCTGTCGTGCCTCCGGCTAGACCTACATGGATACGCTGTTGATTCTGGAGTTATTGCTCACGATTTGGTGATGTATTTGCTCTAGAGTTTAGCCTTCGCTATTCAGGAAGCTTTATCATTAGCTTAGCAAGTTTTTGGAATTAATTTGATTTAATTTTTGATTTAATTTTGGTGACGAAGAGAGTATGAACTCTCTTTCACTTTTAATGGCCGACCCTTCCCTTAGACGGAAGTGTTGGTGTCGAAGAGAGTATAGACTCTCTTTCTTAATTTTGCTTAACAAAAGTTATAGATTTATTTTATATCTCTCCGCCTTTTATAGGCCTCTTCGATTAACTTCCTTTTATTATAAACTTATTAAAATTAATTTTTATATTTGTTTATATTCGACCTTTCCTAATAGTAGGCGGTCTTTTCTTGGAACCGAAGTTAATTAACATTGAGCCCGTCATTTCGTTTTTACCTGTTAACATATTATGCTATTTTAATGTTTTTGAAAGAATTTCTTTGATAGTCTCGTACTGTTTTCAAAGTTGAACTAACGTTTTGTTTTGTCTCTGCAGTTGTTAACGTTCAGAACGTTCAACATGCGCTCTATCGTTACGATAGAGAGAGAGTATTCACGGTGTCACGTTGCAGTAAGAGTAAACCGATTCTAGCGTTTTGTTCATTCTTTCTTAGCTTAAATGGTTTTAATTCTAATAAAGGAACTTTTTATTTGGGAAATCTTTCAGTTTTTTTCCTTTAACAATAATATGTTTTAACGATATATATAATTGGGCTCATCTCTCAGGTTCTAAGTCAAGAGAGAGAGAGAGAGAGAGAGAGATAGAGACGGAGGGAGAGAGAGGAGGATAAACGTTTCGTTCAAGCGGGTAACGTTGTTATCGTTTTTGCTCTTCTCCCTAGTCTCTTTAGGGGAAGAAGGTAAACGTTTCTAGAGTTTTACTTGTTCCCAGGCTTTATGCGGTGAGAGATTTTAAACGTAGTTTATTTGATCTAGTGTTTAGTCTCTTTTCCAGCCACTGAATTATTTATCTTTCATTATGTTTTTCTGTTACATTGTAATACTGTTTTCGCAATTACTAACTTTTCAATATTAAACTTACCCGATAATCATGTAGCTGTCAACTCCGTTGCCCGACAGAATTCTATGGAGGGATACGCCAGCTATCACAATACTAGAAGGGGGTGTACTTACCAGCGCCACCTGTGGCCAGGTACTCAAGTACTTCTTGTTGACACCTCCTCAATTATTCCTCTGTCGTGCTTCCGGCAAGACGTTCTGGGATATGCTTATGATCTTCGAGTTTGTTCACGGCTAATTGGTGAAGTATTCTCTCAGATTTCGGCTGTCGCTTTACTGGAAACCTTCTTATATTAGCTAGATAGCTTTTATATAGTTCTGATATACGGTTAACGATCTTTTGCTTGATTTTGGAAACCCCTTTGGCTAACTCTTTGGATTCAAGATGTCTGACATTTCGCAAGCCCCCTCCCATAGACGATGTAGGTCTTGCAATAGGCGTATTCCGAAGGCCTCGGTAGATCCTCACACCGCTTGTTCTGACTGTAGGGACAGACCCTGTCAGTTAGAAAATCGATGTGAGGAATGCGCCGGACTTTCGGAACTGGAATTTGTCCGTCTTTTAAAATATTCAACTAAGTTAGAGAGAGGTAGAGTTAGGAGGAGTTCTTCTCACTCTTCACTGTTTTCCTCACCTCATGATCCCCTACCTTTTCCTACCCCTGTAGTGGCTACCCCCGAACCTACTGTTTGCCCTCCGCCTGATATGTCTGTTGTTTTGCGTGCTATTCAGGCCTTAGGCGATAAAGTAGAGTCAGTGGTAAGTGACCATAAGTCTCTGATGGCCGAAGTTAAGGAACTTAAGGTCAAGAGTGCAGTGGGTGGAATTAGTGCCAGTGCTGTGACGAGTGCTAGTGTCAGTGCAGTGCCAAGTGCTAGTGTCAGTGCCAGTGTGGTGCGTGAGGATACTTCTGTGCGAGCCAGTCGTCCTCCCAGTCCGGGACCTCTTGCAAGCTCCCAAGCCCAGGGGAGAAGCAATGTCGAAGGGCATAAGGGTTCGGCAGGCCTTGTTAGGCGCACAGAAGTATCCTCGGTGGTTGCGGGCGTGTCTTCCAAAGACCGTCACTCTCACCTGCAGACGATTGAGCCCGTCTTTTTCTCGTCCGCTGATCATCTGTCAGGGAAGAAACGTTGGTCTCAGGTCTCGAGACCACTTAAACGCAGAGTCCAGTCCGCGAGTGCTCAGCCAGGTTGCAGTCATTGGCTCAGCTCTGACTCGCCGCAGTCATCTGTCGACTGCACTCCGCCCAAGAGGAGTAAGGTTCTGCCACAACAGAGCTCGACTGTTAAGGCTTTACCTCAGCCTACTGTAGTTTCTGCCGACCCTAAGTGGACTCTACTACAGTCCATGCAAGCACAGCTTTCGGACTTGATGCGTGAGTGTCGGGCTGAGAGTGTTGCGCCTCCGCCTCCGCCTACACTCCCTCCGCCTGCGTTCGCTCCGCCTACGCTCGCTCCGCCTGCGCTTGCTCCGCCTGATCGCAGTACCACCTGCCAGGCGTACGATGTTGAGCCACAGTCTGAGTTTGCTGTTCCCAGTGGTGTTCAGCCTCCGCCTTCTTTAAGGCAACCTTTGCTATGGGATCAGGAGGATTATACCTCTCTTCCTCCGCCTCCCCTTGCTGCTCCACCAGTGGTGCTACTCTCGGCTGAGGTACAACAACCTCTCCCGTGCATGAGTCAGTCTCCTCAGCTCTCGCTGCAGCGAGCTCAACCATCCACAAGGCAAGCTCCACTACACCTTGGCCTTGCGCCTCAGGAGCCTCAGCTTGCGAGACATTTACCTTGTTCTGCGCAGCCTCAACCTCATCACGCTCCGCTCACACCACAGGAACAGGAACTTGCTACTCCGCTTCCACCAACCGCTCAGCAAGAGCAACCCTTGGGTTCAACCTCTCATGCTAGGAGTCAGCCTCCTCCACCCATGCGCCTTCCTTCTGCTTTGTCTGTTATTCAGCCTTTGCAGTCTGAGCCTCAGGTTCTCCCTCAACAGTTACTTGAAGAGGAAACCACTAATATTGTTCCTACTCGTTCTGACTCTGCTGTTCAGCATTCTTGTCCAATATCTTCGCTACACTCTGATGATGAGGCGTCTGATGATGAGGAGGCACACCTGGATCCCTCGTCAGACGTGGATGAATCCAAACCTTCTCCACAGTCTATTGACTTTCGTAAGGTCTTGGCTCTGCTTAGGGAGGTTTACCCAGACCACTTTGTCTCTGCTATTCCCCGCTCTCCACCATCTGAGTTTTCGCTGGGCGTACAACAAGCTAAGTCCTCCTATACTAAGCTAGTCCTAGCAAGGTCCTCTAAGAGAGCATTAAGGATCTTAGGGGAGTGGCTGCAGACTAAGCAACACCTTGGCAAAACTTCTTTCATGTTCCCGCCGACTAAGCTCACCTCGAAAGCGAGCGTTTGGTATGCCACAGGAGAAGCACCAGGCTTGGGAGTACCTGCCTCTGCCCAGGCTGACTTCTCAAGTCTGGTAGACTCGCCTCGGAGAACTGCAATGAGGCGTTCTAAGGTTTGCTGGACCTTCTCAGACCTGGATCACTTACTGAAAGGACTGTTTAGAGCATTTGAGATGTTCAACTTTCTTGACTGGTGCCTGGGGGCCCTCAGCAAGAAGACCTCTCCTGCGGACAAGGATTCTGCCATGCTATTAATGTCCTGCATGGATAAGGCCATTAGGGATGGATCTGGTGAGCTTGCGTCATTGTTTGTATCAGGGGTTTTGAAGAAAAGGGAACAGCTGTGTACCTTCCTTTCCTCCAGCATTACACCTTGCCAAAGGTCACAACTTCTTTTTGCTCCGCTCTCGAAGTTCCTCTTCCCCGAAGAGCTGGTTAAGGACTTGTCTGCTGCCCTGATACAAAAGGACACACACGATCTTGTAGCCTCATCGGCTCGTAAGTCTAAGGTTGCTACCTCAGTCCCCAAGACTTATCGCTCCCCAGTGGTTGATACCCCTGCTACGAGGTTCATACCGCCCTTTCGTGGTAGAGCCCCCAGCCGAGGAAGCTCCCGTCCAGACTCTTACAGGAGCAAGTCCAGGAAAGGCTCCAGGACATCTAAAGGAAAAAACTGACTCTCCGCATCTCCAGACAGCAGTAGGAGCCAGACTCAAGATCTTCTGGCGAGCCTGGGAGAAGAGAGGTGCAGACGCCCAGTCTGTCAGTTGGCTGAGGAACGGTTACAGGATTCCATTCTGCCTCAAACCACCTCTGACCACATCGCCCATCAACCTCTCTCCCAACTACAAAGAAGAGGACAAGAGGCTAGCATTGCACCAGGAGGTGTCGCTACTTGTGCAGAAGAAGGCAGTGGTTATAGTCCGGGACCATCAATCCCCGGGCTTCTACAACCGTCTCTTTCTTGTGGCTAAGAAGACAGGGGGTTGGAGACCGGTGCTGGACGTCAGCGCGCTCAACGCGTTTGTCACCAAGCAGACGTTCACGATGGAGACGACGAAGTCGGTCTTAGCAGCGGTCAGGCAGGAGGACTGGATGGTCTCGTTGGACTTGAAAGATGCCTACTTTCACGTTCCTATTCATCCAGACTCCCAACCTTTCCTGAGATTCGTTTTTGGAAAGGTTGTCTACCAATTCCAAGCCCTGTGTTTTGGCCTAAGCACAGCTCCTATGGTCTTTACTCATCTGATGAGGAATATAGCAAAATTCCTACACTTATCGGACATCAGAGCCTCCCTCTACTTAGACGACTGGCTGTTGAGAGCCTCCACGAGTCGTCGCTGTCTGGAGAATCTCAATTGGACTTTAGACTTAATCAGAGAACTGGGTCTATTAGTCAACATAGAAAAGTCTCAACTCATTCCCTCCCAATCCATTGTGTACCTGGGAATGGAGATTCGGAGTCAGGATTTTCGGGCTTTTCCATCGGCCCCCAGGATAAGCCAAGCCCTAGAGTGCATCATGAGCATGCTGAAGAGGAGCAGTTGCTCGGTGAGACAGTGGATGAGTCTCACAGGGACCCTTTCATCACTGGCCCTGTTCGTCGAGCTAGGGAGACTCCACCTCCGCCCTCTTCAATTCCATCTTGCAGCTCATTGGGACAAGGGTTCGACTCTAGAAGCAGTCTCTATCCCAATCACCCAAGAGATGAAGACCACTCTCCTGTGGTGGAAGCACAACCTCCTTCTCAGGGAGGGTCTATCGTTGGCTATTCAGACCCCCAATCTTCATCTCTTCTCAGATGCATCGGACTCGGGCTGGGGTGCGACCTTGAACGGACGGGAATGCTCGGGAACGTGGAACGAAGAACAGGGATTACTCCACATCAACTGCAAGGAGCTACTAGCAGTTCATTTAGCCCTGTTGAACTTCAAGTCCCTCCTGCTAGGCAAAGTGGTGGAGGTGAACTCAGACAATACCACAGCCTTGGCTTACATCTCCAAGCAAGGAGGGACCCATTCGAGGAGCCTATACGAGATCGCAAGGGACCTCCTCATTTGGTCAAGAGGTCTAAACCTCACTCTGGTCACGAGGTTCATTCAGGGCGATATGAACGTCTCAGCAGATCGCCTAAGCAGAAGGAATCAGGTCATTCCCACGGAATGGACCCTCCACAAGAGTGTGTGCAACAGACTTTGGACCTTGTGGGGTCAACCTACCATAGATCTGTTTGCCACCTCCATAACCAAGAGACTTCCGCTGTACTGTTCCCCTGTTCCAGACCCTGCAGCAGTTCATGTGGATGCTTTTCTACTGAACTGGTCCCATCTCGACCTGTACGCATTCCCACCGTTCAAGATAATAAACAAAGTTCTGCAGAAATTCATCTCGCACGAAGGGACACGGCTGACGCTGGTTGCTCCCCTTTGGCCTGCAAGAGAATGGTTCACAGAGGTACTTCAATGGCTAGTCGACATCCCCAGGACTCTACCTCTAAGAGTGGACCTTCTACGTCAACCTCACGTAGACAGGTTGCACCCAAACCTCCACGCTCTTCGGCTGACTGCCTTCAGACTGTCGAAAGATTCGCTAGAGCTAGAGGCTTTTCGAAGGAGGCAGCCAGTGCGATTGCCAGAGCGAGAAGGGTTTCCACTCGTAGAGTCTACCAGTCTAAGTGGGAGGTCTTCCGAAGCTGGTGTAGAGCCAATTCAATATCCTCTACCAATACCTCTGTGACCCAAATAGCTGACTTCCTTCTACATCTTAGGAATGAGAGATCCCTTTCAGCCCCTACGATTAAAGGGTATAGGAGTATGTTGGCTTCAGTTCTCCGCCACAGAGGTTTGGACCTTTCTTCCAACAAGGACCTTCAAGACATTCTTAAGTCTTTTGAGACGTCTAAAGAGCGTCGTCTATCCACTCCAGGCTGGAATCTAGACGTAGTCTTAAGGTTCCTTATGTCACCTAGGTTCGAACCTCTCCAGTCAGCTTCCTTCAAGGACCTTACCCTCAAGACTCTTTTTCTCGTCTGCCTTGCAACAGCTAAGAGAGTCAGTGAGGTTCATGCCTTCAGCAAGAACATTGGTTTCACGACCGAATCTGCAACATGTTCTTTTCAGCTCGGATTCCTAGCAAAGAACGAACTTCCTTCACGTCCTTGGCCTAGATCGTTTGAAATACCTAGCCTCTCCAACATGGTAGGTAACGAACTAGAGAGAGTTCTTTGCCCTGTCAGAGCTCTCAAATTTTATCTTAAGAGGTCTAAACCTCTTCGAGGACAGTCAGAAGCCTTATGGTGTGCCATCAAGAAACCTTCGAGGCCCATGTCCAAGAATGGGGTTTCATATTATATAAGGCTTCTGATTAGAGAAGCCCACTCTCACTTAAAGGAGGAAGACCTTGCATTGCTGAAGGTAAGGACCCACGAAGTAAGAGCCGTAGCTACTTCGATGGCCTTTAATAAAAACCGTTCTCTGCAGAGCATAATGGATGCAACCTATTGGAGGAGCAAGTCAGTGTTTGCATCATTTTATCTTAAAGATGTCCAGTCTCTTTACGAGAACTGCTACACCCTGGGACCATTCGTAGCAGCGAGTGCAGTAGTAGGTGAGGGCTCAGCCACTACATTCCCTTAATCCCATAACCTTTTTTAACCTTTCTCTTGAATGCTTTTATTGTTGTTTTTATGGTTGTTACGGTAGGCTAAGAAGCCTTCCGCATCCTTTTGATTTGGCGGGTGGTCTATTCATTCTTGAGAAGCGCCTGGGTTAGAGGTTTTGTAGAGGTCCTTTAGTAGGGGTTGCAACCCCATATACTTTGGCACCTTTGGGTTGATTCAGCCTCCAAGAGGAACGCTGCGCTCAGTAAGGAAGACGAACTTAAAAAAGAAGCAGAGTAACGGTTCAATTCGACTTCCTTACCAGGTACTTATTATTTCATTGTTATTTGAGATAACTGTTATATGAAATATGGGATACTTAGCTATCCTTTAATCTTGTACACTGGTTTTCACCCACCCCCCTGGGTGTGAATCAGCTACATGATTATCGGGTAAGTTTAATATTGAAAAATGTTATTTTTATTAGTAAAATAAATTTTTGAATATACTTACCCGATAATCATGATTTAATCGACCCTCCCTTCCTCCCCATAGAGAACCAGTGGACCGAGGAATAATTGAGGAGGTGTCAACAAGAAGTACTTGAGTACCTGGCCACAGGTGGCGCTGGTAAGTACACCCCCTTCTAGTATTGTGATAGCTGGCGTATCCCTCCATAGAATTCTGTCGGGCAACGGAGTTGACAGCTACATGATTATCGGGTAAGTATATTCAAAAATTTATTTTACTAATAAAAATAACATTTTTAATGAAGGATAGAATTGCGTGTTTCAGGTACAAACCACTTAAAGTTTCGAGTTCAGTGAAATAAGTGCAAACAGAAAATCAAAAGTGATAAAGTGATAAGCGCAAAGTGTTACAGTGTTGCGTTCGAGG
This sequence comes from Palaemon carinicauda, assembly GCF_036898095.1. Lineage (NCBI taxonomy): Eukaryota > Metazoa > Arthropoda > Malacostraca > Decapoda > Palaemonidae > Palaemon > Palaemon carinicauda. The sequence continues at coordinate 1,953,520 of NC_090769.1, read as the reverse complement.
GTTCGTCTGTTCGTGCCAGTTGTTCGCCTAGTCTGGGACCTCTTACAAGCTCCCAAGCCCAGGGGAGAAGTAACGTCGAAGGACTTATGGGTTCATCAGGCCTTGATCGACGAACAGACGTTTCCCTCCGTGGTTTCGGGTGTAACCAACTCACGTAGCCGACGTGATCACCCCACCCACACAAAGACGAGAGAGCCCATTTATTCCTCGTCTGCGGAAGAGGTTTCTCGCAGAAACCATGGACCAAATCTTGCAGCTTTTAAGTGCAAGTCGGTCCCTTCCGCGCAAGTCCAACTTCTAGGTGGAGCCATTAGCACTGGGTCAGTTCGGACTTGCTGCAGTACGACAACTGCACACCTCCCAGAGAGGCAAGGTGGTACCGCAACAGGCAGTAACTCCGTCTGTTGCCGCACCAGCTGTTTTAGACCCTCAGTCTCAACGGACAGTAGCTCCGTTTGTTGTTGTCTTTCTTAGACTCTAGTGGTCTATGCTGCAGACAATGCAGTCTCAGCTTGCGGTGTTGATGCAGGAGTTTCAGGCAGAGAAGGTTAGCACACCTCCTCCTGCGAGCGCTCCTCCACCTCTGCGCAGTCCACCCTGCCAGACGTATGATGTTGAGGCTCCTCCTGCCTCCATGCGTGAGCTGCCGCATTGGGAGTTGCCAGGTACCAGCGCTATGCAGCAACCTCCACTTTCCTTGAGGCAGGAGCCTCTTGCTATGCGGCAACCTCCTCAACCCTTGAGGCAGGAGCCTCATGCTTTGCAGCAACCTCTTCTTCCCTTGAGGCAGGAGCCTCATGCGTTGCGGCAACCTCCTCCATCCTTGAGGCAGCAGCCTCATGCGTTGAAGCAACCTCCACCATCCTTGAGGCAGCAGCCTCAGGCTATGCGGCAACCGCCTCAACTCTTGAGGCAAGAGCCTCAACTCTTGAGGTAAGAACCTCAACTCTTGAGGCAAGAGCCTCAACTCTTGAGGCAAGAGCCTCAACTCTTGAGGCAAGAACCTCAACTCTTGAGGCAAGAGCCTCTCTCTGCGCAGCTACCTCCTCAACCCTTGAGGCAGACGCAACTCTTGAGGCAGGAACCTCATGCTATGCGGCAACCTCCTCTAACCATGAGGCAGGAGCCTCATGCTATGAGGAGCCTCATGCTATGCGGAGCCTCATGCTATGCGGCATCCTCCTCAAACCATGAGGCAGGAGCCTCATGCTATGCGGCATCCTCCTCAACCCATGAGGCAGGAGCCTCATGCTATGAGGAGCCTCATGCTATGCGGCATCCTCCTCAACCCATGAGGCAGGGACCTCATGCTATGCGGCATCCTCCTCAACCCATGAGGCAGGAGCCTCATGCTATGCGGCAACCTCCTCTACCCATGAGGCAGGAGCCTCATGCTATGCGGCATCCTCCTCAACCCATGAGGCAGGAGCCTCATGCTATGCGGCATCCTCCTCAACCCATGAGGCAGGAGTCTCATGCTATGAGGAGCCTCATGCTATGCGGCATCCTCCTCAAACCATGAGGCAGGAGCCTCATGCTATGCGGCAACCGCCTCAACCCATGAGGCAGGAGCCTCATACTATGCGGCATCCTCCTCAACGCATGCGGCATGAGCCTCATCCCTTGCAGCATGAGCCTCATCCCATGCAGCATGAGCCTCATACCATGCAGCATGAGCCTCATCCCATGCAGCATGAGCCTCATCCCATGCAGCATAAGCCGCACGCCATGCAACATGCTCTGCTTACCTTACAGCATGCTCTACATACAGCATGCTCTGCATACAGCATGCTCTGCATACCTTACCGCATGCTCCTCAGTCACACATCTTTGGTTGTTGCCAACTCACTAGACTGTCAAGCAGTTTCATAACGTTGCCTTCTAGTCTGCTGCTTTTGCACCAGTGAAACCCTCACTGAGAGAACTTAGCTTTTCTCGGATATGGTTCCTGTAGATGAGAAAGTGCTATTCTTCCTCCTTCTGATATTCCCTTGAGGACTCTGTCATTTGGAGAGGAGCCTTTAGCTGCTTAGCCTCCTATGGACTTTTATTTAAGCATAACATGCTTCCAGGGAGGGTAATGGTTCCACTTCAGTCGCTAACCCCGTCTGTTACCACACCTGCTCCCATAGACCTTGAGCTTTGTTGCAAGACATGCAGTCCAAGCTTAGTCCTTGTTAGAGGATTTTTTTTTGTTTACGGAGTTAGTGTGTCACTGGGAAGACGTTCAACAACCAGCAGAAGTGACTTGTTGTGACGCAGTGCGGCAACCTCAGCAACCCGATAAGGAGTTGTCTGTACGACCCAGACAGTCTAGACAGCTTCGGGTTGTCGCTGTACTTCCTCGCTTCCCCATGGTTGACAGTTCACAGACTGTGCAGCAGTACCATGATCTTGTGTCCGGCTCCGTCAGACGACTAGCTTTTAAGAGCTCCCACAAGTCGTCGCTGTCTGGAGATTCTCAGATGGACTATGGATCTGACCAAGGAACTGGGCCTCCTGGTCAATTTTGAGGAGTCCCAGCTCGTCCCATCCCAGACCATTGTCTACCTGGGTATGGATCTTCAGAGTCGAGCTTTTCGGGCTTTTCCGTCGGCCCCAAGGATCTACTAAGCCCTAGAATGCATCCAGAGCATGCTGAGAAGGAACCGATGCTCAGTCAGGTAGTGGATGAGTCTAACAGGGACACTTTCATCGCTGGCCCTGTTCATCGAGTTAGGGAGACGCCACCTCCTCCCCCTTCAGTATCATCTAGCGGCTCACTGGATAAAGGACATGACGCTAGAGACGGTCTCAGTTCCTGTTTCCGAAGAGAGGAGGTCTACTCTCACGTGGTGAAAGAACAGCTTTCTTCTCAAGGAAGTCTACCTTTGGCTGTTCAGAAACCCGACCGCCGTCTCTTCTCTGACGCATCAGACACGGGCTGGGGTGCGACTTTGGACGGACAGGAATGCTCGGGAACATGGAATCAGGAGCTAAGGACACTTCACATCTATTGCAAGGAGCTGTTGGCGGTTCATCTGGCCTTGATAAACTTCAAGTCCCTCCAGCTTAACAAGGTGGTGGAGGTGGACTCTGACAACACCACAGCCTTAGCTTACATCTCCAAGCAGGGAGGGACTCATTCGTGGAAGTTGTTCTAGATCGCAAGGGACCTCCTCATCTGGTTAAAAGATCGAAAGCTCACGCTGGTAACGAGGTTCATTCAGGGCGATATGAATGTCATGGCAGATCGCCTTAGCCGGAAGGGTCAGGTCATCCCCACAGAGTGGACCCTTCACAAGAATGTTTGCAGCAGACTTTGGGCCCTGTGGGGTCAGCCAACCATAGATCTGTTCGCTACCTCGATAACCTAGAGGCTCCCGTTGTATTGTTCTCCGATTCCAGACCCAGCAGCAGTTCACGTGGATGCTTTTCTGCTGGATTGGTCCCATCTCAACCTGTATGCATTCCCGCCGTTCAAGATTGTCAACAGGGTACTTCAGAAGTTCGCCTCTCGCAAAGGGACACAGCTGACGTTGGTTGGCTCCGCTCTGGCCCGCGAGAGAATGGTTCATAGAGGTACTGCAATGGCTGGTCGACATTCCCAGGACTCTTCCTCTAGGAGTGGACCTTCTACGTCTACCTCACGTAAAGAAGGTACACCCAAACCTCCACGCTCTTCGTCTGACTGCCTTCAGACTTTCGAAAGACTCTCAAGAGCTAGGGGCTTTTCGAAGGAGGCAGCCAGAGCGATTGCCAGAGCAAGGAGGACATCCACTCTCAGAGTCTATCAGTCTAAAGGGGAAGTCTTCCGAAGTTGGTACAAGGCCAATGCAGTTTCCTCAACCAGTACCACTGTAACCCAGATTGCTGACTTCCTGTTACATCTAAGGAACGTAAGATCCCTTTCAGCTCCTACGATTAAGGGTTACAGAAGTATGTTGGCAGCGGTTTTCCGCCACAGAGGCTTGGATCTTTCCACCAACAAAGATCTAAAGGACCTCCTTAGGTCTTTTGAGACCTCAAAGGAACGTCGGTTGTCCACTCCAGGCTGGAATCTAGACGTGGTCCTAAGGTTCCTTATGTCATCAAGATTTGAACCTCTCCAATCAGCCTCTTTTAAGGACCTCACATTAAAAACTCTTTTCCTCGTGTGCTTGACAACAGCTAAAAGAGTAAGTGAGATCCACGCCTTCAGCAGGAACATAGTTTTCACATCTGAAACGGCTACATGTTCCTTGCAGCTCGGTTTTTTGCTAAACGAGCTTCCTTCACGTCCTTGGCCTAAGTCGTTCGAGATCCCAAGCCTGTCCAACTTGGTGGGGGACGAACTGGAGAGAGTACTTTGGCCAGTTAGAGCTCTTAGGTACTATCTAAAAAGGTCATAACCTTTACGAGGACAATCAGAAGCCTTATGGTGTGATATCAAGAAGCCTTCTCTTCCAAGGTCTAAGAACTCAGTTTCTTACCTATTCAGGCTCCTGATTAGGGAAGCACATTCTCATCTGAAGGAAGAAGACCTTGCTTTGCTGAAGGTAAGGACACATGAAGTGAGAGCTGTGGCTACTTCAGTGGCCTTCAAACAGAACCGTTCTCTGCAGAGTGTTATGGATGCAACCTATTGGAGAAGCAAGTCAGTGTTCGCATCATTCTATCTCAAAGATGTCCAGTCTCTTTACGAGAACTGCTACACCCTGGGACCATTCGTAGCAACGAATGCAGTAGTAGGCGGGGGCTCAGCCACTACATTCCCATAATCCCATAACCCTTTTAACCTTTCTCTTGAATACTTTTTATGGGTTGTACGGTCGGCTAAGAAGCCTTCCACATCCTTGTTGATTTGGCGGGTGGTCAATTCTTTCTTGAGAAGCGCCGAGGTTAAAGGTTGTGATGAGGTCCTTTAGTATGGGTTGCAGCCCTTTATACTTCAGCACCTAAGAGTCGTTCAGCATCCTAAGAGGACCGCTACGCTCAGTAAGGAAGACGTACTTAATAAAGGCAGAGTAATGGTTCAAGTCGTCTTCCTTACCAGGTACTTATTTATTTTATGTTATTTTTGAATAACTAATAAAATAAAATACGGGATACTTAGCTTCTTTGTTAACATGTATGCTGGTCTCCACCCACCACCCTGGGTGTGAATCAGCTACATGATTATCGGGTAAGATTAATATTGAAAAATGTTATTTTCATTAGTAAAATAAATTTTTGAATATACTTACCCGATAATCATGATTTAATTGACCCACCCTTCCTCCCCATAGAGAACCAGTGGACCGAGGAAAAAATTGAGGTGGTGTTGACAAGAAGTACTGGAGTACCTGACCACAGATGGCGCTGTTGTGTTCACCCCCACCTGTATAGCGATCGCTGGCGTATCCCGACCGTAGATTTCTGTCGGCAACAGAGTTGACAGCTACATGATTATCGGGTAAGTATATTCAAAAATTTATTTTACTAATGAAAATAAAATTTTTAGTGTAGTCATAATCTTTTACACTTCTTAGAGTAGAATTGTTTGAAAATTGCATACAGCATTGTGGTAATTTTTGTACTTAAAGGTTATTGTGAATTAATGATTGTTTTATATTATTAAATTCTCATTATTTCCAGTGGGAAACTTGTAGCAAGCAGTGCAGAAGATGGAGGAGTATTCATCTGGGATCCTCGCTCTGGGCGTGAGCCTCGCCATAAAATTTTCCCACATACGAATGAACAGCTTGCAAGGCCCACATTTGGAAGGTTTATTACATCAGTAGATGTTGATAATGATTGGTTGGTAAGTTAACTTGTTTAAGTTTGTTGTTGAGGATTTTTTATTGCAAGCAAGTTATTCACAGAAGCATTTCAATAATTACCCTCACGAATTAACATTATTTAGTGATTTTTCCTTCCTTATAACACAAGGTAGTATGCATAGAGTATTGGTTTCTTTACATTTAACTCATACATTGGAAAAAATTATCAGATCT